>NC_137613.1:28476636-28884136 GCF_963280865.1 Gymnoscopelus braueri | reverse complement strand
GGTTGGCAGGGTTAGGGGGGTACACTGGTGGCCAATCACAGCGCAGGATTGGGAGGTGCAAATATCCAAACCTCACATATAGGGGCGGTTTCACCGCCCAACAATAGCCCACAAAGAAGATCAACAAAGGAGCAAGAGAGAAAAGTGGCTAAAAATACCCCTCAGCAGGACCCGAGACCTGGTGGGAAAAAATAAATAAATGGCGTGCACAAAATAGGGACGCCAGGGTTAAATGTGGTTAAAACACTACACAAACCCTATACCTCCGCTGGTCAGGCGTTCAAACACGCTCGGACGCATGAAAGCATCGCACAGATTTAACCCATTAAGACCTGAGGCCGATTCTACAAAATGTCTTCTAAATCCTAACAGTTTCCTGAAAAAAACCTACATGTTGCTACATCAGTGGTTCTCAAACTTTTTCATGTCAAGTACCCCCCAAAATGATATGTATTTGGCCGCGGACCCGCCAAAAATATTTTGTTCCAGGGACCCCCCAGAAGCAAAGATTTGAGTCACAAATGTTCGCTTTAAAAAAATATTATATTCAAAGATTTTCACATATTTTCAAGATTTTTCAAAAATAGCAGATCTACAAGCTTGTAGTGCGGCACTCGGTGCCGCGCTACGAGCTTTTATATCTGCTATTTTTGAATAGCCCAAAGAAATCTAAAATCACGCCCAGTGTGAAGTGGGCGGTGTGGTCACAGTGGTCATCACAGTGATGGAAGAAGTGATGGAAGAAAAGTAATATTGTGGACCAACCATTGTACACCCCTAACTTAAAAAAACCCATAAATGTGTTTTTTTTTTCAGTGCAAACCTCTCCAAGCCCATGACTAAACTTTACTACTATAGACTGCAAAGTAAAATGTATTAATTAAATCTCATGTCTGTCTGTCTGTCTGTCTGTCTGTCTGTCTGTCTGTCTGTCTGTCTGTCTGTCTGTCTGTCAGTTTATGTCTCTCTGGACATTTGCATTGCATGAGGAAGTCAGGAGTGGCAGAGAATTAGATCGAATTATGTCAAAATGGTGCAGGACATGTATGAGGATAGTGTGACAGTGGTGAGAAGTGCGGTAGGAGTGACGGATGGTTTCAGGTTGGGGTGGGCCTACACCAAGGATCGGCTCTGAGCCCTTTCTTGTTTGCATTAGTAATGGACACGGAGAGGTTGACAGATGTTTGCGGACGACATTGTGATATGTAGCGAGAGGACGGAACAGGTCGAAGAGAGTCTGGAAAGGTGGAAGCATGCAGAGAGAAGAGGAATGAAAGTAAGCAGGAGCAAGACAGAATATGTGTGTCCGAACGAGAGAGAGGACAGTGGAACAGTGAGGATGCCAAGGAGTAGAGGTGGCGAAGGTGAAGGAGTTTAAATACCTAGGGTCAACTATCCAAAGTAATGGGGAGTTTGGAAGAGAGGTGAAGAAGAGAGTGCAGGCAGGGTGGAATGGATGGAGGAAAGTGTCAGGAGTGATTTGTGATAGAAGGGTACCAGCCAGAGTGAGAGGGAAGATGTATAAGACAGTAGTGAGAGACCAGCCATGCTGTATGGCATGGAAACGGTGGCACAGACAAAGACAAAGACAAAGGAGAGGGAGCTGGAGGTTGAGGTGGCAGAATTGAGGATTCTCATTAGGAGTGACAAGGATTGACAGGATCAGAAATGACTACATAGAGGATCAGTCCAGGTTAGAAGGTTTGGGGAGAGGCGAGGTTGAGATGGTTTGGACATGTGCAGAGGAGGGATGAGGGGTACATTGGGACTGGGAGAATTCTGAAGATGGAGCTGCCAGGCAAGAGAAGAGGACGGCCAAAGAGGAGGTTTATGGATTCGGTGAGAGAGGACATGCAGGTGGCTGGAGTGACCGAGGAAGATGCACAGAACAGAAACAGATGGAAACAGATGATACGCCGTGGAATTAGCCGAAAGAAGAAATTAATTAATTAAATCTCACAAAGCCCATGACTAATCTTATTAAGAGTGCCAAATGTTAAACAAAATTCTCCCCAAACCCATCTCTGAACTTAAAACCATAAGACCATAACGGTATTTATCCTCAACCAGCTTCAGTTCAAACTACATAGTGTCCGACGGCTGAATATTCACTACCTTAATAGTTCATTACTGTACCGTCTTACTACAACCTCCATAGGCGGATTTTATGGCGACCGGGGATGTTTTTTTATTTTTTTATAAAAAATTATAATTCAATAAAGAAAATAAAATTGGGAGTCGGATCTACTCTACACTTTATGGAGTAAATGTTTTGTACTGAATTCATTAACCAAAGTAACCGAATTAAAGTCACAACCCCCCCCCCCCCCCCCAAAAAAAATAGTAACAAACCCGCGGAAAACCCGAAAATTCACGCTTGTACTGAATTAATCAAAGTAACCGAATGAAAGTCACAAACCCCCCCAAAAAAGAGTATCAAACCTGCGGAAAACCCGAAAAACTCCCCCTATGACAACCTCAGATTATGACTAGATCATCACACACACTAAGACGCACGCATTCAGACACAATCTTTGGCATGCATTGGACTACACATAATAGTGTATTACGGCCACCATCATTGTTTTCTCATTCAACTCTCTCTCTCTCTCAAGTGGCAGCAGACATGAAGGCTACACACACAGCCAAGTCACCCCATAGCAGAGGTGACAGCTTCCTCCAGAGCACATGACACCTCTCCTCTCTCTCACCATCCTTTTCTCCTTTGTTCTTTTATTTTCTTCCCCTCATCTCTCCCTCATGCACATGATATCCATAGAAAGAGGTACAGTGAGACAGAAAGGCATGGAAAGAGATAAAAGAACCTCCAAAAAAGGAAAAAATATAGTTTATTTTCCATTCTGTGCTGCGCTGCGAAACGCCCAGCATTCAAACTGATGCACTCTGAGCCGTGCATAGACTTGTATGCAGTGTGCGTCTGCCTTTCATTTTGTCGGGTGTGCAGTGCCAGGGTACTGACGGAGGGCATGACGATAGGAGCCGACATTGCGGCCCCAATCACAACCACAATGTCTGCGCCCTAGGACCTTCGCGTTGACATCATCTAGATGTCCAGCACTGCTGTGTGTGTGTGTGTGTGTGTGTGTGTGTGTGTGCGTCTGTGCGTGCGTGTGTCTGTGCGTGCGTGCGTGTGTGTGTGTGTGTGTTACTTTATTCGGCGAATGTGTGCATCTTCCCTTCTCTTTAATCAAGGAGTGAGTGGAGCAGAACAGAACAGAGAAACAACCTAGAAGCTGTCTGTCTGACAGCTTATCTGTCGGTCTGTCTGTCAGTCTATCTGTCTGTCTGTCTGTCTGTCTGCCTGCCTGCCTGTCCGTTTATCTGTCTGTCTGTTTAGATTAACAGCGTCTATTTTTCTGTCTGTCAGTTTATGTCTCTTTGACTGCCTGCTTAACTGCCTGCCTGCCTGCCTGCCTGCCTGTCTGTCTGTCTGTCTGTCTGTCTGTCTGTCTGTCTGTCTGTCTGTCTGTAGGCTGGCACCACTGCATTCTAAATACCCTGCTAACCGGTTCCGGATGTTCATCTGTCTCACTGAATGGATTACTCTGAGAATATCTTCATCAAACTGTAATCTTCTCGTCTATCGTTACCGCGGGGACCACCTGGATTCAAACATGTGGGGCTCAATTAAAAACACACCGATATGACTATCTGACTGTCTGTTCCTCTATTCATCACAGCATGGCATTATATGAAGGAAAAAAGTGTGTGTGTGTGTGTGTGTGTGTGTGTGTGTGTGTGTGTGTGTGTGTGTGTGTGTGTGTGTGTGTGTGTGTGTGTGTGTGTGTGTGTGTGTGTGTGTGTGTGTGTGTGTGTGTGTGTGTGTGTGTGTGTGTGTGAGTGAGTGAGACAAAGACAGAGCGAGAGAGAGAGCTGCTGTCTGAATTTGATGATTCACTGCCCTCCGTCCTCATTCCCTTCCTATCCCCTTTCCGTATTTTTCCCTTCCTCTTCCTTTTCCCTTCATCTGTTCAATCCTGTCTTCCTTCAAACTTAATTTTCCATCCATCCGTCCATCCATTGTCTGTTTTTCTTCTCCTTTATTCTTCGTTAACTACTTCCTCTCTTCCTTCCATACTCGTGTCTGATCATACATGACTAAAAGGTTGAGCAATGAAATATAAATTAAATAACGGACAACAATTACATTATGTTGCAGGAGAGTTAGATGCACAATCACAGCCCATGCTCTACCAAGACCAGAAAGAACAGAGAATAGCAACTTTCTCCTCTGGGAAAAGCTCTGTGTGCATGTTGATTGACACAGTACACATGAAGCAGAAAGACAGAATTTCTGCAGCTTATAAATCATTGTTTGTGCACGCAGGCATGTGCATGTGCACAGTATCACAGTATCACTGTGTGCGTGTGTGCGTGCGTGCGTGCGTGCGTGCGTGCGTGCGTGCGTGCGTGCGTGCGTGCGTGCGTGCGTGCGTGCGTGTGTGCGCACGTGTGTGATGTGAGTGAGTGAAAGAGACAGAAAGAGAGAGAGCTAGAGAGCGAGAGAGAGATGGATGACCCTTTGAACTCAATTCATAGGGGAACAAATTGTGGGTCTAGAAATAAAGCAATACAACACAGATGTCCCTGTTTATAACACTGTTTATGTTGGTCTCCTTCTGACTGGTTGGTTAGTGGGCTTAGTATGACCTCTGCTGTTCATATGTGGAAGTACACTGTTTATGAGGCAAAAAAACTCATGTCTCAGTCTTTCTCTAATTGCATGGTAAAATACAAATCCACTGACATGCTAATTAAGCAATACAATTATATATATATATAGTTTTTTATTATTATATATTTTTTATCTTTTGTGAAATATCAAATGTATATTTAGCTTATTTTGCTTTTCAGACATCAGCCAAGAAGAAGAAGCAAGCAACTTCAAAATATTCAGCTACGATCACAGGATTATCAAGTCCTTGATTAAACAGCTAGAGTTAACTCAACAAAATGAACAGATGGAAAAAACAGGCAGTACTACCAAGGATCAAGGGTTAGGAACCGCTTGCCATGAATAATCATGCAGGCTGCAATTCAGACATTATCCACAGGATGACAGCAGTGTTTTGGATACATATGTCAGGATTATTCCAAAGTGAGGAGTATGATTGTTTAAAATTTGACATTTTATGTTTTATGCATTTTCCACCAGACCCTCCTTGAACGTAAAAACTATATAGGTTTTAATTGGACTAGATTGATTGATAGAACATCAATTGGACGGAACAGTGAAGCTATTCTTCTCTCTATAGTTACCTAGTCTAATTCTGAATTCATGCCACACCAATGTTAAGACAATTTACCTAATTCAAAGGATATACTGTACATCCTCAAATCCGATAAGCCATTGCAGCCTCTATCTCTTGGCATCCACAATTTTCTCAGTTTGACACTAAAAAATGTTTTTATGAATCATTGTTTTGCATTCACATGCATTTCTTTATAGGTAGCTAGCTTACCTGATGACGTTATTGACACTCTGTGATGGATGGTAGTAGCCTATCTGTTCTGTAGACCCCATATTGGACTGTGGAACAAAAACATGCCGTTCAAAATTGGTTTCACTGTAAAACACACACACACACACACACGCACGCACGCACGCACACGCACGCACGCACGCACGCACGCACGCACGCACGCACGCACGCGCGCGCGCACGCGCGCGCACACACACACACACACACACACACACACACACACACACACACACATATACTACGTACGTACATACATACATACATACATACATACATACATACATACATACATACATACATACATACATACATACATACATACATACATACATACATACATACATACATACATACATTATGTTAGCTCCATAAAGAACCTCTCACTCCGCTATACAGCTCCGAGATGAGGTTCTATGTCGTTACCTACCAGAATCGGGTATACGTCCGCCAAGGCTCCGCTGTTTACCCTTTTGTATACGTCGTATCCCAAAACTAATGGTAGATTCCAAGCCGCACGGATGTTTAAAGTTTGGTCCGGAGCATAACATTTTAGGAACGGAGCGAAACTACCCGTTTAAATTGCTTATTTAGTCAGCCTGTGGCCATGTTTCCCATTGTAGCCAAGCCGGGAGCAGTACTGGCAGCGGACGTAGGGGGGTTTTCCGGTTTGAATGGGAAACATGGCCACAGGCTGACTAAATAAGCGATTTAAACGGGTAGTTTCGCTCCGTTCCTAAAATGTTATGCTCCGGACCAAACTTTAAACATCCGTGCGGCTTGGAATCTACCATTAGTTTTGGGATACGACGTATACAAAAGGGTAAACAGCGGAGCCTTGGCGGACGTATACCCGATTCTGGAAGGTAACGACATAGAACCTCATCTCGGAGCTGTATAGCGGAGTGAGAGGTTCTTTATGGAGCTAACATTATGTATGTATGTATGTATGTATGTATGTATGTATGTGTGTGTGTGTGTATGTATGTATGTATGTATGATACATACATACATACATACATACACACACACACACACACACACACACACACACACACACACACACACACATATATAATATATATATATATATATATATATATATATATATATATATATATATATATATATATATATATATATATATATATATATATATATATATATATATATACACACATACATATAGGCCTATTCAAATTCAATGTTGTAGCCTAGCCTACCCATCATAATTTTTATATTAATGAAGCCTTCTTGATTTGGTCATCTTCTCTTACATACCTGTTGTCTTAATTGTAGCCTATGTGAGCAAATATCTTGCTCAAGTTTGGACTCGTCATCATCCATGAAGAAGCGTCAACAAACATGTATCTTTTTCTTTTACAATGTGGTTGTTGTTGCTTTTCAATAATCAGGTAGATAAACCGGGTACTAGAGGGCACAGCGAAATTCATAAATCACAATATTAGCCTAAATAGCCTTGGTTAAGTTTTTAGTTCTCTAGTAACAAACTGCGACACAGCAACAAATGGTTCCCGCTCTGCTGTGTTAATGCTAATGAACAAGCATTTTAGCCTAATTAGTGTGGTTGCCCTAACAGGGCAACCACACTAATTAGTGTGGTTGCCCTAACAGGGCAACCAAACTATTGTTATAGAGAAACTGAAAAACTTCAGACCGCATCTCCTCCCACAGTTTTTATCCCCCAATGTCGTGCCATACGTCAAAATGACCGTCTTGACCTGGAATCGTGCGCTTGTATTTTGCTAAGAGATTGGTTAAATAGTTTAATTGATATTAATTTATTAGTGAATTACATTTCCCCATCCACTTCAATGGAAAATGGGAAAATTAAAAAACTAGATTTCAAGTATTTTTTTCTCAGAAACCGTAAGAGCTAGAGATACCAGATTTGAAGGGGAGGTTCATAATTTAGTCCGAAATTATTAAAAAAATAATCAAACCATTTGGCCTCATGGTGGCGCTATAACAGTCCACTTTACGTTTTGGCCTATAACTCTTGAACCGTAGGTCATAGAATAAAAATATTTTTTTCCTTAGATTCCTTGGGTCATGACGCAGCTCCCCATATAGGCCACGCCCATTTGCGTCAGGATATATTTTCCGCCATTTTGAATTTTCTTCAAAACACACTTATTGCGCCTTTTCCTTCAAATTTTGTCCAAATCTCACACAAATCGGTACACGTGATCTATGGACCCATGCGATAAAGATATCCAAACGGCATTTTGATAGTCCTTACCGTTCGTCCGTAAATGGCTTCCAAAGTTAGCGGGAGGGGCCCGTTTTACAAAAAAGCCCACAAATCACGAACGAAACGTCCGGTCAATCCCAAATTTAAATCACATGTCGAGGGTGGTTTACTCAACAAATCCCCCAAAGCATTTCCACTTTGATCCATAGGGGGCGCCACAGTCCTTATTAGTGTGGTTGCCCTAACAGGGCAACCAAACTATTGTTATAGAGAAACTGAAAAACTTCAGACCGCATCTCCTCCCACAGTTTTTATCCCCCAATGTCGTGCCATACGTCAAAATGACCGTCTTGACCTGGAATCGTGCGCTTGTATTTTGCTAAGAGATTGGTTAAATAGTTTAATTGATATTAATTTATTAGTGAATTACATTTCCCCATCCACTTCAATGGAAAATGGGAAAATTAAAAAACTAGATTTCAAGTATTTTTTTCTCAGAAACCGTAAGAGCTAGAGATACCAGATTTGAAGGGGAGGTTCATAATTTAGTCCAAAATTATTAAAAAAATAATCAAACCATTTGGCCTCATGGTGGCGCTATAACAGTCCACTTTACGTTTTGGCCTATAACTCTTGAACCGTAGGTCATAGAATAAAAATATTTTTTTCCTTAGATTCCTTGGGTCATGACGCAGCTCCCCATATAGGCCACGCCCATTTGCGTCAGGATATATTTTCCGCCATTTTGAATTTTCTTCAAAACACACTTATTGCGCCTTTTCCTTCAAATTTTGTCCAAATCTCACACAAATCGGTACACGTGATCTATGGACCCATGCGATAAAGATATCCAAACGGCATTTTGATAGTCCTTACCGTTCGTCCGTAAATGGCTTCCAAAGTTAGCGGGAGGGGCCCGTTTTACAAAAAAGCCCACAAATCACGAACGAAACGTCCGGTCAATCCCAAATTTAAATCACATGTCGAGGGTGGTTTACTCAACAAATCCCCCAAAGCATTTCCACTTTGATCCATAGGGGGCGCCACAGTCCTTATTAGTGTGGTTGCCCTAACAGGGCAACCAAACTATTGTTATAGAGAAACTGAAAAACTTCAGACCGCATCTCCTCCCACAGTTTTTATCCCCCAATGTCGTGCCATACGTCAAAATGACCGTCTTGACCTGGAATCGTGCGCTTGTATTTTGCTAAGAGATTGGTTAAATAGTTTAATTGATATTAATTTATTAGTGAATTACATTTCCCCATCCACTTCAATGGAAAATGGGAAAATTAAAAAACTAGATTTCAAGTATTTTTTTCTCAGAAACCGTAAGAGCTAGAGATACCAGATTTGAAGGGGAGGTTCATAATTTAGTCCGAAATTATTAAAAAAATAATCAAACCATTTGGCCTCATGGTGGCGCTATAACAGTCCACTTTACGTTTTGGCCTATAACTCTTGAACCGTAGGTCATAGAATAAAAATATTTTTTTCCTTAGATTCCTTGGGTCATGACGCAGCTCCCCATATAGGCCACGCCCATTTGCGTCAGGATATATTTTCCGCCATTTTGAATTTTCTTCAAAACACACTTATTGCGCCTTTTCCTTCAAATTTTGTCCAAATCTCACACAAATCGGTACACGTGATCTATGGACCCATGCGATAAAGATATCCAAACGGCATTTTGATAGTCCTTACCGTTCGTCCGTAAATGGCTTCCAAAGTTAGCGGGAGGGGCCCGTTTTACAAAAAAGCCCACAAATCACGAACGAAACGTCCGGTCAATCCCAAATTTAAATCACATGTCGAGGGTGGTTTACTCAACAAATCCCCCAAAGCATTTCCACTTTGATCCATAGGGGGCGCCACAGTCCTTATTAGTGTGGTTGCCCTAACAGGGCAACCAAACTATTGTTATAGAGAAACTGAAAAACTTCAGACCGCATCTCCTCCCACAGTTTTTATCCCCCAATGTCGTGCCATACGTCAAAATGACCGTCTTGACCTGGAATCGTGCGCTTGTATTTTGCTAAGAGATTGGTTAAATAGTTTAATTGATATTAATTTATTAGTGAATTACATTTCCCCATCCACTTCAATGGAAAATGGGAAAATTAAAAAACTAGATTTCAAGTATTTTTTTCTCAGAAACCGTAAGAGCTAGAGATACCAGATTTGAAGGGGAGGTTCATAATTTAGTCCGAAATTATTAAAAAAATAATCAAACCATTTGGCCTCATGGTGGCGCTATAACAGTCCACTTTACGTTTTGGCCTATAACTCTTGAACCGTAGGTCATAGAATAAAAATATTTTTTTCCTTAGATTCCTTGGGTCATGACGCAGCTCCCCATATAGGCCACGCCCATTTGCGTCAGGATATATTTTCCGCCATTTTGAATTTTCTTCAAAACACACTTATTGCGCCTTTTCCTTCAAATTTTGTCCAAATCTCACACAAATCGGTACACGTGATCTATGGACCCATGCGATAAAGATATCCAAACGGCATTTTGATAGTCCTTACCGTTCGTCCGTAAATGGCTTCCAAAGTTAGCGGGAGGGGCCCGTTTTACAAAAAAGCCCACAAATCACGAACGAAACGTCCGGTCAATCCCAAATTTAAATCACATGTCGAGGGTGGTTTACTCAACAAATCCCCCAAAGCATTTCCACTTTGATCCATAGGGGGCGCCACAGTCCTTATTAGTGTGGTTGCCCTAACAGGGCAACCAAACTATTGTTATAGAGAAACTGAAAAACTTCAGACCGCATCTCCTCCCACAGTTTTTATCCCCCAATGTCGTGCCATACGTCAAAATGACCGTCTTGACCTGGAATCGTGCGCTTGTATTTTGCTAAGAGATTGGTTAAATAGTTTAATTGATATTAATTTATTAGTGAATTACATTTCCCCATCCACTTCAATGGAAAATGGGAAAATTAAAAAACTAGATTTCAAGTATTTTTTTCTCAGAAACCGTAAGAGCTAGAGATACCAGATTTGAAGGGGAGGTTCATAATTTAGTCCGAAATTATTAAAAAAATAATCAAACCATTTGGCCTCATGGTGGCGCTATAACAGTCCACTTTACGTTTTGGCCTATAACTCTTGAACCGTAGGTCATAGAATAAAAATATTTTTTTCCTTAGATTCCTTGGGTCATGACGCAGCTCCCCATATAGGCCACGCCCATTTGCGTCAGGATATATTTTCCGCCATTTTGAATTTTCTTCAAAACACACTTATTGCGCCTTTTCCTTCAAATTTTGTCCAAATCTCACACAAATCGGTACACGTGATCTATGGACCCATGCGATAAAGATATCCAAACGGCATTTTGATAGTCCTTACCGTTCGTCCGTAAATGGCTTCCAAAGTTAGCGGGAGGGGCCCGTTTTACAAAAAAGCCCACAAATCACGAACGAAACGTCCGGTCAATCCCAAATTTAAATCACATGTCGAGGGTGGTTTACTCAACAAATCCCCCAAAGCATTTCCACTTTGATCCATAGGGGGCGCCACAGTCCTTATTAGTGTGGTTGCCCTAACAGGGCAACCAAACTATTGTTATAGAGAAACTGAAAAACTTCAGACCGCATCTCCTCCCACAGTTTTTATCCCCCAATGTCGTGCCATACGTCAAAATGACCGTCTTGACCTGGAATCGTGCGCTTGTATTTTGCTAAGAGATTGGTTAAATAGTTTAATTGATATTAATTTATTAGTGAATTACATTTCCCCATCCACTTCAATGGAAAATGGGAAAATTAAAAAACTAGATTTCAAGTATTTTTTTCTCAGAAACCGTAAGAGCTAGAGATACCAGATTTGAAGGGGAGGTTCATAATTTAGTCCGAAATTATTAAAAAAATAATCAAACCATTTGGCCTCATGGTGGCGCTATAACAGTCCACTTTACGTTTTGGCCTATAACTCTTGAACCGTAGGTCATAGAATAAAAATATTTTTTTCCTTAGATTCCTTGGGTCATGACGCAGCTCCCCATATAGGCCACGCCCATTTGCGTCAGGATATATTTTCCGCCATTTTGAATTTTCTTCAAAACACACTTATTGCGCCTTTTCCTTCAAATTTTGTCCAAATCTCACACAAATCGGTACACGTGATCTATGGACCCATGCGATAAAGATATCCAAACGGCATTTTGATAGTCCTTACCTTCCAAAGTTAGTGGGAGGAGCCCGTTTTACCAAAAATGCCAAAGATCACAAACGAAACGTCCAATCGATCCCAAATTTGAATCACATGTCGAGGGTGGTTTACTCAACGAATCCCCAAAAGCATTTCCACTTTGACCCATAGGGGGCGCCACAACTGTGCAAAACGTAACCGTTTGATGCAAAAAACATGATTTTTGGGGGGATCACTCCTCTCAAATTGAAAAAGGTGATCTCAGGAGTGACATGACGATGTGACATGACGATGTCATTGGCATAGTGCATTAAATTTCCCCATCCGCTTTAATGTAAAAGTGAAAAAACTCAAATTCAAGTATTTTTTTCTCAGAAACCGTAAGAGCTAGAGTTACCAGATTTGGAGGGGAGGTTCATGATTTAGTCCAAAATTATTGAAAAAAGAATTACACTAATCGGCCACATGGTGGCGCTATAACAGCGCCCTTTACGTTTTGGCTTATAACTCTTGAACCATATGTTGTAAAATCAAAATGTCTTTTTCCCTGGATTCCTTGGGTCACTACGCATCTCCCCATATAGGCCACGCCCATTTGCGTCTGGATAGATTTTTTGATATTGATTTATTAGTGCATTAAATTTCCCCATCCACTTTAATGGGAATTGCAAAAACTCCCATTCAAGTATTTTTTTCTCGGAAACCATAAGGGCTAGAGTTACATGACTTGGAGGGGAGGTTAATAGTTTATTGCAAAATTATTTTAAAAAAAATCACACCAGTCGGCCACATGGTGGCGCTATAACAGCCCACTTTACCTTTTGGCCTATAACTCTTGAACCGTAGGTCGTAAAATCAAAATTTCTTTTTCCCTAGAAAAGCAGCTCCCCATATAGGCCACGCCCATTTGCGTCAGGATATATTTTCCGCCATTTTGAATTTTCTTCAAAACACACTTATTGCTCCTTTTCCTTCAAATTTTGTCCAAATCTCACACAAATCGGTACACGTGATCTATGGACCCATGCGATAAAGATATCCAAACGGCATTTTGATAGTCCTTACCGTTCGTCCGTAAATGGCTTCCAAAGTTAGCGGGAGGGGCCCGTTTTACAAAAAAAAACACAAATCACGAACGAAACGTCCAGTCAATCCCAAATTTGAATCACATGTCAAGTGTGGTTTACTCAACAAATCCCCCAAAGCATTTCCACTTTGAGCCATAGGGGGCGCCACAACTCTGCAAAACGTAACCGTTTGATGCAAAAACATGATTTTTGGGGGGATCACTCCTCTCAAATTGAAAAGCAGGTGATCTCAGGAGTGACATGACAATGTCATTGGCCCGCTACATTTGTGGGAGGGGCTTATTTATTTTAGTGGGAGGGGCCTATTTCTTCAAATCAAAACGCCATGTATCACGAACACAGGATCCAATCAGCACCAAATTCGAATGGCACGTCACGCGACCTCCGACGGTATTCCTCCAAGCATATTCCTCAAGTCCGGGCGGCGGCAACCTGCGACCGGCGACGGCGCAACCACACTTTGCAATTTCCCATAATTGCGACGCGTCTAGTTAGTGTGGTTGCCCTAACAGGGCAACCAGACTATAGTACTCTATACTCTTTATTTATAGATAAACAATATTTCAAACTGCTATTTCTCCCACAGTTTTTATCTCCCAATGTTGTGCCATATCTCAAAATGACCGTCTTGACCTGGAATCGTGCGCTTGTATTTTGCTAAGAGATTGGTTAAATAGTTTAATTGATATTGATTTATTAGTGCATTAAATTTCCCCATCCGCTTTAATGTAAAAGTGAAAAAACTCTAATTCAAGTATTTTTTTCTCAGAAACCGTAAGAGCTAGAGTTACCACATTTGGAGGGGAGGTTCATAATTTAGTCCAAAATTATTTAAAAAAAAATCACACCAATCGGCCACATGGTGGCGCTATAACAGCCCCCTTTACGTTTTGGCCTATAACTCTTGAACCGTAGGTCGTAAAATCAAAATTTCTTTTCACCTGGATTCCTTGGGTCACGACGCATCTCCCCATATAGGCCACGCCCATTTGCGTCTGGATAGATTTTTTGATATTGATTTATTAGTGCATTAAATTTCCCCATCCACTTTAATGGGAATTGCAAAAACTCCCATTCAAGTATTTTTTTCTCGGAAACCATAAGGGCTAGAGTTACATGACTTGGAGGGGAGGTTAATAGTTTATTGCAAAATTATTTAAAAAAAAATCACACCAGTCGGCCACATGGTGGCGCTATAACAGCCCACTTTACCTTTTGGCCTATAACTCTTGAACCGTAGGTCGTAAAATCAAAATTTCTTTTTCCCTAGATTCCTTGGGTCATGACGCAGCTCCCCATATAGGCCACGCCCATTTGCGTCAGGATATATTTTCCGCCATTTTGAATTTTCTTCAAAACACACTTATTGCTCCTTTTCCTTCAAATTTTGTCCAAATCTCACACAAATCGGTACACGTGATCTATGGACCCATGCGATAAAGATATCCAAACGGCATTTTGATAGTCCTTACCGTTCGTCCGTAAATGGCTTCCAAAGTTAGCGGGAGGGGCCCGTTTTACAAAAAAAAACACAAATCACGAACGAAACGTCCAGTCAATCCCAAATTTGAATCACATGTCAAGTGTGGTTTACTCAACAAATCCCCCAAAGCATTTCCACTTTGAGCCATAGGGGGCGCCACAACTCTGCAAAACGTAGCCGTTTGATGCAAAAACATGATTTTTGGGGGGATCACTCCTCTCAAATTGAAAAGCAGGTGATCTCAGGAGTGACATGACGATGTCATTGGCCCGCTACATTTGTGGGAGGGGCTTATTTATTTTAGTGGGAGGGGCCTATTTCTTCAAATCAAAACGCCATGTATCACGAACACAGGATCCAATCAGCACCAAATTCGAATGGCACGTCACGCGACCTCCGACGGTATTCCTCCAAGCATATTCCTCAAGTCCGGGCGGCGGCAACCTGCGACCGGCGACGGCGCAACCACACTTTGCAATTTCCCATAATTGCGACGCGTCTAGTATTAACATTGTTCTTGAACAATGTTAATAAACAATATTTCAAACTGCATCTCCTCCCACAGTTTTTATTCCCCAATTTCGTGCCATATGTCAAAATGACCGTCTTGACCGGGAATCGTGCGCTTGTATTTTGCTAAGAGATTGGTTAAATAGTTTAATTGATATTGATTTATTAGTGCATTAAATTTCTCCATCCGCTTTAATGGAAAAGTGAAAAAACTCAAATTCAAGTATTTTTTTCTCAGAAACTGTAAGAGCTAGAGTTACCAGATTTGGAGGGGAGGTTCATAATTTAGTCCGAAATTATTAAAAAAATTATCACACCATTCGGCCACATGGTGGCGCTATAACAGTCCCCTTTACGTTTTGGCCGATAACTCTTGAACCGTAGGTCGTAAAATCAAAATTTTCACCTGGATTCCTTGGGTCACGACGCATCTCCCCATATAGGCCACGCCCATTTGCGTCAGGATACATTTTCCGCCATTTTCAATTTTTCTTCAAAACACACTTTTTGCACCTTTTCCTACAGATTTTTCCCAAATCTCACAAAAATCGGTACACATTATCTCTGGACCCATGCGATAATCTGGACCGAAACAGAATTTTGATAGTCCATACCGTTCGTCCGTAAATGGCTTCCAAAGTTAGCGGGAGGGGCCCGTTTTACAAAAAAGCCCACAAATCACGAACAAAACGTCCAGTCAATCCCAAATTTGAATCACATGTCAAGGGTGGTTTACTTAACAAATCCCCAAAAGCATTTCCACTTTGATCCATAGGGGGCGCCACAACTGTGCAAAACGTAACCGTTTGATGCAAAAACATGATTTTTGGGGGGATCACTACTCTCAAATTGAAAAGCAGGTGATCTCAGGAGCGACATGACGATGTCATTGGCCCGCTACATTTGTGGGAGGGGCTTATTTATTTTAGTGGGAGGGGCCTATTTCTTCAAATCAAAACGCCATGTATCACGAACACAGGATCCAATCAGCACCAAATTCGAATGGTACGTCACGCGACCTCCGACGGTATTCCTCCAAGCATATTCCTCAAGTCCGGGCGGCGGCAACCTGCGACCGGCGTCGGCGCAACCACACTTTGCAATTTCCCATAATTGCGACGCGTCTAGTTAGTGTGGTTGCCCTAACAGGGCAACCAGACTATAGTTCTTGATGAACTTTATTAATCTTCCGGATAAACAATACTTCAAACTGCTATTTCTCCCACAGTTCTTATCTCCCAATGTTGTGCCATATCTCAAAATGACCGTCTTGACCTGGAATCGTGCGCTTGTATTTTGCTAAGAGATTGGTTAAATAGTTTAATTGATATTGATTTATTAGTGCATTAAATTTCCCCATCCGCTTTAATGTAAAAGTGAAAAAACTCAAATTCAAGTATTTTTTTCTCAGAAACCGTAAGAGCTAGAGTTACCACATTTGGAGGGGAGGTTCATAATTTAGTCCAAAATTATTTTTAAAAAAATCACACCAATCGGCCACATGGTGGCGCTATAACAGCCCCCTTTACGTTTTGGCCTATAACTCTTGAACCGTAGGTCGTAAAATCAAAATTTCTTTTCACCTGGATTCCTTGGGTCACGACGCATCTCCCCATATAGGCCACGCCCATTTGCGTCTGGATAGATTTTTTGATATTGATTTATTAGTGCATTAAATTTCCCCATCCACTTTAATGGGAATTGCAAAAACTCCCATTCAAGTATTTTTTTCTCGGAAACCATAAGGGCTAGAGTTACATGACTTGGAGGGGAGGTTAATAGTTTATTGCAAAATTATTTTTAAAAAAATCACACCAGTCGGCCACATGGTGGCGCTATAACAGCCCACTTTACCTTTTGGCCTATAACTCTTGAACCGTAGGTCGTAAAATCAAAATTTCTTTTCACCTGGATTCCTTGGGTCACGACGCATCTCCCAATATAGGCCACGCCCATTTGCGTCAGGACAGATTTTCCGCCATTTTGAATTTTCTTCAAAACACACTTTTTGCACCTTTTCCTACAGATTTTTCCCAAATCTCACAAAAATCGGTACACATGATCTCTGGACCCATGCGATAATCTGGACCGAAACAGAATTTTGATAGTCCATACCGTAAATGCCTTCCAAAGTTAGCGGGAGGGGCCCGTTTTACAAAAAAGCCCACAAATCACGAACAAAACGTCCAGTCAATCCCAAATTTGAATCACATGTCAAGTGTGGTTTACTCAACAAATCCCCAAAAGAATTTCCACTTTGATCCATAGGGGGCGCACACAAATGCTCAAAATGTAACCGTTTGATGCAAAAACCTTATGTTGGGGGATCAATCCTCTCAAAATGAAACGCAAGTGATCTCAGGAGTGACGTGACAATGTAATTGTCGCAGCCTCCGACGGTATTCCTCCCAGCGTATTCCTCGAGTCCCGACTGGCGTCGGCGCAACCACACTTTGCAATTGCCCTGAATTGCGACGCGTCTAGTATTAACATTGTTCTTGAACAATGTTAATAAACAATATTTCAAACTGCATCTCCTCCCACAGTTTTTATTCCCCAATTTCGTGCCATATGTCAAAATGACCGTCTTGACCGGGAATCGTGCGCTTGTATTTTGCTAAGAGATTGGTTAAATAGTTTAATTGATATTGATTTATTAGTGCATTAAATTTCTCCATCCGCTTTAATGGAAAAGTGAAAAAACTCAAATTCAAGTATTTTTTTCTCAGAAACTGTAAGAGCTAGAGTTACCAGATTTGGAGGGGAGGTTCATAATTTAGTCCGAAATTATTAAAAAAATTATCACACCATTCGGCCACATGGTGGCGCTATAACAGTCCCCTTTACGTTTTGGCCGATAACTCTTGAACCGTAGGTCGTAAAATCAAAATTTCTTTTCACCTGGATTCCTTGGGTCACGACGCATCTCCCCATATAGGCCACGCCCATTTGCGTCAGGATAGATTTTCCGCCATTTAGAATTTTCTTCAAAACACACTTTTTGCACCTTTTCCTACAGATTTTTCCCAAATCTCACAAAAATCGGTACACATGATCTCTGGACCCATGCGATAATCTGGACCGAAACAGAATTTTGATAGTCCATACCGTTCGTCCGTAAATGCCTTCCAAAGTTAGCGGGAGGGGCCCGTTTTACAAAAAAGCCCACAAATCACGAACGAAACGTCCAATCGATCCCAAATTTAAATCACATGTCGAGGGTGGCTTACTCAACAAATCACCAAAAGCATTTCCACTTTGATCCATGCGCCACAACTGCGCAAAACGTAACCGTTTGATGCAAAAACATGATTTTTGGGGGATCACTCCTCTCAAAATGAAAAGCAGGTGATCTCAGGAGTTACAGGACGATGTCATTGGCCCGCTACATTTGTGGGAGGGGCCTATTTATTTAGTGGGAGGGGCCTATTTCTTAAAATCAAAACGCCATGTATCACGAACGCAGGATCCAATCATCACCAAATTCGAATGGCACGTCGCGCGGCCTCCGACGGTATTCCTCCAAGCGTATTCCTCAAGTCCCGGCGGCGGCGACCCGCGACCGGCGTCGGCGCAACCACACTTTGCAATTTCCCAGAATTGCGACGCGTCTAGTTAGTGTGGTTGCCCTAACAGGGCAACCAGACTATAGTACTGGATGTTCTTTATTAATCCGGATAAACAATACTTCGGGCTGCTTCTCCTCCCACAGTTTTTATCCCCCAATGTCGTGCCATATGTCAAAATGACCGTCTTGACCTGGAATCGTGCGCTTGTATTTTGCTAAGAGATTGGTTGAATAGTTTAATTGATATTGATTTATTAGTGCATTAAATTTCCCCATCCGCTTTAATGGAAAAGTGAAAAAACTCAAATTCAAGTATTTTTTTCTCTGAAACCGTAAGAGCTAGAGTTACCAGATTTGGTGGGGAGGTTCATAATTTAGTCCGAAATTATTGAAAAAATAATTACACTAATCGGCCACATGGTGGCGCTATAACAGCCCCCTTTACGTTTTTGCCTATAACTCTTTAACCGTAGGTCGTAAAATCAAAAAATCTTTTCCCCTGGATTCCTTGGGTCATGACGCAACTCCCCATATAGGCCACGCCCATTTGCGTCTGGATAGATTTTCCGCCATTTTGAAATTTCTTCAAAACACACTTTTTGCTCCTTTTCCTACAAATTTTGTCCAAATCTCACACAAATCGGTACAGGTCATCTATGGACCCATGCGATAAATATATCCAAACGGCATTTTGATAGTCCTTACCGTTCGTCCGTAATTGGCTTCCAAAGTTAGTGGGAGGGGCCCGTTTTACCAAAAATGCCAAAAATCACGAACGAAACGTCCAATCGATCCCAAATTTGAATCACATGTCGAGGGTGGTTTACTCAACGAATCCCCAAAAGCATTTCCACTTTGACCCATAGGGGGCGCCACAAGTCTGCAAAACGTTACCGTTTGATGCAAAAACATGATTTTTGGGGGGATCACTCCTCTCAAATTGAAAAGCAGGTGATCTCAGGAGTGACATGACGATGTCGTTGGCCCGCTACATTTGTGGGAGGGGCTTATTTATTTTAGTGGGAGGGGCCTATTTCTTCAAATCAAAACGCCATGTATCACGAACACAGGATCCAATCAGCACCAAATTCGAATGGTACGTCACGCGACCTCCGACGGTATTCCTCCAAGCATATTCCTCAAGTCCGGGCGGCGGCAACCTGCGACCGGCGACGGCGCAACCACACTTTGCAATTTCCCATAATTGCGACGCGTCTAGTTAGTGTGGTTGCCCTAACAGGGCAACCAGACTATAGTACTTGATGAACTTTATTATTCTATATAAACAATATTTCAAACTGCTACTCCTCCCACAGTTTTTATTCCCCAATGTTGTGCCATATCTCAAAATGACCGTCTTGACCGGGAATCGTGCGCTTGTATTTTGCTAAGAGATTGGTTAAATAGTTTAATTGATATTGATTTATTAGTGCATTAAATTTCCCCATCCGCTTTAATGGAAAAGTGAAAAAAATCAAATTCAAGTATTTTTTTCTCAGAAACCGTAAGAGCTAGAGTTACCAGATTTGGAGGGGAGGTTTATAATTTAGTCCGAAATTATTGAAAAAATAATTACACTAATCGGCCACATGGTGGCGCTATAACAGCGCCCTTTACGTTTTGGCCTATAACTCTTGAACCGTAGGTCGTAAAATCAAAATGTCTGTTTCCCTGGATTCCTTGGGTCACTACGCATCTCCCCATATAGGCCACGCCCATTTGCGTCATGATAGATTTTCCGCCATTTTGAATTTTCTTCAAAACACACTTTTTGCACCTTTTCCTATTTTTTTTTTCCAAATCTCACAAAAATCGGTACACGTGATCTATGGACTCATGCGATAAACCTATCCAAACGGCATTTTGATAGTCCTTACCGTTCGTCCGTAATTGGCTTCCAAAGTTAGTGGGAGGAGCCCGTTTTACCAAAAATGCCAAAAATCACGAACAAAACGTCCAATCGATCCCAAATTTGAATCACATGTCGAGGGTGGTTTACTCAACGAATCCCCAAAAGCATTTCCACTTTGACCCATAGGGGGCGCCACAACTGTGCAAAACGTAACCGTTTCATGCAAAAACATGATTTTTGGGGGGATCACTCCTCTCAAATTGAAAAGCAGGTGATCTCAGGAGTGACATGACGATGTCATTGGCCCGCTACATTTGTGGGAGGGGCTTATTTATTTTAGTGGGAGGGGCCTATTTCTTCAAATCAAAACGCCATGTATCACGAACACAGGATCCAATCAGCACCAAATTCGAATGGCACGTCACGCGGCCTCCGATGGTATTCCTCCAAGCATATTCCTCAAGTCCGGGCGGCGGCAACCTGCGACCGGCGTCGGCGCAACCACACTTTGCAATTGCCCTGAATTGCGACCCGTCTAGTTAGTGTGGTTGCCCTAACAGGGCAACCAAACTATTGTTATAGAGAAACTGAAAAACTTCAAACCGCATCTCCTCCCACAGTTTTTATCCCCCAATGTCGTGCCATACGTCAAAATGACCGGCTTGACCGGGAATCGTGCGCTTGTATTTTGCTAAGAGATTGGTTGCATAGTTTAATTGATATTAATTTATTAGTGAATTACATTTCCCCATCCACTTTAATGGAAAATGGGAAAATGAAAAAACTAGATTTCAAGTATTTTTTTCTCAGAAACCGTAAGAGCTAGAAATACCAGATTTGAAGGGGAGGTTCATAATTTAGTCCGAAATTATTTTAAAAATAATCACACCATTTGGCCTCATGGTGGCGCTATAACAGTCCACTTTACGTTTTGGCCTATAACTCTTGAACCGTAGGTCATAGAATAAAAATATTTTTTCCCCTAGATTCCTTGGGTCATTACGCAACTCCCCATATAGGCCACGCCCATTTGCGTCAGGATATATCTTCCGCCATTTTGAATTTTCTTCAAAACACACTTATTGCTCCTTTTCCTTCAAATTTTGTCCAAATCTCACACAAATCGGTACACGTGATCTATGGACCCATGCGATAAAGATATCCAAACGGCATTTTGATAGTCCTTACCGTTCGTCCGCAATTGGCTTCCAAAGTTAGTGGGAGGGGCCCGTTTTTACAAAGAATGCCAAAAATCACGAACGAAACGTCCGGTCAATCCCAAATTTAAATCACATGTCGAGGGTGGTTTACTCAACAAATCCCCCAAAGCATTTCCACTTTGATCGATATGGGGCGCCACAGTCCTTATTAGTGTGGTTGCCCTAACAGGGCAACCAAACTATTGTTATAGAGAAACTGAAAAACTTCAAACCGCATCTCCTCCCACAGTTTTTATCCCCCAATGTCGTGCCATACGTCAAAATGACCGGCTTGACCGGGAATCGTGCGCTTGTATTTTGCTAAGAGATTGGTTGCATAGTTTAATTGATATTAATTTATTAGTGAATTACATTTCCCCATCCACTTTAATGGAAAATGGGAAAATGAAAAAACTAGATTTCAAGTATTTTTTTCTCAGAAACCGTAAGAGCTAGAAATACCAGATTTGAAGGGGAGGTTCATAATTTAGTCCGAAATTATTTTAAAAATAATCACACCATTTGGCCTCATGGTGGCGCTATAACAGTCCACTTTACGTTTTGGCCTATAACTCTTGAACCGTAGGTCATAGAATAAAAATATTTTTTCCCCTAGATTCCTTGGGTCATTACGCAACTCCCCATATAGGCCACGCCCATTTGCGTCAGGATATATCTTCCGCCATTTTGAATTTTCTTCAAAACACACTTATTGCTCCTTTTCCTTCAAATTTTGTCCAAATCTCACACAAATCGGTACACGTGATCTATGGACCCATGCGATAAAGATATCCAAACGGCATTTTGATAGTCCTTACCGTTCGTCCGCAATTGGCTTCCAAAGTTAGTGGGAGGGGCCCGTTTTTACAAAGAATGCCAAAAATCACGAACGAAACGTCCGGTCAATCCCAAATTTAAATCACATGTCGAGGGTGGTTTACTCAACAAATCCCCCAAAGCATTTCCACTTTGATCGATATGGGGCGCCACAGTCCTTATTAGTGTGGTTGCCCTAACAGGGCAACCAAACTATTGTTATAGAGAAACTGAAAAACTTCAAACCGCATCTCCTCCCACAGTTTTTATCCCCCAATGTCGTGCCATACGTCAAAATGACCGGCTTGACCGGGAATCGTGCGCTTGTATTTTGCTAAGAGATTGGTTGCATAGTTTAATTGATATTAATTTATTAGTGAATTACATTTCCCCATCCACTTTAATGGAAAATGGGAAAATGAAAAAACTAGATTTCAAGTATTTTTTTCTCAGAAACCGTAAGAGCTAGAAATACCAGATTTGAAGGGGAGGTTCATAATTTAGTCCGAAATTATTTTAAAAATAATCACACCATTTGGCCTCATGGTGGCGCTATAACAGTCCACTTTACGTTTTGGCCTATAACTCTTGAACCGTAGGTCATAGAATAAAAATATTTTTTCCCCTAGATTCCTTGGGTCATTACGCAACTCCCCATATAGGCCACGCCCATTTGCGTCAGGATATATCTTCCGCCATTTTGAATTTTCTTCAAAACACACTTATTGCTCCTTTTCCTTCAAATTTTGTCCAAATCTCACACAAATCGGTACACGTGATCTATGGACCCATGCGATAAAGATATCCAAACGGCATTTTGATAGTCCTTACCGTTCGTCCGCAATTGGCTTCCAAAGTTAGTGGGAGGGGCCCGTTTTTACAAAGAATGCCAAAAATCACGAACGAAACGTCCGGTCAATCCCAAATTTAAATCACATGTCGAGGGTGGTTTACTCAACAAATCCCCCAAAGCATTTCCACTTTGATCGATATGGGGCGCCACAGTCCTTATTAGTGTGGTTGCCCTAACAGGGCAACCAAACTATTGTTATAGAGAAACTGAAAAACTTCAAACCGCATCTCCTCCCACAGTTTTTATCCCCCAATGTCGTGCCATACGTCAAAATGACCGGCTTGACCGGGAATCGTGCGCTTGTATTTTGCTAAGAGATTGGTTGCATAGTTTAATTGATATTAATTTATTAGTGAATTACATTTCCCCATCCACTTTAATGGAAAATGGGAAAATGAAAAAACTAGATTTCAAGTATTTTTTTCTCAGAAACCGTAAGAGCTAGAAATACCAGATTTGAAGGGGAGGTTCATAATTTAGTCCGAAATTATTTTAAAAATAATCACACCATTTGGCCTCATGGTGGCGCTATAACAGTCCACTTTACGTTTTGGCCTATAACTCTTGAACCGTAGGTCATAGAATAAAAATATTTTTTCCCCTAGATTCCTTGGGTCATTACGCAACTCCCCATATAGGCCACGCCCATTTGCGTCAGGATATATCTTCCGCCATTTTGAATTTTCTTCAAAACACACTTATTGCTCCTTTTCCTTCAAATTTTGTCCAAATCTCACACAAATCGGTACACGTGATCTATGGACCCATGCGATAAAGATATCCAAACGGCATTTTGATAGTCCTTACCGTTCGTCCGCAATTGGCTTCCAAAGTTAGTGGGAGGGGCCCGTTTTTACAAAGAATGCCAAAAATCACGAACGAAACGTCCGGTCAATCCCAAATTTAAATCACATGTCGAGGGTGGTTTACTCAACAAATCCCCCAAAGCATTTCCACTTTGATCGATATGGGGCGCCACAGTCCTTATTAGTGTGGTTGCCCTAACAGGGCAACCAAACTATTGTTATAGAGAAACTGAAAAACTTCAAACCGCATCTCCTCCCACAGTTTTTATCCCCCAATGTCGTGCCATACGTCAAAATGACCGGCTTGACCGGGAATCGTGCGCTTGTATTTTGCTAAGAGATTGGTTGCATAGTTTAATTGATATTAATTTATTAGTGAATTACATTTCCCCATCCACTTTAATGGAAAATGGGAAAATGAAAAAACTAGATTTCAAGTATTTTTTTCTCAGAAACCGTAAGAGCTAGAAATACCAGATTTGAAGGGGAGGTTCATAATTTAGTCCGAAATTATTTTAAAAATAATCACACCATTTGGCCTCATGGTGGCGCTATAACAGTCCACTTTACGTTTTGGCCTATAACTCTTGAACCGTAGGTCATAGAATAAAAATATTTTTTCCCCTAGATTCCTTGGGTCATTACGCAACTCCCCATATAGGCCACGCCCATTTGCGTCAGGATATATCTTCCGCCATTTTGAATTTTCTTCAAAACACACTTATTGCTCCTTTTCCTTCAAATTTTGTCCAAATCTCACACAAATCGGTACACGTGATCTATGGACCCATGCGATAAAGATATCCAAACGGCATTTTGATAGTCCTTACCGTTCGTCCGCAATTGGCTTCCAAAGTTAGTGGGAGGGGCCCGTTTTTACAAAGAATGCCAAAAATCACGAACGAAACGTCCGGTCAATCCCAAATTTAAATCACATGTCGAGGGTGGTTTACTCAACAAATCCCCCAAAGCATTTCCACTTTGATCGATATGGGGCGCCACAGTCCTTATTAGTGTGGTTGCCCTAACAGGGCAACCAAACTATTGTTATAGAGAAACTGAAAAACTTCAAACCGCATCTCCTCCCACAGTTTTTATCCCCCAATGTCGTGCCATACGTCAAAATGACCGGCTTGACCGGGAATCGTGCGCTTGTATTTTGCTAAGAGATTGGTTGCATAGTTTAATTGATATTAATTTATTAGTGAATTACATTTCCCCATCCACTTTAATGGAAAATGGGAAAATGAAAAAACTAGATTTCAAGTATTTTTTTCTCAGAAACCGTAAGAGCTAGAAATACCAGATTTGAAGGGGAGGTTCATAATTTAGTCCGAAATTATTTTAAAAATAATCACACCATTTGGCCTCATGGTGGCGCTATAACAGTCCACTTTACGTTTTGGCCTATAACTCTTGAACCGTAGGTCATAGAATAAAAATATTTTTTCCCCTAGATTCCTTGGGTCATTACGCAACTCCCCATATAGGCCACGCCCATTTGCGTCAGGATATATCTTCCGCCATTTTGAATTTTCTTCAAAACACACTTATTGCTCCTTTTCCTTCAAATTTTGTCCAAATCTCACACAAATCGGTACACGTGATCTATGGACCCATGCGATAAAGATATCCAAACGGCATTTTGATAGTCCTTACCGTTCGTCCGCAATTGGCTTCCAAAGTTAGTGGGAGGGGCCCGTTTTTACAAAGAATGCCAAAAATCACGAACGAAACGTCCGGTCAATCCCAAATTTAAATCACATGTCGAGGGTGGTTTACTCAACAAATCCCCCAAAGCATTTCCACTTTGATCGATATGGGGCGCCACAGTCCTTATTAGTGTGGTTGCCCTAACAGGGCAACCAAACTATTGTTATAGAGAAACTGAAAAACTTCAAACCGCATCTCCTCCCACAGTTTTTATCCCCCAATGTCGTGCCATACGTCAAAATGACCGGCTTGACCGGGAATCGTGCGCTTGTATTTTGCTAAGAGATTGGTTGCATAGTTTAATTGATATTAATTTATTAGTGAATTACATTTCCCCATCCACTTTAATGGAAAATGGGAAAATGAAAAAACTAGATTTCAAGTATTTTTTTCTCAGAAACCGTAAGAGCTAGAAATACCAGATTTGAAGGGGAGGTTCATAATTTAGTCCGAAATTATTTTAAAAATAATCACACCATTTGGCCTCATGGTGGCGCTATAACAGTCCACTTTACGTTTTGGCCTATAACTCTTGAACCGTAGGTCATAGAATAAAAATATTTTTTCCCCTAGATTCCTTGGGTCATTACGCAACTCCCCATATAGGCCACGCCCATTTGCGTCAGGATATATCTTCCGCCATTTTGAATTTTCTTCAAAACACACTTATTGCTCCTTTTCCTTCAAATTTTGTCCAAATCTCACACAAATCGGTACACGTGATCTATGGACCCATGCGATAAAGATATCCAAACGGCATTTTGATAGTCCTTACCGTTCGTCCGCAATTGGCTTCCAAAGTTAGTGGGAGGGGCCCGTTTTTACAAAGAATGCCAAAAATCACGAACGAAACGTCCGGTCAATCCCAAATTTAAATCACATGTCGAGGGTGGTTTACTCAACAAATCCCCCAAAGCATTTCCACTTTGATCGATATGGGGCGCCACAGTCCTTATTAGTGTGGTTGCCCTAACAGGGCAACCAAACTATTGTTATAGAGAAACTGAAAAACTTCAAACCGCATCTCCTCCCACAGTTTTTATCCCCCAATGTCGTGCCATACGTCAAAATGACCGGCTTGACCGGGAATCGTGCGCTTGTATTTTGCTAAGAGATTGGTTGCATAGTTTAATTGATATTAATTTATTAGTGAATTACATTTCCCCATCCACTTTAATGGAAAATGGGAAAATGAAAAAACTAGATTTCAAGTATTTTTTTCTCAGAAACCGTAAGAGCTAGAAATACCAGATTTGAAGGGGAGGTTCATAATTTAGTCCGAAATTATTTTAAAAATAATCACACCATTTGGCCTCATGGTGGCGCTATAACAGTCCACTTTACGTTTTGGCCTATAACTCTTGAACCGTAGGTCATAGAATAAAAATATTTTTTCCCCTAGATTCCTTGGGTCATTACGCAACTCCCCATATAGGCCACGCCCATTTGCGTCAGGATATATCTTCCGCCATTTTGAATTTTCTTCAAAACACACTTATTGCTCCTTTTCCTTCAAATTTTGTCCAAATCTCACACAAATCGGTACACGTGATCTATGGACCCATGCGATAAAGATATCCAAACGGCATTTTGATAGTCCTTACCGTTCGTCCGCAATTGGCTTCCAAAGTTAGTGGGAGGGGCCCGTTTTTACAAAGAATGCCAAAAATCACGAACGAAACGTCCGGTCAATCCCAAATTTAAATCACATGTCGAGGGTGGTTTACTCAACAAATCCCCCAAAGCATTTCCACTTTGATCGATATGGGGCGCCACAGTCCTTATTAGTGTGGTTGCCCTAACAGGGCAACCAAACTATTGTTATAGAGAAACTGAAAAACTTCAAACCGCATCTCCTCCCACAGTTTTTATCCCCCAATGTCGTGCCATACGTCAAAATGACCGGCTTGACCGGGAATCGTGCGCTTGTATTTTGCTAAGAGATTGGTTGCATAGTTTAATTGATATTAATTTATTAGTGAATTACATTTCCCCATCCACTTTAATGGAAAATGGGAAAATGAAAAAACTAGATTTCAAGTATTTTTTTCTCAGAAACCGTAAGAGCTAGAAATACCAGATTTGAAGGGGAGGTTCATAATTTAGTCCGAAATTATTTTAAAAATAATCACACCATTTGGCCTCATGGTGGCGCTATAACAGTCCACTTTACGTTTTGGCCTATAACTCTTGAACCGTAGGTCATAGAATAAAAATATTTTTTCCCCTAGATTCCTTGGGTCATTACGCAACTCCCCATATAGGCCACGCCCATTTGCGTCAGGATATATCTTCCGCCATTTTGAATTTTCTTCAAAACACACTTATTGCTCCTTTTCCTTCAAATTTTGTCCAAATCTCACACAAATCGGTACACGTGATCTATGGACCCATGCGATAAAGATATCCAAACGGCATTTTGATAGTCCTTACCGTTCGTCCGCAATTGGCTTCCAAAGTTAGTGGGAGGGGCCCGTTTTTACAAAGAATGCCAAAAATCACGAACGAAACGTCCGGTCAATCCCAAATTTAAATCACATGTCGAGGGTGGTTTACTCAACAAATCCCCCAAAGCATTTCCACTTTGATCGATATGGGGCGCCACAGTCCTTATTAGTGTGGTTGCCCTAACAGGGCAACCACAGTTTTTATCCCCCAATGTCGTGCCATACGTCAAAATGACCGGCTTGACCGGGAATCGTGCGCTTGTATTTTGCTAAGAGATTGGTTGCATAGTTTAATTGATATTAATTTATTAGTGAATTACATTTCCCCATCCACTTTAATGGAAAATGGGAAAATGAAAAAACTAGATTTCAAGTATTTTTTTCTCAGAAACCGTAAGAGCTAGAAATACCAGATTTGAAGGGGAGGTTCATAATTTAGTCCGAAATTATTTTAAAAATAATCACACCATTTGGCCTCATGGTGGCGCTATAACAGTCCACTTTACGTTTTGGCCTATAACTCTTGAACCGTAGGTCATAGAATAAAAATATTTTTTCCCCTAGATTCCTTGGGTCATTACGCAACTCCCCATATAGGCCACGCCCATTTGCGTCAGGATATATCTTCCGCCATTTTGAATTTTCTTCAAAACACACTTATTGCTCCTTTTCCTTCAAATTTTGTCCAAATCTCACACAAATCGGTACACGTGATCTATGGACCCATGCGATAAAGATATCCAAACGGCATTTTGATAGTCCTTACCGTTCGTCCGCAATTGGCTTCCAAAGTTAGTGGGAGGGGCCCGTTTTTACAAAGAATGCCAAAAATCACGAACGAAACGTCCGGTCAATCCCAAATTTAAATCACATGTCGAGGGTGGTTTACTCAACAAATCCCCCAAAGCATTTCCACTTTGATCGATATGGGGCGCCACAGTCCTTATTAGTGTGGTTGCCCTAACAGGGCAACCAAACTATTGTTATAGAGAAACTGAAAAACTTCAAACCGCATCTCCTCCCACAGTTTTTATCCCCCAATGTCGTGCCATACGTCAAAATGACCGGCTTGACCGGGAATCGTGCGCTTGTATTTTGCTAAGAGATTGGTTGCATAGTTTAATTGATATTAATTTATTAGTGAATTACATTTCCCCATCCACTTTAATGGAAAATGGGAAAATGAAAAAACTAGATTTCAAGTATTTTTTTCTCAGAAACCGTAAGAGCTAGAAATACCAGATTTGAAGGGGAGGTTCATAATTTAGTCCGAAATTATTTTAAAAATAATCACACCATTTGGCCTCATGGTGGCGCTATAACAGTCCACTTTACGTTTTGGCCTATAACTCTTGAACCGTAGGTCATAGAATAAAAATATTTTTTCCCCTAGATTCCTTGGGTCATTACGCAACTCCCCATATAGGCCACGCCCATTTGCGTCAGGATATATCTTCCGCCATTTTGAATTTTCTTCAAAACACACTTATTGCTCCTTTTCCTTCAAATTTTGTCCAAATCTCACACAAATCGGTACACGTGATCTATGGACCCATGCGATAAAGATATCCAAACGGCATTTTGATAGTCCTTACCGTTCGTCCGCAATTGGCTTCCAAAGTTAGTGGGAGGGGCCCGTTTTTACAAAGAATGCCAAAAATCACGAACGAAACGTCCGGTCAATCCCAAATTTAAATCACATGTCGAGGGTGGTTTACTCAACAAATCCCCCAAAGCATTTCCACTTTGATCGATATGGGGCGCCACAGTCCTTATTAGTGTGGTTGCCCTAACAGGGCAACCACAGTTTTTATCCCCCAATGTCGTGCCATACGTCAAAATGACCGGCTTGACCGGGAATCGTGCACTTGTATTTTGCTAAGAGATTGGTTGCATAGTTTAATTGATATTAATTTATTAGTGAATTACATTTCCCCATCCACTTTAATGGAAAATGGGAAAATGAAAAAACTAGATTTCAAGTATTTTTTTCTCAGAAACCGTAAGAGCTAGAAATACCAGATTTGAAGGGGAGGTTCATAATTTAGTCCGAAATTATTTTAAAAATAATCACACCATTTGGCCTCATGGTGGCGCTATAACAGTCCACTTTACGTTTTGGCCTATAACTCTTGAACCGTAGGTCAACCGTAGGTCATAGAATAAATATTTTTTCCCCTGGATTCCTTGGGTCACTACGCTTCTCCCCATATAGGCCACGCCCATTTGCGTCTGGATAGATTTCCCGCCATTTTGAATTTTCTTCAAAACACACTTTTTGCTCCTTTTCCTACAAATTTTGTCCAAATCTCACACAAATCGGTACAGGTCATCTATGGACCTATGCGATAAACCTATCCAAACATTTTGATAGTCCTTACCGTTCGTCCGTAATTTGCTTCCAAAGTTAGCGGGAGGAGCCCGTTTTACCAAAAATGCCAAAAATCACGAACGAAACGTCCAATCGATCCCAAATTTGAATCACATGTCAAGGGTGGTTTACTCAACAAATTCCCAAAAGCATTTCCACTTTGACCCATAGGGGCGCCACAACTCTGCAAAACGTAACCGTTTGATGCAAAAACATGATTTTTGGGGGGATCACTCCTCTCAAATTGAAAAGCAGGTGATCTCAGGAGTGACATGACGATGTCATTGGCCCGCTACATTTGTGGGAGGGGCTTATTTATTTTAGTGGGAGGGGCCTATTTCTTCAAATCAAAACGCCATGTATCACGAACACAGGATCCAATCAGCACCAAATTCGAATGGTACGTCACGCGACCTCCGACGGTATTCCTCCAAGCATATTCCTCAAGTCCGGGCGGCGGCAACCTGCGACCGGTGACGGCGCAACCACACTTTGCAATTTCCCATAATTGCGACGCGTCTAGTTAGTGTGGTTGCCCTAACAGGGCAACCAGACTATAGTACTCTATACCCTTTATTCTTTCTAGATAAACAATACTTTGGCGCGCTACTCCTCCCACAGTTTATTTTTCCCAATTTAGTGCCATATGTCAAAATGACCGGCTTCACCGGGAATCGTGTGCTTGTATTTTGCTAAGAGATTGGTTGAATAGTTTTATTGATATTGATTTATTAGTGCATTAAATGTCCCCATCCACTTTAATGGAAAAGTGAAAAAACTCAAATTCAAGTTTTTTTTTCTCAGAAACCGTAAGAGCTAGAGTTACCAGATTTGGAGGGGAGGTTTATAATTTAGTCCGAAATTATTGAATAAATATTTACACTAATCGGCCATATGGTGGCGCTATAACAGCGCCCTTTACGTTTTGGCCTATAACTCTTGAACCGTAGGTCGTAAAATCAAAATGTCTTTTTCCCTGGATTCCTTGGGTCACTACGCATCTCCCCATATAGGCCACGCCCATTTGCGTCAGGATAGATTTTCCGCCATTTTGAATTTTCTTCAAAACACACTTTTTGCTCCTTTTCCTACAAATTTTGTCCAAATCTCACACAAATCGGTACAGGTCATCTATGGACCCATGCGATAAACCTATCCAAACGGCATTTTGATAGTCCTTACCGTTCGTCCGTAATTGGCTTCCAAAGTTAGCGGGAGGAGCCCGTTTTACCAAAAATCACGAACGAAACGTCCAATCGATCCCAAATTTGAATCACATGTCGAGGGTGGTTTACTCAACAAATCCCCTAAAGCATTTCCACTTTGACCCATAGGGGGCGCCACAACTCTGCAAAACGTAACCGTTTGATGCAAAAACATGATTTTTGGGGGGATCACTCCTCTCAAATTGAAAAGCAGGTGATCTCAGGAGTGACATGACGATGTCATTGGCCAGCTACATTTGTGGGAGGGGCTTATTTATTTTAGTGGGAGGGGCCTATTTCTTCAAATCAAAACGCCATGTATCACGAACACAGGATCCAATCAGCACCAAATTCGAATGGCACGTCACGCGGCCTCCGATGGTATTCCTCTAAGAATATTCCTCAAGTCCGGGCGGCGGCAACCTGCGACCGGCGTCGGCGCAACCACACTTTGCAATTGCCCTGAATTGCGACCCGTCTAGTATTAACATTGTTCTTGAACAATGTTAATAAACAATATTTCAAACTGCATCTCCTCCCACAGTTTTTATTCCCCAATTTCGTGCCATATGTCAAAATGACCGTCTTGACCGGGAATCGTGCGCTTGTATTTTGCTAAGAGATTGGTTAAATAGTTTAATTGATATTGATTTATTAGTGCATTAAATTTCCCCATCCGCTTTAATGGAAAAGTGAAAAAACTCAAATTCAAGTATTTTTTTCTCAGAAACCGTAAGAGCTAGAGTTACCAGATTTGGAGGGGAGGTTCATAATTTAGTCCGAAATTATTAAAACAATTATCACACCATTCGGCCACATGGTGGCGCTATAACAGCCCCCTTTACGTTTTGGCCTTTAACTCTTGAACCGTAGGTCGTAGAATAAAAATCTATTTTCCCCTGGATTCCTTGGGTTACGACGCATCTCCCCATATAGGCCACGCCCATTTGCGTCAGGAAAGATTTTCCGCCATTTTGAATTTTCTTCAAAACACACTTTTTGCACCTTTTCCTACAGATTTTTCCCAAATCTCACAAAAATCGGTAAACGTGATCTATGGACCCATGCGATAAACCTATCCAAACGGCATTTTGATAGTCTTTACCGTTCGTCCGCAATTGGCTTCCAAAGTTAGTGGGAGGGGCCCGTTTTACCAAAAATGCCAAAAATCACGAACGAAACGTCCAATCGATCCCAAATTTGAATCACATGTCGAGGGTGGTTTACTTAACGAATCCCCAAAAGCATTTCCACTTTAATCCGTAGGGGGCAGCACAAATGCGCAAAACGTAACCGTTTGATGCCACAACCTTATTTTGGGGGGATCAATCCTCTCAAAATGAAACGCAAGTGATCTCAGGAGTGACGTGACAATGTAATTGGCGCAGCCTCCGACGATATTCCTCCCAGCGTATTCCTCGAGTCCCGACCGGCGTCGGCGCAACCACACTTTGCAATTGCCCTGAATTGCGACGCGTCTAGTATTAACATTGTTCTTGAACAATGTTAATAAACAATATTTCAAACTGCATCTCCTCCCACAGTTTTTATTCCCCAATTTCGTGCCATATGTCAAAATGACCGTCTTGACCGGGAATCGTGCGCTTGTATTTTGCTAAGAGATTGGTTAAATAGTTTAATTGATATTGATTTATTAGTGCATTAAATTTCCCCATCCGCTTTAATGTAAAAGTGAAAAAACTCAAATTAAAGTATTTATTTCTCAGAAACCGTAAGAGCTAGAGTTACCACATTTGGAGGGGAGGTTCATAATTTAGTCCGAAATTATTGAAAAAATAATTACACTAATCGGCCACATGGTGGCGCTATAAAAGTGCCCTTTACGTTTTGGCCTATAACTCTTGAACCGTAGGTCGTAAAATCAAAATCTTTTTTCCCCTAGATTCCGTGGGTCATGACGCAACTCCCCATATAGGCCACGCCCATTTGCGTCAGGATAGATTTTCCGCCATTTTGAATTTTCTTCAAAACACACTTTTAGCTCCTCCTCCCACATATTTTCTCCAAATTTCACAAAAATCGGTACACGTGATCTCGGGACCCATGCGATAATCTGGAGTGAAACAGAATTTTGATAGTCCATACCGTTCGTCCGTAAATGGCTTCCAAAGTTAGAGGGAGGGGCCCGTTTTACAAAAAAGCCCACAAATCACGAACAAAACGTCCAGTCAATCCCAAATGTGAATCACATGTCAAGGGTGGTTTACTCAACAAATCCCCAAAAGCATTTCCACTTTGACCCATAGGGGGTGCCACAAATGCGCAAAATGTAACCGTTTGACACAAAAACGTGATTTTTGGAGTTATCAGTTCTCTCAAAAAGAAAAGCAAGTGATCTCAGGAGTGAAGTGACAACATGATGGGCCCGTTAAATGTGTGGGAGGGGTCTATTTATTTAGTGGGAGGGGCCTATTTCTTAAAATCAAAACGCTACTTAACACAAACGCGGGATCCGATCGGCGCCGAATTTGAATGGCACGTTGCGCGGTCTCCGACGGTATTCCTCCAGGCGTATTCCTCGAGTCAAGGCGGCCGCGACCCGCGACCAGCGTCGGCGCAACCACACTTTGCAATTTCCCAGAATTGCGACGCGTCTAGTTAGTGTGGTTGCCCTAACAGGGCAACCAGACTATAGTTAGTGTGGTTGCCCTAACAGGGCAACCAGACTATAGTTAGTGTGGTTGCCCTAACAGGGCAACCAGACTATAGTACTCTATACTCTTTATTTATAGATAAACAATATTTCAAACTGCTATTTCTCCCACAGTTTTTATCTCCCAATGTTGTGCCATATCTCAAAATGACCGTCTTGACCTGGAATCGTGCGCTTGTATTTTGCTAAGAGATTGGTTAAATAGTTTAATTGATATTGATTTATTAGTGCATTAAATTTCCCCATCCGCTTTAATGTAAAAGTGAAAAAACTCAAATTCAAGTATTTTTTTCTCAGAAACCGTAAGAGCTAGAGTTACCACATTTGGAGGGGAGGTTCATAATTTAGTCCAAAATTATTTTTAAAAAAATCACACCAATCGGCCACATGGTGGCGCTATAACAGCCCCCTTTACGTTTTGGCCTATAACTCTTGAACCGTAGGTCGTAAAATCAAAATTTCTTTTCATCTGGATTCCTTGGGTCACGACGCATCTCCCCATATAGGCCACGCCCATTTGCGTCTGGATAGATTTTTTGATATTGATTTATTAGTGCATTAAATTTCCCCATCCACTTTAATGGGAATTGCAAAAACTCCCATTCAAGTATTTTTTTCTCGGAAACCATAAGGGCTAGAGTTACATGACTTGGAGGGGAGGTTAATAGTTTATTGCAAAATTATTAAAAAAAAAATCACACCAGTCGGCCACATGGTGGCGCTATAACAGCCCACTTTACCTTTTGGCCTATAACTCTTGAACCGTAGGTCGTAAAATCAAAATTTATTTTTCCCTAGATTCCTTGGGTCATGACGCAGCTCCCCATGTACGCCACGCCCATTTGCGTCAGGATATATTTTCCGCCATTTTGAATTTTCTTCAAAACACACGTTTTGCTCCTTTTCCTACAAATTGTTTCCAAATCTCACACAAATCGGTACAGGTCATCTTTGGACCCATGCGATAAACCTATCCAAACGGCATTTTGATAGTCCTTACCGTTCGTCCGTAAATGGCTTCCAAAGTTAGCGGGAGGGGCCCGTTTTACAAAAAAAAAACACAAATCACGAACGAAACGTCCAATCGATCCCAAATTTGAATCACATGTCAAGGGTGGTTTACTCAACGAATCCCTAAAAGCATTTCCACTTTGACCCATAGGGGGCGCCACAACTGTGCAAAACGTAACCGTTTGATGCAAAAACATGATTTTTAGGGGGATCACTCCTCTCAAATTGAAAAGCAGGTGATATCAGGAGTGACATGACGATGTCATTGGCCCGCTACATTTGTGGGAGGGGCTTATTTATTTTAGTGGGAGGGGCCTATTTCTTCAAATCAAAACGCCATGTATCACGAACACAGGATCCAATCAGCACCAAATTCGAATGGCACGTCACGCGGCCTCCGATGGTATTCCTCCAAGCATATTCCTCAAGTCCGGGCGGCGACGACCCGCGACCGGCGTCGGCGCAACCACACTTTGCAATTTCCCAGAATTGCGACGCGTCTAGTATTAACACTGTTCTTGAACAATGTTAATAAACAATATTTCAAACTGCATCTCCTCCCACAGTTTTTATTCCCCAATTTCGTGCCATATGTCAAAATGACCGTCTTGACCGGGAATCGTGCGCTTGTATTTTGCTAAGAGATTGGTTAAATAGTTTAATTGATATTGATTTATTAGTGCATTAAATTTCCCCATCCGCTTTAATGGAAAAGTGAAAAAACTCAAATTCAAGTATTTTTTTCTCAAAAACTGTAAGAGCTAGAGTTACCAGATTTGGAGGGGAGGTTCATAATTTAGTCCAAAATTATTGAAAAAATAATTACACTAATCGGCCACATGGTGGCGCTATAACAGCCCCCTTTACGTTTTGGCCTTTAACTCTTGAACCGTATGTCGTGAAATCAAAATTTATTTTTCCCTAGATTCCTTGGGTCATGACGCAACTCCCCATATAGGCCACGCCCATTTGCGTCAGGATAGATTTTCCGCCATTTTGAATTTTCTTCAAAACACACTTTTAGCTCCTCTTCCCATATATTTTGTCCAAATTTAACAAAAATCGGTACACATGATCTCTGGGCCCATGCGATAAACATATCCAAACGGCATTTTGATAGTCCATACCGTTCGTCCGTAAATGGCTTCCAAAGTTAGCGGGAGGGGCTCGTTTTACAAAAAAGCCCACAAATCACGAACAAAACGTCCAGTCAATCCCAAATTTGAATCACATGTCAAGTGTGGTTTACTCAACAAATCCCCAAAAGAATTTCCACTTTGATCCATAGGGGGCGCCACAAATGCTCAAAATGTAACCGTTTGATGCAAAAACCTTATTTTGGGGGGATCAATCCTCTCAAAATGAAACTTAAGTGATCTCAGGAGTTACGTGACAATGTAATTGGCACAGCCTCCGACGGTATTCCTCCCAGCGTATTCCTCGAGTCCCGGCGGCAGCGACCCGCGACTAGCGTCGGTGCAACCACACTCTGCAATTGCCCTGAATTGCGACCCGTCTAGTATTAACATTGTTCTTGAACAATGTTAATAAACAATATTTCAAACTGCATCTCCTCCCACAGTTTTTATTCCCCAATTTCGTGCCATATGTCAAAATGACCGTCTTGACCGGGAATCGTGCGCTTGTATTTTGCTAAGAGATTGGTTAAATAGTTTAATTGATATTGATTTATTAGTGCATTAAATTTCCCCATCCGCTTTAATGGAAAAGTGAAAAAACTCAAATTCAAGTATTTTTTTCTCAGAAACCGTAAGAGCTAGAGTTACCAGATTTGGAGGGGAGGTTCATAATTTAGTCCAAAATTATTATACATATAAATACACCATTCGGCCTCATGGTGGCGCTATAACAGCCCCCTTTACGTTTTGGCCTATAACTCTTGAACCGTAGGTCGTAAAATCAAATTTTCTTTTCACCTAGATTTCTTGGGTCATTACGCAACTCCCTATATAGGCCACGCCCATTTGCGTCAGGATAGATTTTCCGCCATTTTGAATTTTCTTCAAAACACACTTTTTGCACCTTTTCCTACAAATTTGGTCCAAATCTCACACAAATCGGTACAGGTCATCTATGGACCCATGCGATAAATGTATCCAAACGGCATTATGATAGTCCTTACCGTTCGTCCGTAATTGGCTTCCAAAGTTAGTGGGAGGGGCCCGTTTTACCAAAAATGCCAAAAATCACGAACAAAACGTCCAATCGATCCCAAAGTTAAATCACATGTCGAGGGTGGTTTACTCAACAAATCACCAAAAGCATTTCCACTTTGATCCATAGGGGGCGCCACAACTGCGCAAAACGTAACCGTTTGATGCAAAAACATGATTTTTGGGGGGATCAATCCTCTCAAAATGAAAAGCAGGTGATCTCAGGAGTTACAGGACGTTGTCATTGGACCGCTACATTTGTGGGAGGGGCCTATTTATTTAGTGGGAGGGGCCTATTTCTTAAAATCAAAACGCCATATATCACGAACGCAGGATCCAATCAGCACCAAATTCGAATGATACGTCGCGCGGCCTCCGACGGTATTCCTCCAAGCGCATTCCTCAAGTCCCGGCGGCGCCGACCTGCGACCGGCGTCGGCGCAACCACACTTTGCAATTTCCCAGAATTGCGACCCGTCTAGTATTAACATTGTTCTTGAACAATGTTAATAAACAATATTTCAAACTGCATCTCCTCCCACAGTTTTTATTCCCCAATTTCGTGCCATATGTCAAAATGACCGTCTTGACCGGGAATCGTGCGCTTGTATTTTGCTAAGAGATTGGTTAAATAGTTTAATTGATATTGTTTTATTAGTGCATTAAATTTCCCCATCCGCTTTAATGGAAAAGTGAAAAAACTCAAATTCAAGTATTTTTTTCTCAGAAACCGTAAGAGCTAGAGTTACCAGATTTGGAGGGGAGGTTTATAATTTAGTCCGAAATTATAAAAAAAAATATCACACCATTCGGCCACATGGTGGCGCTATAACAGCCCCCCTTATGTTTTGGCCTATAACTGTTGAACCGTAGGTCGTAAAATCAAAATTTCTTTTCACCTGGATTCCTTGGGTCACGACGCATCTCCCCATATAGGCCACGCCCATTTGCGTCAGGATAGATTTTCCGCCATTTTGAATTTTCTTCAAAACACACTTTTTGCACCTTTTCCTACAGATTTTTCCCAAATCTCACAAAAATCGGTACACATGATCTCTGGACCCATGCGATAATCTGGACCGAAACAGAATTTTGATAGTCCATACCGTTCGTCCGTAAATGGCTTCCAAAGTTAGCGGGAGGGGCCCGTATTACAAAAAAAGCCCACAAATCACGAACAAAACGTCCAGTCAATCCCAAATTTGAATCACATGTCAAGTGTGGTTTACTCAACAAATCCCCAAAAGAATTTCCACTTTGATCCATAGGGGGCGCACACAAATGCTCAAAATGTAACCGTTTGATGCAAAAACCTTATGTTGGGGGATCAATCCTCTCAAAATGAAACGCAAGTGATCTCAGGAGTGACGTGACAATGTAATTGGCGCAGCCTCCGACGGTATTCCTCCCAGCGTATTCCTCGAGTCCCGACCGGCGTCGGCGCAACCACACTTTGCAATTTCCCAGAATTGCGACCCGTCTAGTTAGTGTGGTTGCCCTAACAGGGCAACCAGACTATAGTACTCTATACTCTTTATTTATAGATAAACAATATTTCAAACTGCTACTCCTCCCACAGTTTTTATCCCCCAATGTCGTGCCATATGTCAAAATGACCGTCTTGACCTGGAATCGTGCGCTTGTATTTTGCTAAGAGATTGGTTAAATAGTTTAATTGATATTGATTTATTAGTGCATTAAATTTACCCATCCGCTTTAATGTAAAAGTGAAAAAACTCAAATTCAAGTATTTTTTTCTCAGAAACCGTAAGAGCTAGAGTTACCACATTTGGAGGGGAGGTTCATAATTTAGTCCAAAATTATTTTTAAAAAAATCACACCAATCGGCCACATGGTGGCGCTATAACAGCCCCCTTTACGTTTTGGCCTATAACTCTTGAACCGTAGGTCGTAAAATCAAAATTTCTTTTCACCTGGATTCCTTGGGTCACGACGCATCTCCCCATATAGGCCACGCCCATTTGCGTCTGGATAGATTTTTTGATATTGATTTATTAGTGCATTAAATTTCCCCATCCACTTTAATGGGAATTGCAAAAACTCCCATTCAAGTATTTTTTTCTCGGAAACCATAAGGGCTAGAGTTACATGACTTGGAGGGGAGGTTAATAGTTTATTGCAAAATTATTTTAAAAAAAATCACACCAGTCGGCCACATGGTGGCGCTATAACAGCCCACTTTACCTTTTGGCCTATAACTCTTGAACCGTAGGTCGTAAAATCAAAATTTCTTTTTCCCTAGATTCCTTGGGTCATGACGCAGCTCCCCATATAGGCCACGCCCATTTGCGTCAGGATATATTTTCCGCCATTTTGAATTTTCTTCAAAACACACTTATTGCTCCTTTTCCTTCAAATTTTGTCCAAATCTCACACAAATCGGTACACGTGATCTATGGACCCATGCGATAAAGATATCCAAACGGCATTTTGATAGTCCTTACCGTTCGTCCGTAAATGGCTTCCAAAGTTAGCGGGAGGGGCCCGTTTTACAAAAAAAAACACAAATCACGAACGAAACGTCCAGTCAATCCCAAATTTGAATCACATGTCAAGTGTGGTTTACTCAACAAATCCCCCAAAGCATTTCCACTTTGAGCCATAGGGGGCGCCACAACTCTGCAAAACGTAACCGTTTGATGCAAAAACATGATTTTTGGGGGGATCACTCCTCTCAAATTGAAAAGCAGGTGATCTCAGGAGTGACATGACGATGTCATTGGCCCGCTACATTTGTGGGAGGGGCTTATTTATTTTAGTGGGAGGGGCCTATTTCTTCAAATCAAAACGCCATGTATCACGAACACAGGATCCAATCAGCACCAAATTCGAATGGCACGTCACGCGACCTCCGACGGTATTCCTCCAAGCATATTCCTCAAGTCCGGGCGGCGGCAACCTGCGACCGGCGACGGCGCAACCACACTTTGCAATTTCCCATAATTGCGACGCGTCTAGTTCTTGATGAACTTTATTAATCTTCCGGATAAACAATACTTCAAACTGCTATTTCTCCCACAGTTTTTATCTCCCAATGTTGTGCCATATCTCAAAATGACCGTCTTGACCTGGAATCGTGCGCTTGTATTTTGCTAAGAGATTGGTTAAATAGTTTAATTGATATTGATTTATTAGTGCATTAAATTTCCCCATCCGCTTTAATGTAAAAGTGAAAAAACTCAAATTCAAGTATTTTTTTCTCAGAAACTGTAAGAGCTAGAGTTACCACATTTGGAGGGGAGGTTCATAATTTAGTCCAAAATTATTTTAAAAAAATTCACACCAATCGGCCACATGGTGGCGCTATAACAGCCCCCTTTACGTTTTGGCCTATAACTCTTGAACCGTAGGTCGTAAAATAAAAATTTCTTTTCACCTGGATTCCTTGGGTTACGACGCATCTCCCCATATAGGCCACGCCCATTTGCGTCTGGATAGATTTTTTGATATTGATTTATTAGTGCATTAAATTTCCCCATCCACTTTAATGGGAATTGCAAAAACTCCCATTCAAGTATTTTTTTCTCGGAAACCATAAGGGCTAGAGTTACATGACTTGGAGGGGAGGTTAATAGTTTATTGCAAAATTATTTAAAAAAAAATCACACCAGTCGGCCACATGGTGGCGCTATAACAGCCCACTTTACCTTTTGGCCTATAACTCTTGAACCGTAGGTCGTAAAATCTAAATTTCTTTTTCCCTAGATTCCTTGGGTCATGACGCAACTCCTTATATAGGCCACGCCCATTTGCGTCTGGATAGATTTTTTGATATTGATTTATTAGTGCATTAAATTTCCCCATCCACTTTAATGGGAATTGCAAAAACTCCCATTCGAGTATTTTTTTCTCGGAAACCATAAGGGCTACAGTTACATGACTTGGAGGGGAGGTTAATAGTTTATTGCAAAATTATTTAAAAAAAATTAAAAATTTCCGTCTGGATAGATTTTCCGCCATTTTGAATTTTCTTCAAAACACACTTTTAGCTCCTCCTCCCACATATTTTGTCCAAATTTCACAAAAATCGGTACACATGATCTCTGGACCCATGCGATAAACGTCTCCAAGCTGAATTTTGATAGTCCTTACGGTTCGTCCTTAAATGGCTTCCAAAGTTAGCGGGAGGGGCCCGTTTTACAAAAAAGGCCAAAAATCACAAACGAAACCTCCAGTCAATCCCAAATTTGAATCACATGTCAAGGGTGGTTTACTCAACGGATCCCCTCACATGGTGGCGCTATAACAGCCCCCTTTACGTTTTGGCCTATAACTCTTGAACCGTAGGTCGTAAAATCAAAATTTCCCTTTCCCTGGATTCCTTGGGTCACGACGCATCTCCCCATATAGGCCACGCCCATTTGCGTCAGGATATATTTTCCGCCATTTTGAATTTTCTTCAAAACACACTTTTTGCTCCTTTTCCTTCAAATGTTGTCCAATTTTCACACAAATCGGTACACGTGATCTATGGACCCATGCAATAAACGTCTCCAAGCGGAAATGTGATAGTCCATACCGTTCGTCCGTAATTTAATTCCAAAGTTAGTGGGAGGAGCCCGTTTTACCAAAAATGCCAAAAATCACGAACGAAACGTCCAATCGATCCCAAATTTGAATCACATGTCGAAGGTGGTTTACTCAACAAATCTCCAAAAGCATTTCCACTTTGACCCATAGGGGGCGCCACAACTGTGCAAAACGTAACCGTTTGATGCAAAAACATGATTTTTGGGGGGATCACTCCTCTCAAATTGAAAAGCAGGTGATCTCAGGAGTGACATGACGATGTCATTGGCCCGCTACATTTGTGGGAGGGGCTTATTTATTTTAGTGGGAGGGGCCTATTTCTTCAAATCAAAACGCCATGTATCACGAACACAGGATCCAATCAGCACCAAATTCGAATGGCACGTCACGCGGCCTCCGATGGTATTCCTCCAAGCATATTCCTCAAGTCCAGGCGGCGGCAACCTGCGACCGGCGACGGCGCAACCACACTTTGCAATTTCCCATAATTGCGACGCGTCTAGTTCTTGATGAACTTTATTAATCTTCCGGATAAACAATACTTCAAACTGCTATTTCTCCCACAGTTCTTATCTCCCAATGTTGTGCCATATCTCAAAATGACCGTCTTGACCTGGAATCGTGCGCTTGTATTTTGCTAAGAGATTGGTTAAATAGTTTAATTGATATTGATTTATTAGTGCATTAAATTTCCCCATCCGCTTTAATGTAAAAGTGAAAAAACTCAAATTCAAGTATTTTTTTCTCAGAAACCGTAAGAGCTAGAGTTACCACATTTGGAGGGGAGGTTCATAATTTAGTCCAAAATTATTTTAAAAAAAATCACACCAATCGGCCACATGGTGGCGCTATAACAGCCCCCTTTACGTTTTGGCCTATAACTCTTGAACCGTAGGTCGTAAAATCAAAATTTCTTTTCACCTGGATTCCTTGGGTCACGACGCATCTCCCCATATAGGCCACGCCCATTTGCGTCTGGATAGATTTTTTGATATTGATTTATTAGTGCATTAAATTTCCCCATCCACTTTAATGGGAATTGCAAAAACTCCCATTCAAGTATTTTTTTCTCGGTAACCATAAGGGCTACAGTTACATGACTTGGAGGGGAGGTTAATAGATTATTGCAAAATTATTTAAAAAAAAATCACACCAGTCGGCCACATGGTGGCGCTATAACAGCCCACTTTACCTTTTGGCCTATAACTCTTGAACCGTAGGTCGTAAAATCAAAATTTCTTTTTCCCTAGATTCCTTGGGTCATGACGCAACTCCCCATGTACGCCACGCCCATTTCCGTCTGGATAGATTTTCCGCCATTTTGAATTTTCTTCAAAACACACTTTTAGCTCCTCCTCCCACATATTTTGTCCAAATGTCACAAAGATCGGTACACATGATCTCTGGACCCATGCGATAAACGTCTCCAAGCTGAATTTTGATAGTCCTTACGGTTCGTCCTTAAATGGCTTCCAAAGTTAGCGGGAGGGGCCCGTTTTACAAAAAAGGCCAAAAATCACAAACAAAACCTCCAGTCAATCCCAAATTTGAATCACATGTCAAGGGTGGTTTACTCAACGGATCCCCAAAAGCATTTCCACTTTGATCCATAGGGGTGCGCCACAAATGCGCAAAACGTAACCGTTTAATGCAAAAACATTATTTCGGGGTGGATCGATCCTCTCAAAATGAAACGCAAGTGATCTCATGAGAGACGTGACAATGTAATTGGCGCAGCCTCCGACAGTATTCCTCCCAGCGTATTCCTCGAGTCCCGGCGGCCGCAGCCCACGACCGGCGTCGGCGCAACCACACTTTGCAATTGCCCTGAATTGCGACGCGTCTAGTATTAACATTGTTCTTGAACAATGTTAATAAACAATATTTCAAACTGCATCTCCTCCCACAGTTTTTATTCCCCAATTTAGTGCCATATGTCAAAATGACCGTCTTGACCGGGAATCGTGCGCTTGTATTTTGCTAAGAGATTGGTTAAATAGTTTAATTGATATTGATTTATTAGTGCATTAAATTTCCCCATCCGCTTTAATGGAAAAGTGAAAAAACTCAAATTCAAGTATTTTTTTCTCAGAAACTGTAAGAGCTAGAGTTACCAGATTTGGAGGGGAGGTTCATAATTTAGTCCGAAATTATTAAAAAAATTATCACACCATTCGGCCACATGGTGGCGCTATAACAGTCCCCTTTACGTTTTGGCCGATAACTCTTGAACCGTAGGTCGTAAAATCAAATTTTCTTTTCCCCTAGATTCCTTGGGTCATGACGCAACTCCCCACATAGGCCACGCCCATTTGCGTCAGGATAGATTTTCCGCCATTTTGAATTTTCTTCAAAACACACTTTTAGCTCCTCTTCCCACATATTTTCTCCAAATTTCACAAAAATCGGTACACATGATCTCTGGACCCATGCGATAATCTGGAGCGAAACAGAATTTTGATAGTCCATACCGTTCGTCCGTAAATGGCTTCCAAAGTTAGAGGGAGGGGCCCGTTTTACAAAAAAGCCCACAAATCACGAACAAAACGTCCAGTCAATCCCAAATTTAAATCACATGTCAAGGGTGGTTTACTCAACGAATCCCCAAAAGCATTTCCACTTTGATCCATAGGGGGCGCCACAAATGCTCAAAACGTAACCGTTTGATGCAAAAATATGATTTTTGGGGGGATCAATCCTCTCAAAATGAAATAAAAGTGATATCAGGAGTGACGTGACAATATGATTGGCCCGTTACATTTGTGGGAGGGGCCTATTTCCTAAAATCAAAACGGCATGTATCACGAAGGCAGGATCCGATTGACACCCGATTCGAATGGCACGTCACGCGGCCTCCGACGGTATTCCTCCCAGCTTATTCCCCGAGTCCCGGCGGCAGCGACCCGCGACTCACGTCGACGCAACCACACTTTGCAATTGCCCTGAATTGCGACGCGTCTAGTATTAACATTGTTCTTGAACAATGTTAATAAACAATATTTCAAACTGCATCTCCTCCCACAGTTTTTATTCCCCAATTTCGTGCCATATTTCAAAATGACCGTCTTGACCGGGAATCGTGCGCTTGTATTTTGCTAAGAGATTAATTAAACAGTTTAATTGATATTGATTTATTAGTGCATTAAATTTCCCCATCCGCTTTAATGGAAAAGTGAAAAAACTCAAATTCAAGTATTTTTTTCTCAGAAACCGTAAGAGCTAGAGTTACCAGATTTGGAGGGAAGGTTTATAATTTAGTCCGAAATTATTAAAAAAATTATCACACCATTCGACCACATGGTGGTGCTATAACAGCCCCCTTTACGTTTTGGCCTATAACTCTTGAACCGTAGGTCGTAAAATAAAATAAAAAAATCCCCTGGATTCCTTGGGTCACGACGCATCTCCCCATATAGGCCACGCCCATTTGCGTCAGGATAGATTTTCCGCCATTTAGAATTTTCTTCAAAACACACTTTTTGCTCCTTTTCCTTCAAATTTTTCCCAAATCTCACAAAAATCGGTACACATGATCTCTGGACCCATGCGATAATCTGGACCGAAACAGAATTTTGATAGTCCATACCGTTCGTCCGTAAATGCCTTCCAAAGTTAGCGGGAGGGGCCCGTTTTACAAAAAAGCCCACAAATCACGAACGAAACGTCCAATCGATCCCAAATTTAAATCACATGTCGAGGGTGGCTTACTCAACAAATCACCAAAAGCATTTCCACTTTGATCCATGCGCCACAACTGCGCAAAACGTAACCGTTTGATGCAAAAACATGATTTTTGGGGGATCACTCCTCTCAAAATGAAAAGCAGGTGATCTCAGGAGTTACAGGACGATGTCATTGGCCCGCTACATTTGTGGGAGGGGCCTATTTATTTAGTGGGAGGGGCCTATTTCTTAAAATCAAAACGCCATGTATCACGAACGCAGGATCCAATCATCACCAAATTCGAATGGCACGTCGCGCGGCCTCCGACGGTATTCCTCCAAGCGTATTCCTCAAGTCCCGGCGGCGGCGACCCGCGACCGGCGTCGGCGCAACCACACTTTGCAATTTCCCAGAATTGCGACGCGTCTAGTTGACTATTGTTATCCTCCAGAGGCCCTAGCGGTTTAGTTTAGACCGTCTCTCCTCCCACAGTTTTTATCCCCCAATGTCGTGCCATATGTCAAAATGACCGTCTTGACCGGGAATCGTGCGCTTGTATTTTGCTAAGAGATTGGTTCCATAGTTTAATTGATATTGATTTATTAGTGCATTAAATTTCCCCATCCACTTTCATGGGAAAATGAAAAAACTCCCATTCAAGTATTTATTTCTCAGAAACCGTAAGGGCTAGAGTTTCAAGACTTGGAGGGGTGGTTCATGATTTAGTCCAAAATTATTTAAAAAATAATTACACCAGTCGGCCTCATGGTGGCGCTATAACAGCCCACTTTACGTTTTGGCCTATAACTCTTGAACCGTAGGTTGTAAAATAAAAAAAATAAAAAATTAAACCCTAGATTCCTTGGGTCATGACGCATTTGTGTCAGGATAGATTTTCCGCCATTTTGAATTTTGTTCAAAACACACTTTTAGCTCCTCCTCCCACAAATTGTGTCCAAATTTCCTATGTCAAAAATCGGTACACATGATCTCTGGGCCCATGCGATAAACATATCCAAACGGCATTTTGATAGTCCTTACCGTTCGTCCGTAAATGGCTTCCAAAGTTAGTGGGAGGGAACCGTTTTACCAAAAATGCCAGAAATCACAAAGTATTTTTTTCTCGGAAACCGTAAGTGCTAGAGTTAAAAGACTTTGAAGGGAGGTTCATAATTTAGTCCGAAATTATTGAAAAAATAATTACACTAATCGGCCACATGGTGGTGCTATAACAGCGCCCTTTACGTTTTGGCCTATAACTCTTGAACCGTAGGTCGTAAAATCAAAATTTCTTTTCCCCTAGATTCCTTGGGTCATTACGCAACTCCCCATATAGGCCACGCCCATTTGCGTCAGGATAGATTTTCCACCATTTTGAATTTTCTTCAAAACACGCTTTTAGCTCCTCCTCCCATATATTTTGTCCAAATTTCACAAAGATCGGTACACATGATCTCTGGACCCATGCGATAATCTGGACGGAAACAGAATTTTGATAGTCCATACCGTTCGTCCGTAAATGGCTTCCAAAGTTAGCGGGAGGGGCCCGTTTTACAAAAAAGCCCACAAATCCCGAACAAAACGTCCAGTCAATCCCAAATTTCAATCACATGTCAAGTGTGGTTTACTCAACAAATTCCCAAAATAATTTCAACTTTCATCCATAGGGGGCGCCACAAATGCTCAAAATGTAACCGTTTGATGCAAAAAACATATTTTGGGGGGATCAATCCTCTCAAAATGAAACGCAAGTGATCTCAGGAGTTACGTGACAATGTAATTGGCACAGCCTCCGACGGTATTCCTCCCAGCGTATTCCTCGAGTCCCGGCGGCAGCGACCCGCGACTAGCGTCGGTGCAACCACACTCTGCAATTGCCCTGAATTGCGACGCGTCTAGTTTGTAGTAGCTATCGTCCGAGGGTGTGCCAGTTGGCAGCCGGAAGAGTGGGCCCTTGAGAAGTCTGCGCACCTCAATGTTAAATTGGCTATTTATTAATTTTTTACAAAAACTTAGTCTTTGGCAGAAGAGAACGAGGCAACCAGGTGCTCACCGGAGACAGGCTAATAGTCAACAAACCCGCCCGGATCTCCAGTTTTTTATCTAATGTTGTAGCCAATGCTTTGGAAAATGGTCTGAAATAAGTAGGCTAAACATGATTTGATCATGCTTGAATATTTGACATTTAAGGCCTAATATTTCAACAAACTGTGGATGGCCAGTCATCCAATAAACTTAAAGTTGAAGGGTAGATTTTAGGTCTAGATAAGATGTACAGTGCATGTTCAAATCAGATATAGCCTACTTTACATTATTCCACACCATTTTCCAAGGCATAGCCTACTTTTATTCTTAACTTTTTCACATCTATATAGCCTATTAAAATTGGCTAATGGGAAGGCAGCAAGGCGGGCGGGCAGACCTCTGACATCACTCTGACTCAGACATAACCATAAACAAACCTGATACACCCATATGTAGCCATGTCACTATGACTCAGACATAACCATAAACAAACCCAATACGCCCATTTATAGGCATGTCACTATATGACTCAGACGTAACCATAAACAAAACCGATACCCGATACGCTATAGAAGGCATAGGCCTATATGGAGACCTGGTTGTCCAGGGCCACAGATTCGACTGCTATGCCCATATGGTCATGTGCATATATGAGACCGACCGACTTCACTCGAGGAGAGCGGTGCCCACCGACGAGTCTTTCGGCATGTCCAGTTTTCCAGAACCGCCGATCTAACTGATATGTCCATATATGGGCATGCCAATAAGGGGCATAATTATACTGATGACATCAGGGATCTCCATATATGGGCATAAAGGGGACAAGGACTGACAGAGACCTCCATATGGGCACAAAAGGGACACAAACAAATGGTACAATTTCCCAGCATGCCGCGCCCACCCACACGTTAATGGGCATTAATGTGGTTATTTGGGGATAATGGTTTTGTATGTTTGTTGTGATTAATGTTGGCATTCGGTGTATGTTATTTTATGTGTAGGGGTTTGGTTATGAAACCATGGGGTGATTGTAGAGGCCCCAGGGATTCTCCAGTCGCCGGTCAAGCCTCACCAGCAGCAAGCTGTTAGGTATTCCTCAAACTCCAGGGGCTACAGGCAGCCACTACTCACCATCGGCAAGCTTCAGCGGCAGCATGCCACCTGCAACAGGTGCCAAGTTACCCTGCTACAATTGCAATGGGCCTCCAGACATCTGTCGCATCCAGGTCCAGATGGCCGCTCGACTATGACCTCCATCTCGACTGTGGCAGACCCTGTCACACCACTGCCCGGAGGAACAACTAAGCTATGCCGCCCTAAAGCCCAGATTTGGCCGGCCTCCCTATCAAGAGGACGCCGCGTATCAACTGTTTGTCCACTTGCCCTTGGTACTGTAGGCATACTGGACCCCCCCCCCCCAAAAAAAAAGCACCTTTGGGACTTTGTGTTGTGTGGGTGGGTTACTGGGGACTGTTACATCCCTCAGGTGGGGATTGTGTAGCATCCTGTGGTGTGCCCGTTCGACTTGCAAGGATTTCCCAGCATGCCTCAGGGTGCACCCACACTTATTGTTTTATTGTTGTGGCAACTGTGCCTGCTATTTGAGTTAGAGAATGGTTTTGGTTTTTGGTTTTGTGATCGATGTTGTTGTTTGGTGTCCGTTATTCCATTTGTCCTTTTACTTTCACATGTGTAGGGGTTTGGTTATGAAACCATGGATATAGGCGTGGTTGTAGTGGACCTTGTGTCTCCCCCACTTCTATTGCAGTACTGAGTTGAGCTTGGTTAGCACTTTCATTGTGATAGAAGCAATAAAGAGAGTTTCCTATATCAAGCCATTACCATGTCTCTTCCAATCTTAAACCTTCAAAATGACCAGTGTGACCCACTCCTGTTACTAAATGTTTAAAGCTGCAATCCATTACTTATTTTAATGAATACATTTTTATTTTATCCAATCCAATCCAATGGTAGAGTATATTAATACAATATAACTAGCACATCTGCAGTGGTTGGATGTGGTCTCCCTGCTCTTCCATTGAGAAGGTTTAGACCCTGGTGTCGGGCAGGACACTTATATGGTTGACTATCAGCCCTGCCTGAAGCTTATAAAATGTCTTACCTGGCCACGGGGTAGACTCCCTCTTGAATGAGCGGAAGATGTTTGGTTTCCTGCGCGTTGTTCGATGTTTGGTTTCTTTCTGTCAGGAGAGGACATAAAGCTCATGGATTTTAGCTTTAAAGGTGTACACAAAATATACATACACACATACATATTGAGCCAAAATAAGTGCTCAAATATACTGATAAGCAATCACTTTAGGGTTTGCAATACAAAAATAATCTCTCTCTTGCCCAAAATAGTGATGCCTGGTTGAAAGTGGTTAAAATGCTGTTTGTCTTAGCTTTTGTCTTCTAAATCATAATGAGTCAGTGCTCAAATGTAATATTGTATAATGAATTAAATTATATAAATGATATTTTAGAACTGACTACACCCTGCACTAAATATCTATAATTTGTATCAAAACAGATATGGCGGTGGAGCCACAACAACAACTAAATACTATCGAGCATTGCATTTTACAATGCTGGTATACTACAGCAACTTTGCATGCCCATAGCTGAATAAACTTATTGACAATGCAGTGAGAGACCATTGACTATCCCATTGTAAACAGCAGTACAGCAGCAGATATTAGAGAAGGACAATATGGCAGTCTGCAGCTGTTGCAGACTGGCGTCTCTAAGGGCCAAGGAATGTTGTAAACAGGGATACATTCACGCCATATTCTAGAATACATATGACCCTCCACATTTTGTAAAGTCAAGTGTGCAAATCAAAATGTATTATTCAGTCAGCATGATTTAGCCTCTTGATTGAATGCTTAATTTCAATCTACAAGAATGAGAATCACATGGATAATAATAATCAATTAAACATCATCATTAATTGGATTTTTATTTATTTTTCATTAAAATTAGTGGCCTATAGTTGTTGACACCAGGAGATAAGGAAATGTGATTATTTACCATTTATTTGTTTATGTCCCTGGTGAGACGATTGTTATTATCTGCAACTTAAGGCTTGTCTCCAACTTAATCGTGATAAAAATCACCAAAATGTGGATATTGCTGGGTTTGTTGATTTGGTGATATCTGTCCTGACTCGACAGTTTGCCGATGCAAACATGCAACAAATATGCAGACAGAATGATAGAGCACACAGAGACTGGTATATACAGTATAACTATGTGCTAGTTTTTAATATTTATGTTCCACTTGGGGGTCCTGGGAACCAATGATGTATATTAGGTCAGGTGTGGACCCAGAAAAAGACTAGTTGATTGCCATGGCATCAAAAGGGATTCTTTAAACAAACAAACAAACAAACAAACACAGGAGCATATTCCTTACAGTAATTTGCAATTTTCTACTCCACTACATCTCAGAGGAAAATATTGTACTTTTACTCCTCTACAATTATATGAAAACTTTAGTTAAGTAGTTACTTTGTAGATTTTGATTATTATTACAAAACACACTATAACCACTTCAGCCCTATATATATTTCGGCCATTTGAAATTAGCAGATCTACAAGCTCACAATACGACACGACCTATTGCGGGCTTCTAGAAATGTATACATTTTGAAATTGTGAAATGGGACATTTTGCACAATGAGTACTTTTACTTTTGGTACTTTAAGTTTTAAGTACCTTTGTACTTTTACTTAAGTAAATTTTGAATTCCAGACTTTTACTTGCAACAGAGTATTTCTACTTTGCAGTATTGATACTTTTCCTTAAGTAAAACAAATTGAGTACCTTTTCCACCACTGACAGACAGACAGACAGACAGACAGACAGACAGACGACTTGATTTGAAAAAAAAAAATCTGTCTGTCTGTACTATCTCAAGTGCGTCCTCTGGCGCATGGGAGGACTAATATGCGTAATAACGTTTTCAGGAGGGCTGTAAACCATTGAGCTGATGATGTCATTTCAAAACTTAACTCACTCCCCCAAGTCAGAGGCGGCGATTTGTTCGCCTCTTATTTTCCCGTCAACTTTTCCCAAAAACGTTAATGCAGACTCACAGTACCAGGAATCCGAGGGCGTAAAAGATCGTTGCTGAACTAAAAAGACAAGACATACTGCTGGCAGAATTGAGCGGGACAGAGGGATTTAGTTTTTATTCCAGTGTGGATTTTAAGCCCCTTTTCGGTGGGGACACATCGCTGAACTTTTTTATTTTCTTTTTTTTTATTTAACCGCTACCACAATGAATCGAAGTTTTAACAGATCGCAACCTTTGCGACAGGCGGAATGCAACGCAGTGGAGGTGAAAAGCAAGGTGAGGATTTTTGGGCTTATAATGTGTGGATTTGATGAGGAAAACCCTGTCTCACATGGCCGTGTCCCGTCCCCGTTATGGGCTGTAACACTCGTGTGGTGCAATTTACAAACTATTTGCCGAGGTTTTTCATGCTTTCTGAACTATAAAGAGCGACCCTCGCGCTCAAGAAACACAAACGTCGTTTGCAGCCGTGCGTTTGTTTCGTATGTTCGTGTATTTTTCACCCTTTGATGTTGAAATCCCGCTGTAGGACAACAATCCTGTGATTTCTTTAAAGAGTTGGAAGGAGAAGACAGACTTCTCCCCGACTCGCCACGAAGCTCTTTGGATGACAATGTAGTCAAATAGCCTCTTTGATTTACTCTTTTCCTCCGTTAACGCGGCATTCGTCCAATAATAAACCTTGGACGTTTTTGCTACATTGTTGCAGCGTCAACGCGTGTATTTTGGCAACACTGATGCCAATTGTTTGCCGCCGCTCGCTTTCAGTTCGGTCAACCAATAATACATGAATGGCCACAAATATATCGACCCATCTAGGCTCCCATAACGCTGCCCACTAGTGGGCTTCTGTTGGATCAGAGCATCTCTCCTCCACATGGAAGCTGAGGCTTATCAATCATTTAGTTTGGCTGTTTTCACACCTGTCCACACAGTTAAATGTTCTAAGATAGATAAGACAAATAGACAGATAGATTGAGCTGATATTGATCCCGAGCGAAATTCAGGTGTCATAACCGCATCACAGTAAGCATGAAAGGCAAGAGATGCAGAAATAAGTAAATAATGATAAAAAAATTACGTAAATTACAAAATATTAAATGGAAGATTTAAAGTATGGCCTGGTCACGTGACGTGCACTTGCATTGACTGGGCTAGCATAAAGCATGAACTATTATAGATGTAAATATATAGGCTTGGCTCTATCATGTGTGTTCTATCACAAGTAATAATATGGGCATAAATGGAAGGCTTCGACCTGTCCAGCTGCACTTGGACTGACCGTGTGTGAACGGGTTAGCAAAGTAGCCTATGAACCATTAATGGATATAAATGCAAGATCTTGCCCAGTTAAAGGAGTGAGGTGGTAAAAGTATCTGATTGTGATGGCTTTGGGAGGGTGGAGATTTAGCATTAATGGAGCTGGGTATGCTGCTAAAAGATGTCCATGTGTCAGTGTAAAAGTGTTTGTTTCCCTCCCAGTCTATGGCAGAGTGAGAGGTCCTGACATGCATATGCATGCACATGCACTCTTGCATAATATGCAATCACATGCTCTATCTCTCAAACACAGTATCCCACAACTTAACACACATAAATCCAATCTCGGTTTATTTGTATTGCCCTGTCTCTTTTACATACTGCCATCTAAATAAATCCATCCCTGTGGTGAAGTGAAAAGACTAGTTGGGCATAAGATCATAAACCACCCTCCTACACACCTAGCCCTGTGTGCCTCATCCATCATGTTTGTGGGTATCCAATCCTCAGAATGATTTAGGGTAAAAAAAAAGAGTTGAGTGGGTGTTTGTTGGCTACTAGGCAGGACGGGTCCTCTGGTTAAAGTTTGTTCCATGGAAATGGGGCTGTAGGTGGTTTGTTTGTTTGTAAGCCTGCCAGGCCTTGTTTGTGAATAGGTGGGAGGGACTCACAAGTTTGGTATTGCGTGGGTGGGTGGGATGGTCGATGTTGACGGTGTCGTCACATTAAAAGTTATTGTCAGTGCTGCTGAGTCAATGTCATTCACCATCACGTTTAGGACAGATAGGACATACTGATAAGATGACTCATCGAACCATTCACATCCATTTAGCCATCAAGTCATTGTCATTCAGTACTGTTGGGCTTGTCCTGCAGATAAGCAGTTTCAGTATCATGTGTGTCATAGTGTCTTGATTGATGTGTTGCATCATGCCCACAATTCCCATGACCAGAGGACGTTGTGATGACTTATGGAGAAAACATCTACAGACACCAAATGTAGACTATAAATCTGAGTTGTTTTGTAAACTTAATGGATAAATAAGACAGATGCGATACTCTGATATTGGCTGATATTTAAACTTGTCTGGATTGTTTGCTGTGGGTGGTTTGGTTGTTCCTGATGTTCCTGCCTCAGTCAGCTTGGATTTTCTCTGGGGGGAAGGTGCTCTAGTGATAAGCCTATCTGGAGGCGACACCAGAGGTGTCCATCTGGCTGTTATGGAGCCTTGGTCCGGAGCTGGTTTCCCTCACTGGCGGCAGTTATCAGTGAAAGACAGGTCAGAGGGATAGGGAGAGGGGGTGACCATCAAGCGCAAGAATTTCAGGTTCCTTCTTGACCTTCCACTCTCATTAGCATGCCTGATCTTCATGTCTTGAGGCCAGTTTAGACCTGCTGCACTTGAAATTTATTTATTATTGTCCTAGGAAGAATACAGTTGTTAGTGGGACAACAGCACTGGGTGAACATTCACCAGGCAGCGGGGACAAAATAGTATTCAAGTAAAAACAGAAGTGCAGTAAGCTAAGCTTTTATCTTCCACTTCTGTGTCAGAGGTGAGATGATCCAGTGTTGTCTCTGGACTTGTTTGAGCCTGTTAATGTTGCTTTACTCTGATAGGACAGGAGTAGTGATGTCACCATTCATGTGATGTACTCTCAGGTTTGGATTTCAAATTTAGGCCAGTGATTAATCAACCATGTTCAGACTTGCTCAAAGCTTATTATACACTCGTTGACAGCGTAAAGTACAGTGCAATTCTGTGGTTCTAAGGTTGATGTGAATTGTCAAACTTGACTGAAATTGCATGCTCCAGCGGCTAAATTAACTGGCTGAACTCCCACTTGTATACATTATTATCGGTATGATGTTATATGTTACTTTACTAGCCACTAGTTCAATTCAGTTTTTTAACTTTCCTAAATATTCCCCTTGCCTTCTGAGAAACATGTTTGTCAACTTTTTATAAATAGCCAAATGGAGGCTTCACTGCTGCCAAAATGTGTCAAGTGACTCATTGTTTGTGCATTAGTGTATGTGTGAGGTGTATAACTGTATATGAGAGTCTGGCAAACTCCAGCAACCTGCCGTCCCAACAGCCCCCTCCCAGCATGCATCTCTTCTCTTATGATCATATGTCATCTCCTAATTACAGAGCAGAGCTGACTGACTAATGTGTCCCCTTCTGTCCTAGCTGTCACCTCCATACCTCTCTTCTGTCCTCTCACCTCATCAATCGTTTTAACTTGCTTTTCTTGTCTTCTGAGCTAAATTTCTCTTCTCTTCTCTGAACTGATAATTACAGTAACGCACATCACCACAGTCAACAAATTACCACTGTGATTTTGACACCAGTGCTATTGTCACTGACTGTCTGGTGTTGTGGTTTGCAGAAGCAAGCAGTTCTTTTGTTTGTCTCCATCTCATGGTGTATCTTTCTCTCTCAATCTCAATCTCTCTCTGTCTCCCCGTTGCTATCGTTTATCTATATTTTATTCCTTACTGTCCTCATGCTCACTCTTGGCTATTTCTTTAACCTGCCTATTCCCTCCTACTTTTAATGTCACATGATGACCCAACCATGACCCTCTGCTCTTTGTGACCAGTGACCTTAGCACAAAAAAGCCGCAACACAACTACTTAACCACATGAACATAGCAGATCTACAAGCTCACAGCGCGTCGTGACTTGTGTTGTGACACTCTGTAAGCTTTTAGATCGCTATTTTTGACAAATAAATTTGGTGTAGAGGAATAAAAGGAGTGGACCAAGTATAGAGCCCCGGTAAGAGGTTAAAGTGTCATAGGACAGAGGTACAATGACCAACCTTTCTATCAGTTTTTGGTTCTGTAAAGGCCAAATCTTTCTAGGGATTTTTTAATTAGGCAGAATATAGCGAGTCTTTCCTTTTTGATATCCGTTTGAAGGCCTTACTGAGAGTGCATTATGTAGCTTTTATCACATGAGATTGTTATCACCTTGACTTGGCTGAAACTGGTTCTGCTATGCAGTCAGGTTAGTTTGTGTACTTCCTTGAGTTAGCTCATTTACTACATGGCCTCATTGGCCTGCATGGGCGAAATGGAAAAAGTGTAGATGTGAGTCACATTGACAATTGATTTCAGTTTTTCAGTTGAAAATAATGTCATTTTTATTTCACAACACTTTTTCGCTTAAGCATAAATTAGGCCAGCATGCATGAAACTGAAAGACGCCATAACGTCTTGTACACAAAGAAGATGAATAGAGCTGTGACAGAGTTGCTATGCTTCCACACTATACAGTCTGTCAGCGAACTGGTTTAGATAAATTCCACAAGGTCAAGAAGACTGCCAGTTTCCTCTTCCTGTTTAATCGCCATGACAACTGTAGTGTCCTTCTAATGTTTTCCTTTTGTCTTTCTTCTGATCCTCCTGGCTCAGTATGGCGCAGAGTTCCGGCGCTTCTCGGTGGACCGGGTCAAACCCGGAAAGTTTGAGGAGTTCTACAAGCTCATCATGCATATTCACCGCATCGCCAATATGGAGGTGCTGATCGGCTACGCTGACATCCACGGCGACCTGCTGCCAATCAACAACGATGACAACTTCTGCAAGGCGGTGTCGACGGCACACCCGCTGCTGAGGATCTTCATCCAGAGACAAGGTATTTACCTGAACACCAGGCAGACCATGGATACCTCTGTTCTGTTGTGGGCAAAGTTCTGGAAAACTCCCTGCCCTGGCCTACACAAAATAATGATAATATTCAGGTTAAAATCCACAACGTTTCCCTTTAACCAGTCATGGTGCGTTCACACTAGCGGCAACAAAGCATCAGGCTACAAGCCATTTTCACTGGAAGCCAGCAACATGAAACTATAAAGTGACACCTGTCACTTGTCACTGTATGACAGGCGTGGTGTGCTACAACTCAGCGCTCCAGTGATGCAGTGAAAGGTCAATACATTTTTGTTTCACCATTTCCACTCTCCTTCTCCCCACAATTCCTTTTCCCCTCCATAATTGGGAAGAAAAACTATGCTATTTAACTCTACCCTTTTCATTACACACAATATGCACTGTGGCTGTGGCTTAAGCAACATTTCAACGGCGACTCGGAAGCAATGTAGCTGGCCATTTTGTTGCTAGTGTGAAAGCAGCATTAAGAAAAACAATAGCTGATCTACATTCTACAAGTTCACAACATGTCACGCATTGTGAGCTTATAGATCGGCTTTTGGAAAAAAATTGAAAACTTTCAATGATATGCCCAAAATAGGGATGCCTGGGAGAAAGTGGTTAATAGAATCCGCTACAAAGTGGATCAGGGTGCAACTTGAAATAATAGTCAGAGGTAGAATTCAAAGGGCACCAGGGGAGATTGGGTTCCTGAGGACAAGGAACAATGCAAACTGCACGTGCCACATTCGTACTTTCTCTTTCACAACAAATGAACCACATAAGCCCTATTTTTAAATAGTTTTGGAAAAAACTCCTAAATGGCTGATCCACAAACTCACAATGCATTACATCGCAACCTGCAAGCTTGTTGTGAGATTGTAGAATTGGATCTAGAGAAGTGTGCTCCTCGGAGCACAGTTCTCCGCCAGGCCGCGTTGCCTACCGCAAACTTTGGAAGGCAGTCTTACCCAATTGGAATGGGATCTGAAAACTCGAGTGGGTTTTTTTGGACTAGTATTTGAATGGGATTATAGAGGGAAACTGACAGCACTATTCTTCCTTGGCCTACTTGGAGTGTGCATGCGTGCAAAGCTTCCTGCCGATCGGTCCAGTGGTGCTTGTAGCATGTCGTGCAAAGCGGGCCCTTCCAGCAAACTTTGAAAGCCAATCGTAGTCAATCGAAATAGAATCCGAAAAATCTGACGGATACATCTTGATCACATGACTACAGAGATGAGGTTTACCAAATTGGGTACCAAAATGGTGTTAATATTGTCAGGTGGAAATGGGCATGGCCTATTTGGGGAGTTGCGTAAGGATCCAAGGAATCTAGGGGGGGGAAATAATTTTCAGTTTCACAGCAATCGGACACTGCCTTCATGATTTGAGGCGTTTTGTTCAAAACGAGCCCCTCCTGCAAACTTTGGAAGCCAATCTTAGCCAATCAGGATGGAATGTGAAAAATCCGACGGATCCGTCTTGATAACATGACTATAGAGATAATGTGTACTGATTTGCGTGATATGAGTCTAGCAAAGATCAGCCTCCTGGTGGTGCGATAACAGGGTGACGTGAAGAATTTGGAGCAGACGTTTTTACTTGGCCTTCAGGGAGTGTGCGTGCACAGTTTCATGCAGATCGGTCCAACGGTGCCGGAGATTAGCTGCTCGCAGACGGAATGACGACACACGGACGGACAGGGGCGAAAACATAGCCTGTAGCATGTTGTGCATGTCGGCCTGGCGGAGCAAAAACGTTTTTTCTTCTTCTGTCACCTGTATTGACATGCCCGAAATGGGGACACTTGAGTTAAAGGGGTTAATTGTACCAGCTTTCTGCTTGGTTTTTCATAGTTAACGTACTACTAAACCACACCGTGGAAAATGGAATTGAACTCCCACGGATTTAAGCACGAGCCACTCATGTTTACTTAAATGTTGACTTAATGTTTAATATCACAATTCTCAGTTTGTACTGATATAATGCTTTATAGTAGAAGAAACACACTTTTCTTTTTGTAATAGATTGTATTACTAGATCTTGTACAACCTGTACATTGATAGTTGTATTTACTATTGACAGTTCATGTTTTTAGTTCAGGGGCCTCATGTAGCCGTGTAACGTGTTATTGTACCATTGCTAATCAAAACCACTTTTCCACACACTATCTTCTCACCCAGTTATGTTTGTCCTTGCACACCAAGAACTCTGGTGCTTTCTGTTTATGTCATGCATGCGTTGTGTGTGTGTGTGTGTGTATGTATGTGCGTGTGTGCAGTCTGTGCACACACGCATTTCCTGTCGTCTTATTGGCTAGATCTGTGTCTGTCTGGACAGTTTAAGGCTTGTCTTATCCAAAGGAAGGGCTTGCAGGCAGACGAACACACACACACACACACACACACACACACACACACACACACACAGGCACACACACACAGGCCAGTGCAGTGGCAGCCCCATAGAAATCAGGTCATTGAGCAAAGCCAGTATCCCGGCATACCAGACATTACTGAGAGACAAAGGATCTGCATGAAAAGAGAGGCTCCTTGCTGAGCTGTGTGTGTGTGCGTGTGGGAGCGTGTGCACACGTACTTGTTCGCTTGTTCCAATAGAACACCACAGAACACTGAATGGGAACCAGTTGTATTCCCTCTCTCCATCTCTCTCTCATTGATCCCAGATCTGTAGTGGGTCTTGACTGCCTGCCAACTACCTAGCTAGCTAGCATACAAATTAATCTATCACCGCTCACATCTATTCATCATCCAATCCTTTTTGGAATGTCCCTGGCTTGGTTTAGTTTTGGGCACGTACACTTGAGGGTTTTGTCTTAATTGTAGTCCAGTGGTTGAGCTACAAAAGGAGGGCACAATGTGTTGAATTATCTTGTAGCAGACTGGAGATAGAAAGAGGGTTTGGCTATTCACAAGGCCCAGCCACAATCCCCTTAGATTTGGTCTGATACAGTGTCTTAAGAGGCTCCATTACTGAATACTCTGATTGTATGTTGGGCAGGTCCATCTGCCAAAGTTGAACAATGTGATCTGAAATGTTTAATACTGACTGAGATATATTACACTGTGAAAAATGAGTCCATTTGTTACAAATAGATAAATTAACACTATGTAGCAATTTTCAGTAATTTAACCTTTGTTGCCACTAGAAAAACATATTTTATTTTTACATTAGTTAGTTGGATATCTATTACATAATTGATATAACAAGCCACCCCATACTGTGGATGTCCTTGCGACTCCAGCTCACTCATCAGTCACAGTTGCTTATAATAATTCTATAATAACACCTTTCCAGCCAACAGTTCAAAGCTCTTCATATCCATAAACAGACATCAGACTAACCACAGAAGAAATACAAAAAAACAATTAAATTAAATACAGTACATACATAATACATAGCTGGGGTCCTGATGGATCCAATTGCAACTATTATTGTCTTCTCTGTCATTCTTGATTGTATATTGTCTTAAAGGTGCCTATGATCCTTAACGAATACGAAAACAGATTTGGGTAAGTATATTTTGAAGTCACCTAATGGACTGGTCCCACTTGCGGGACAGAGCTATGGTTGGCTGTGAGAAGGCCCATTGCTCCTGCAGTTGCTGTGGTTGTGGCGTAAACAGAGTGCTGACATGGTGATGTGTGCTGTTGTGACTCTGGACTTGGCTCAAAACACAATAAAGCCTCAGTGGCTTCTATTGTTGGTGAGTAGACAATGAGGTGTGTGTGTGTGTGTGTGTGTGTGTGTGTGTCTGTGTGTACTTGTGTTATTATACTTGTGAGGGCCAAATGTCACTGTAAGTATACACAGGAATTTGAGAAATTGACATTGTGAGTACAAATTTCCTGGTCCTCTCTAGAAATTGTTTTGTTTTATGGTTAAAAAAAGATGGGAAAAAAAAACCCATTGAAAGCATCTGTGTCATTTTAGATGTTTAGCGTTGGATATTAAAAAAATAGATATACAAGCTCACAGCACGGTACATCGGCAATTTTAACATTTTTCAAAGATCTTGAAAGTGTGAGAAGAACTATTGATTTAGAAGGTATGTGTAGAATCGGCCGCAGGTCTTAATGGGTTAAAATTAGGCTTACTACGAAAATATATTATGTTTGGGGTTAGAATTAGGCATTTAGAGGTTAGGGGTTAGAGTTAGGCCAATTTATACTTGAGTCTCACACTGAAAATAGCAGATCTACAAGCTCACAACTCATCGCAAACGAAAAGTTAGGGTTTTGGACATAGGCTACAAGGTTTCCACCTGACAGTATGTGTGTGCTTGTGTGAACAGACATATCCTAACTGTCCGTTATGGTTGCATCTTCTTCTGAACCAATGAATCATCTTGAAATTGCCTAATAGTTTTCCCCACCAGTCAGAAACTGACTAATGTTTCATTTTATAATATGGAATCGTTTCACTACTGTCCTTGTGTGTCCTTTTCAAGTGGTGTGTGTGTGTGTGTGTGTGTGTGTGTGTGTGCGTGTGTTTGTGTGAAGCTGTGCCAGGCAGTACCAGTCTACCAACACAGGTCATGGGTGACTGAGCGTGCACTTGGTGTCACCCTGTAGCTACTCATCTCTTTCCCGTCTGCGGACCACCCGAGACTGAGTGGGCCACACACACACACACACACACACACACACACACAAAGACACTGTGACTCACCCTTTGTCACAGTGGGAGCATTGTAACTAGCTTAACACAGGCAGATACAACCTGTGTTTGGCCCTCACACATACATGCACAGATGTACACACACACACACACACACACACACACACACACGATAATGTGTGATAAATATATATATTAACACATGAACACACACTCGGCAAACACTCAACAATGCGGCTTCCATGACAGCCAACAATAGTTGTACCCCCAAAGTATTTAATGGTCTCTCTTCTCTGTCTTGGCTTCTGATAAAAAAAAACTGGAAAAAAATCCAAATGCAAAAAAAGTTTTTTTTATCATACGGTACATACTTGGAAGTCTTGTGAAACCAGCTGAGATTAAATTGAATTTGGTTTGATTGACAATAGGGGTCCTATGGGTGACAAAACCTAACTCTGTAAATCATTTGACAGGTCGTCTGGTGAGTGCATTCCACACTCTAACCAGCTCGTCAAACCTGAAAACAAATACGGGACGGGAGACTCAAGTGGGTGTGTAAGCATATGTTTACCCGCTAGGGGTTAAGCTTAAAGCTGCGATTTGCGAGTCATGTCCTATCCGGGATTCGAACCTGCGTTTCCTGCATGGGAGACCAAACCTCCACCGCTCTTTCAAGAGGGAATCCTCAGTTGGCCAGGGGAGATGTTCTTATAAGCTTCAGGCAGTACTAGTTGTCAACCAGTACGGTACCGGTGTCCTATCTGACACTAGGGTCTAAATTTCTCAATGGAAGAGTCGGGAGACTACCTCCAAATATGTGCTAGTTAACATACACTACCAATTCCTTAAAATAAGTTCGACTGCATCTTTAATTTATGTACTAATTTCGCAAGGGTGTCACTTGTGAAAAAGAACAGATCTACAAGCTAACAATGCATCGCATCGGATCAATCTTTTATTTTTGGCAAGCAACGTCGTCATATTATGGAGGATAAATCACTCGTACAGAACGCATGAACCTGGAAACACCCCACCCCCCATGGAGAGCGGACATCCCCATGTTTCATTTGAACTCTGTAACTGTGTGTGTGTGTGTGTGTGTGTGTGTACCTGACTCCCTCAGGGCTTAGACTACCATTGTTATTGAGATCAGTTGGCCACGTGCAGCAGCAGTGTGGCTGTACCGCTATGATCCTGCCACTGTTCCCTATTGTTCCCTATATAGGATATGATGACGGCATGTTGAGAGATGTTTACTAAACGAATGGAGCTCCCACACCAATCAAATCACCTATGCTTTTATAATTACATAGTGATTTCATAACTATCAAGATTGTGTTGAGAAAGGTATTTAATAGTGAAAGTGTGGGCGTTTCATAAATCTTTTTTTTTTTTTTTTCAAGATGTTGGACGTTTATGTTCCACACCAATTCACTCCGCTTTCACACAGAAACGATTAACAAAGGATCCAGATTAAATGTGAAGAGACCTTGACTTTGTATAAGTGTAAACATGATCAGCGAACGGGTCACTGTTTTGGACATCGAGGAACTTGTAGGAGTCAGATGTCAATCAATGACGGACATGCAAACATTGGTGTGCTGAATTTGCATTTGTCTGTCTGGACTGTGTGTGTGTGTGTGTGTGAACCTCTGCCTAGCTGTGTGTGTTTGATTGTAGTAGTTCAGTCATGTGCACTGGGCTGGTCATTCACATTAGATCAGGGTCAGGGAAGCTCTCACAATTCACATTGTGGTCCTGCTTAAGCTCAATTTATACGACGAGTTGTTAGCTTGAAGACCAGTTCTTCTTGACCATCAACACCGTCTTGTGATGGAGTTTAAATTAAGCTTTACAAAGGATATGTGTGACTGGACAGAGGAAGCAAAATGCAAGCAAATCTGGTTTGGTTAGTTTAGTTCACCCTTCAGGTCAATCCTATTTAGAAATCATACAAAAGTAAATGTCACCTACTATTTGACGTATAATGCAAAGAAGCTATGTTTCCAGGATACAGCACTCTGACATCTGATATCTAAGTACTGCGTATTCATTATCTGTTTATATAGGGAAAGATTATCACAAGCACTAACTGTCCATTTTCCTTCTATGCAAAATCATTCAAAATAGGCTGCGGAGAGCCTCAACGTGAAAGCTGCCTACAGTTTAGTTTTTACTTTTTAACCACTTGAACCCTATATTGACCGGAGTCCTCCAGGGATCTATACTAGACCCCCTCCTTTCTTCCCGCTACCCTAAATATCTTCGCCAAAAATGGCTGATCTATAAGCTCACAACGCATGCCATTCAGTTTGCCACTTTTAACCTTGCCTTTGATAGACAAAACATCATCTTCAACTTGTGACTGCTTCTGAAAGCAAAATGTTGAGAGCAGCTTGTTTTGCACCAGTGAGCTGAAGGTAGACTAAACTCCTAATAAAAAGAGAGGGACACTTTTTTTGCAAAGGCCTGCAGGTTTAAGTAAATCCAGCGGATGAGGTAGACCAAGGTCATCATGTCTGCCGACTGCATGAGTACACAAAGCCCTGGTAACACCTGTGAAAAACAGGGAACCAGATAACAAAAGAGGGTTATAGTGAAACACAGTGTAATTATGAAACGGCAATTGAACCGGTTTAAGCTGACTTAAAAGCGCACACATTAAAACCAATGCAGATATTTGTTTAAAACCTGAAAGGACTTGTGTATGATTTAGTTTTTAGTTCAAGTATTAGAATGAAACACACCTTTGCATGCTACACTTTGTATGCTAGGCTCGCTTGCAGAGCTATGCTGAAATCTTAAAAGTTATTAAGGAACAAATTTGGCAAGCTCTGAAAACAGAGTTGTAATTTCTCACTTAAACTCCTTAAATTCCAAGGTAGATTAGCACTCTGTAATACTGCCTGAAAGTGAGGAGAAAATAGTGTACCTGGTCTGGTAAACAGTTTGGCTATAACTATTGGCATAACTGTTGGTTTCTCCCTGCAAAAAATGATTGTTTGATGTCTAAAAACTATTAAAATGAAAAAGAAAATAAAAAGAATCAGTGGGACAAAAATGTTAATATTTGGTATATGCATCAGTACGATGCCTTTCCAGTCTCTTAATATCAGCACAGGTGCATAGCCAGTGCTTATGTTCTATGGGTGATTTGAGGTTGCATAAAATGCTTGACCCTGATATAACCTTATTGGCTATTAGGCCTGACCTCGACTAAGTCGACTAGTCGACTGGTTAGTCGCGGGGGGTCCGAGTCGACTAAGTGTCTCTTAGTCGACTTAGTCGACTCTTTTAAGGGCCAAAAATGTTTTAAATCGTTTTTTTGGCCAAGTCTACACCTGCAACCACACGTAACTTCCACTTTATTCTTCTTATTCCTCGTCTTTGTATTGGTATTGTTTGTGTTGGAGCGCCTCAGTGTGGCTGCAGAGTTCATGTGCAACCTCTTCCAGAGAGAGATAGAGACACTAGAAACTCTGCTGGAGACAAAACAAACTGTGTAGACTTGGCCCTTTGAAATAAAATGTATTTTGGCCCAAAAAAAAAAAAATATATATTATTTTTTTATTTATTATTATTTTTATTTATCGACTATTGGCAATTAGTCACCAATTAGAGTCGACTAAACAAATCCTTAGTCGGGGACAGGCCTATTGGCTATGAAATCACAATGGAGCTCTGATTGCCCATCAGGCATCTGGTCAACGGTCTCTTCTGATTGCTCCTTTGAGTATTTCTGGGTCCTTTGTGGGGAAAAAAAAGCCGATATACAAGCTCAAAATGTGTCTCATCGTGATGCGTTGTGCATTTTCATGATGCATATTCGCTATTCGTCGTACATAGATTATAGGGTTTAAATGGTAAATGGCGGAAACTTCTATTGAAATGCTTTGAGAGATGATTACGCGAGACAAACAAAAAATCTTGTTCTTGTTTGTTGTGTACATGCACATCTGTACAGCGATTATACAGACTACACTTAAGACTTCTTTATTTCATTGTTAGTGTGCTCGGGAATCTAGCAGCACATCTGTCTTGGTTCACACAACAGCCGAAGGGCTTCACAGAACACGTGTACGCGTGTGTCTGCGTGTGTGCACTGGTATTCCTGCCGCTCGTCTTTTTACTTTTCATTAGATGGGGAATGAATTTGTGACTCTGTGACAGCTGTGACTCTGTTTAGATTCAGATGTGAAGCAGTTTACAAAGCTTTGCCCCCAAAGCATTTCATCAGAGAGAGAGAGCGAGAGAGAGGGAAAAGGAGAGTGACGGAGAGCAGTAATCAGCTCTTGCTGTATATTCCAGTCCAAAGCACGGAAATCTGAATTAGTCCCCTGATACTAGGCACAGATTAGATTAGATCTCTTGATTAGTATAGCTAATGTAATATTAGTACAAGCTTTGTTTTTTGTTTCATTTTTTATTTTATTTGCTTCGTTGCCTTTTGGAAGCCTTTCAGAGGATTATACAATTCACGTGCCAGTCAGCCAATCAAATGGCGTGGTAGAAAAAAAGAGGCCACCCTTACCTCATATACTGTCCGACGTGGGTCTATTTTGGGCATTATAAACGTGCGGTAGACTTGTCCCATTGTGCGGTTTATGGCTGCGATCCGCTTTCAGATCATCAGAGGGCCTTTGAGAATCAATGCAGCCTTTTATGTGAGAGCTTCCAGGACGTTACCTTTACAGTCTTTGTTCTGGGTATCAGAGAGGGCCCTCAGGCTGTGCAGTGAAGGAGCTGGTTGTTTGAGAGGGGTGGCTGGTTATGATACGACATGCCCGCACACTGCCTGCTGCTGCTGCTGCAGGGAGATGACGACCAGCTGTCCGCTACACTGCACTTTTTATGTCACTGCATATTTCAGCAAACGTAAATAGTTTTGTATGAAAATGAGTATCAAAATAAATAGTTAATTCTATGCTAATGTGCAAAGAATGAAACCCTCAGCTTTGTAGAAAGTCTTTTTCCTGAACTTTTTATAGAGGAGCTGCTACTGTACTTGATCCTGCAGACATCCAGGAATTGAATTGAGCTAGGCTCACCATTCAACATAACCTTCAAACTGCACACAGCAGAGACATAAAAAAAGACATCTGTGATGGATGGATGCCCTTTTTATGTCCATCGGACTGTCTGGGTAGGTAGGAAAAACAATACGATTCCCCACAAAATGAATTATCCCTTCAAAAGGACGGCTGGGCAATATTCAACTCTCGAATATGATACCGGTCATGTTTGATGTTTTCAAAGCCTCAACAAGCTTTTAGTTAAAAGGTCCCATTGTCTATGTTTTATATTTTTGTTCCTTTTATTGACAGAAATTACTTTACAGTAAAAAAAAAAAACCATAAAAAACATAAATACGGAGATTGGTGGGGACAGTCCTGATGGTTAATTCAACTTTAATCTAACTTTAACAGTGTAAAAATGTACCCTTTTAAAGGAGTAGTTCACCCAAAGAATTACTTGTTTTCCATCAATTACGCACCCAATGAAGCCTTGAATACGTGGAGATTTTTTTTTGTTTTTGTCGCATTCCTGAGCCAATAATCTGATGACTCCTACCAGAGACAAAAACAAAATAATCCATGTATTCAAGGCTTCATGGGGTGTGTAATTGATAGAAAATAAGTATTTTTTTGGATGAACTACTCCTTTAAGGGTCAATTCTTACACACTTGGTCTACTTGTGAGATAGACTGCTGTCAATTGTGCAACGTGTCCATGCGATCAACTTGTGTTGTGTGTATTGCAAATGGCTCTGTTGGTTAGCTTAGCTTCACACCAATTCGGTTCTTTTCACAATAGAGGCTGTACATGGGTTGACTGTAGACAAGGAGAGCAAACCCCAGCACAGAACAAAGGAAGGAGGTCTGGTCAGGTTTGAGTCCACCTCCGTTATGTGGTCTGGCTGTCTTCTCTGTAGCAGTCTGAGTCAGCACAAGTCCACCTTGGAATATTCCAAGGAAAGAGAAGACTTGTGCAGGCACACAATACAATCATGAGTGTTAACCACTTGAACCGTAGAATCCGTATACTGGGGCTAACAATAATAGACGATCGTTGAGCTTGTAGATCGTTATTTTCGGTGAAGAGATTGGGTGTAGAGATAAATACTATTGGACCTAGTCTAGAGCCCTGGGGGACCCTGGTCAACTTTAAGTGTTTAGACCTGGCATCCCTAGTTTGGGCATATTGTCAAAAAGTGAAGAATCGCATTACGATGGGTTGTGAGCTGGGTTGATCATGATCAGCAATTTTTGCCATTAGTCGTTTTTAGGGCTTTACTGTGTTAAAAAAAAAAAAGACTACGGTTCTCAAACCTTTTCATGTCATGGACCCCCAAATTGATATGAATTTGGCCGCAAACCGCCATCTGAAAGCTAGCTGTGTCTGTCTGTCCGTCCGTCCGTCCGTGGCCCTCAGCCTGTCTACACAATTAAACGGTTGAATAGTTTTTTCCAATGATTTGTGTTTGAGTGTGTGTCCTTGCACCCTACTGGGAAAAAGATTCTGCACTGTAAAACATTAAGGTAGTGTGTGTGGGCTTCTGAAGGATAAAAAGAACCCTGTGTGTGTGGCCCTCTCTCCCTGTGAACCCTGGCACAATGAAGCAGGATAGAGGAACAGTATCCATGTCTGATGGAAGCTGTCTTCCTTTGTGCATGTGAATGCAAAACCATTAAAACCAGTTTGGATGGGGCTGTAAATCATTACAGGATCCCAGGGGGCCCCAATCTACACTGTAAAATCCTCAGTGAGTGTACAAATGGTTCCATTTGTACACTCTCGTAGTTACAGGATTGATTTGGTTACCATCTATCTATCAACTATCAATCATTTAGCTGGAGACCTGCTGGAACCCCCTCAAGGACCCCTGGGGGTCTCCGGACCCCACATTGAGAACCAGTGCACCAATATAAGAAGAGACTTGGTCAAGCATACACATACTGTACACACAAACGCACGCACACATACAACACATCCGGCCTGTGGCAATTAATATACTTATAGCTGTAATTGTTTGTGCTGCAAGTCAAGTTTACAAGCAGAGCTCTGTTGAAAACCCCTTTTGTGTAGCTTTCAGCTCTCCTTGACAAATAAACACTTCCTGGGGAACGAAAAACATCCCACATCGGGAGTTTTATTTGGGTTAGATGAGGTTCACACTAAGAGGATGCATGCATTTCACATTTCCTTTTTCCCTACCGTGTGCGCACGTGAACACACTGGCACAAACACTTCCCGTTCTCTTAAACCGTCCTCCATGGCTGTCTCTCTGGTCTGCAAATACCAGTCTGCCTTTCTCACACACCACACACTAGGCCCAGGCAATTAACCAAAAATATATCCAAACCAACATTTAGAACCAGTAACAGACTTTTGACTGAATAACGAGAAGCACGTTAAAAAAATAAATATAATGTGAGCATGATCTACAAGCTCACAACGCAGCGCATCGCGGCGGATTGTGAGCTTGTATATTGCTATTTTCACTATACTTAAAAATATATATTGAAAGTATAGTATCGTAATCGAGGCAAAAGATTTGAAGTCTCCCCCCTACACACACACACACACACACACACACACACACTTTCAGCCATTTTCTGAAATGTTCAACTTAAATTATACTCCATCGCACAAGGGTGTCGCTTGTCAAAAAGAGTCTACAAAGATCAAGTTGTTAACTTGTAGATCATTCTTTAGTAAGCAACACCATTGTACTACGGAGTATAAATGGGGCTTTATGTTTATACTCAAGCCCGGGGGAAGGCCCTTAGTTTTAATTAAAACTTGTACGGTCTGTTTTTCTTGGTGTATTTTATATTGGTGTTTGTGCTTGTAGGTCACCACCTCATTTTAGTTTATGACCCCACTTTGAACCGTCTCTCTGATCCCCTTCACAATGGATTCTCCAGACATAGTGGGGAGGAATTGAGCTTTTTAACCTGGGACACTCCAACCACATGCTGCTGACCTGTTTGTCACTTTACATCTGTTTCTCCTGGTTGCAGTCAGTGGCGCACATACTGTACTGTAGAGGGAGATGTATCTGCCATGTTTTTACTACTTTACTGCCCTTCTTGGCAGCAAAGTGCTGCTATGTTACTGTTTTCCTGTGTAGCGGGACAGTAATTAAAGGGATATTTCACTTTTGTGAGCACCTTGGACAGTTTTTAAGTTGCTTGATTCAGTATTAAGATCTTTTATATACATTTTATCAGACATGCCCCCTTCCTATACAAACCCATTGTAACTTCAAACTCCATTTTAACCATGATAGATTCATCAAAAACACCCGTCCTTGGTTCTGGTGACTCATACTGCCTTCCTAATACGTGAGGGGGCCATGTTTTTTCGATTCTTTTTTTCATTAATTTAGTTTTTCATTGTATTGATTTTCTTTTTTTCCCCAAAAAAATATATCGGAATTGCAACCGAGGTACGACATAACGCTTACCGATTACACCTTTAAAGTGAATAACTTGTTTGATATGTGGCAATTTCATTTCAAAGTGTATTTACAAGAAAATGGTGAATCGAAATTGTTTATACGGATCAAAATGCAGCGATTGAACTGAAATCAACCCCACCCGCACATGTAGATAAACATAGATGTAGCCTAAGAACGGTATAGGCAATTCTCCAGGGACAAACAAACAACTTCCTAAGCCGCTATCATCATGGTCACGAATCTGTGCCAAACGTTCAAACTGAGAAAACAAGCCTTAAATATTTCCTTCACTTACACTCATTTCTTGGTTTACGGCTTGGAACTGAGACAAAGCCTAAAATGTGCATGTCTGTCCCACTGTCTTTACTCCTTTTTGAGTCTGTGGTGTGTTAGTGTGTCTTCAGAATCAGGAAGTCCTTCTTTGAGCAGTAATTGTTCGTATCCCCAGTCTGAGTTTTGTGGCCGCTGGTCCCAGACCAGTCTGTGTGGTTTCCAGTCAGACTGACACGTCCTTGGCTCTGGACGATGCTCCTGCAACCATCACATTTGGGGTCATAGAAATCACACACAACCTGCAAGGCAGCAGAGTTTTCTACTTGGTAACCTTACACCCCTGACTCCACCCAAAAATAATATCTTAACTAAAAAATGTAATCGTGTGGATATCGGGATCCACATGGGAACGGCGTGGCTCCAACGTGGATCTGACTTAATAAGGTGAGCCTGTGACATCAGTCATCTATGACAGACATACATACTGACACACTCTTACACTCAGCTAGACTCCTTCAGAGAGCCACACTGTAATAAAATGGGTTCTTTAATTCAAAAGAATAAGATCAGAATCCTGTTTTTGGAACAAATAGGATCGTAATTGGATAGTCTATGGTTAGGTAGAGTGACTCATGATGGCAGATGACCTACAGAGTTATCACAACACTATGGGGTTGAGGGGAAACTTTATAGATTTCCAGGTTAAAAGGTTGTCATGTAAACCATTATTTTGGACAGGGGTGGACATTTCTAATTTCAAATCAAAAATGGATCTGTACATTTATAGGGTTAAAACAATGTCACACACGTATATTCACCTCAATGAGGCAATTCTATATTAATGCTATAGCATTTCAGTGGCTTCCTTCCAGTAACTGGTAACATACAGAGGATGGTTGTGGATGAAAGTATGGTAGGAAAATTCCCAGGCCAAGTTTAGAACCAGGCAAATGAGCAAAGTGGAGAAGCAGGGTTGAAGGTTTGGGGTAAGAGAGCGAGGAAATGGGATGCTGGGTGAGTGTTAGTGGCTTTCTGAGGGAGGAGTCACTGGATTGCTTAGAGACTGCCTGCCGCAAGAACGCTTGCTCCGGTTCCTCCCTAATTACAGTTCTACTGGAGACAAGGCCAGACATGCGCTGTGTGTGTGTTTTGTTTTACACTTGTATGACTATACTTGTGAGGGCCAAATGTCTCCACAAGTTTAGTAGAATTTCATAAATAGACTTTGTGAGGACAATTTTCCTGTTCCTCACAAGAGAAATGGTTGTTTGATGGTTAAAGATTTTCAGACTTTAGGCTCACAATTAGTGAAATATTCAGGTTGGGGTTAGGAAGGATTAGGCATTTAGAGGTTAGTTTTACGGATTGGAGTTGTGCCTGAATTATACTTAGTTGTGAACTTGTAGATCAGCTTTAGGGTTAAAACTTAAAATGCTAAAATTTGGTGTGTGTGTGTGTGTGTGTGTGTGTGTGTGTGTGTGTGTGTGTGTGTGTGTGTGTGTGTGTGTGTGTGTGTGTGTGTGTGTGTGTGTGTGTGTGTGTGTGTGTGTGTGTGTGTGTGTGTGTGTGTGTGTGTGTGTGTGTGTGTTATATTGTGAGAGTGTGCTTTATTACAAGCAAATGTATTGAACACAAGTGCAAGCATGTGTGAAGGATTTACTACTCTGAGGGAAATCAAGGTTACCTAACCTGATCAAACATACAGTACTTTACCTTACCGTACCTTATTAGCGGCTATTTTCGGCCAAAGGATTTGGTATAGAGGGAAAAAGGACTTTAGACCCCTGGTCTAAAGTCAAAGAAATGTATACAGTTTAATTTGTGACAGTATGTATGTATGTAAAGGACGTGACCTAATTATACATATAAAATCAAGCGCTAGAATTCTCCTCAATCTGATTTTGTGTCTCACAAATTGCCCAATAAGGTCTCTTTTTGGGCTTTCTAGTCCCTCCGTCTGTCTTTGTTTTTACATTACTCCAGACAGAGTAAGAACGACCAGTGAAAGAACAACCAGTGAAAGTGCAAAACATATTATACGGATGAGCCAATGTTTTTGGAATCTCGTTTGTACCGTTTTGATATGTATGTGGACCTGCAAGTAATTTTTATTTTTACAGATTATTTCCAAATCAGTTCATTGGAATGTTCACAAGCCTCATCTCCCAAACAGCAGGACCCTATTTACTTCAATCTCTGGCCTCAATTAGAGCCAACATGCAGCTTGCTGGCATATGTGAGTTGAACCTGGATGCCTGTATGCTTGCTAGCTAGCTAGGAGGCTAACGGAGGGTTATTTTCAGAGTCCATAATTACAAAGGAGGGACTGACTTTGCTTCTCGTCAGCTCAGCCCGCAGCAATTGCACACACCGCTGGCAAAGCTTACTGGAGAGACACCCCGTTAACTATAGCTTGTAGGCTACAAATGTGAATGCTAATGTGTGCAAAGTGGTCAATGCCAGTGCTTCCCAAACTGTGTGCCATGACACAAGTCCAGGTGTGCCTTGGGATTTTGTGACAACCACACATTATAGCAAAATACAACTATACTATACAAATATGATTTAACCATTGGCTATAATATTGGATAAGTAAAGTTGCCATTATATCCATCTTGGTGTCCCTATTTTTGACATTGGACCTATTTCAGCCCGTGGGGGAAATTCTGTTTTCAGCTTCACCCAACTGAATTGCTGCTAACAGAGGAGCACAGGGGGGGGGGGGGGGGGGGTTTATGTGTCTTGCTCATGGACACCTCAACACATCGCTGGGGCCGGGAATCGAACCTGGGACCTTCTGCTTCCCAGGTGGGCTCTCTGGCCATTCAGGAAGCTGCCTTACTCAAGGTTTCTTTATACTTGTTGAGTATGGGTACAAAATAGTAAAAACTCATTTGTTATGCTTTCTCAGACATTGTTGCAACATTAATAGTAACAGTAATTGTAAACATAATAACAACATGGGAAATGGCACAAAAAAAATGAAAGAAAAGAAAATAACAAGGAATCAGCAAGAATCAGGGAGTAGCAGTAGTATCAAAAACAGTTTGTCCTTTTTTTCTAGCTTTGAAGGTGCTGTGTGCACGGTTCTTACTCCTAAATTACAAACATCTATAAACATTACTGTCTTCGATTGGAATAAAAAGTCTTTGGAGCAGATTGCAGTATACAACTAACACACATGCACACATGCATGCACCCCACCCATCACCTGAGACCAGTTAAACGTTCACATGACGTGGTTCGCCTACCGTGCATATGAAGGCATCAATGTGCTTGCCAAAAAAAAAAGTTTGTTTTCCTGATTTGACGGCCGCGGTCAGGAGTTCACGATCTCCGTGGTCAAAATTATTTGGAAGCAAATTAACAGCATGAAAGGAAGTGCAAATGTGTGCGTGTGCACGCTTAACCCTTTGAGACTGTGTGTGTGTGTTTGTGTCTATACTGTATCTAGTATATTGTGTGTGTGTGTGTGTGTGTGTGTGTGTGTGCGTCTGCCTTGTCGATGGAATCTCATGATTATCTCTAGTTTGGATAGTATAGATTCTGACTACCTCCACTATATATACACACATGCATGTTAACACAAAAGGTGTGCTCACACAAATACCCACAATGCAATGGTTACACTGAGGACACGAGACTATGCCGTAAGTGAATGAACAGTAGCAATGTTGTTGTTTTTTTCCTAAAAATTGCCAGATTCAGCATAGCATCTCAAAATAACCAAATTCAGCGTAGATTCTCAAAATAGCCACATTTGGGTGTAGCTTACAGGGGAGTTGACTAGTATCTCAGTGTAAACAACACTGAGAAAACAAAGTATCCCCTTGTGGGGGCGAGCGGCACCGGCCCAATCCGAAACCATTTAGCTATTTCCTTTCTTTTTCAGGAGCCAAGGGGTTCTGTGGTTGTTTTTTATCTTCTTGATTTTGCCTTATCCCAGCCATCATGAAACAATTAATTTGACAGTTCATGTTTTGTATTATCTAATGGTGGTTGTAAAAAATTTACTCTGGGTTATAGCCTAAAAAAAATAGCATGACATTATTTCAGACTTGCTTTGCCCGCCTAACTCAAACCAAATCTCCCTTTCTGCTTCAAAGTCTTAGCTTAATGTTTTTAGCCTTTTAACTTTTCGCTCCTAATAAAGTTGTTTGTTGATTTGTTTTGTAAAGCGACTTTGGGTACTAAGAAAAGTCTGATGTATTATTATTATAGGCTTGGTTAACAAAAGGAGTAAGTTGTAGGAGTAAGGAGTAAATGAGAATGGTGGGGGTTGGTAGAGTGTGTGTGCATGTGTGACATTCGTGCACGAGTGTGTGGGTCTGTGTGTGTCCCATGTGCTTAAGGGATGAAAATGACAATTAAGTGCAGCTGAAGGGTCATGTCCGCAACATAACCATATATAGGTCATGGGGCTAAGACAATGAAAAGGGCTGCCGCGCCAATTGGCAATTGTTCAGCCATAACTGGCAGTGAAGTCTACAAAATGTGATTGGTTACATGGAATGTAAAGTATTTCTGATTCGTCATATTGAATCACCAGAGTTGCTTTTAACTTTAAATGCAGAGTGGCACTCAACTGTGCTTTGTCTCTAACTTGGGTGAAAATGATCCCCTCAAGAACAGAGCCGAAAGATTAGCCTATGACATTATTAATTCTTCAACTGAATTCTTTGTTGCCTTTTACAATCCTTAAGAGCGATTCACTATGATTAGTAGCTTATATAAATGTACTTTTTAATTAACTAGATTCCACCACCAATACCCCCGACGCAAGAAGGATTCTTTCTTATCACATTCCTAGACACATTCAGCCATTAGCCTTAAAACCAAATGAAATTGTGCAAGACGACTGTGGGCAATGCTTAAACCCACATTCATATCTGCTTTAACTGATGTCTCATCCCTTAGTCACAGTAAAGAAATTTGTCCTGGAACGGTTATGGGGAGGATAAAAACTAATTAACTTTGATTTCCTTAAGACAACATCCCTTCCATGCCTTTCTGCAGTAGTCACTCAGTACTGTGTCCTGGATGTGCAGTAGTGTCTTGTATGAGTACTGTACTTAAGTACATGTTTTGAGTATCTGTGCTTTACTTATTCATTCCCTCCACTACATTTCAAAGACAAATATTGTACTTGTGACGTGACTACTTTTCTAGGAAGGGAAAGTGTCATAATATTAAGCCCTGTTTCAAATATAGTGAAAATAGCCAATCTACAACCTCACAAAGTGTTGTGAGCATGTAAATCTGCAATTTTCTCTATTGATATTTTTTGTACTTTTCAATACTTCACTTGTAGTTGAGTAATATTTGACCAGTATTTATACTTTGAGTCAAGTACTGGGACTGAGTACTTTGTCCACCACTGGTCCTCTTGGGTATGTTCAACATGCTGAAAGTTTGGTAATGCGCTGGAACTAGGAAACACATTTTGCATTAACTTTGTATTGGGCATGTCACTCGTCTATTTGAGCACATACTGTAAGTTCTTTATGGCTTCCTGCACAGAACCACTGACGTCTGAGAGCCACACACACACACACACACACACACACACACACACACACACACACACACACACACACACACACACACACACACACACACCGTGAGAAGACGCCGGCTTGCTCCCTTCTATCCAAACATGTGGGCCGCCGTCGGTCAGTCGTTGATTCGGGCCAACTCAGCAGTTCAGGATGCAAGCAGGATAAGGAAGAGAGGAGGGGAGGATAGGAGGAGAGAGGAGTATAGGAAAGGAAGGAAGGAGGAACGAAGACTTGTCCTTAGATAATATGTGTTTTAGAGACAATGGACACTGACAGTTTCAGTGGAATTACCCCAGCAGTTTTGGCAGCTTACGTGCATGCATGTTTGCGTGTGTATTGCAGGAAAGGCCATGATTTAACTAAAGTATGGGGTTTTTGGGTGGAAATGTTAGGGCTCTTCTTGACATGAAAATGTGTGTGTGCAATTTCTGAATAGCTGGTGCACCAAATGTGGGCGGAATGTCTGTGTCAGTGATGACTCTGCATGTGTATCGGATTTCGGTTCAGGTTCATTTTCGTTTGTTTGCTTTAGCCCTGTTTGAAAAACGGATATACGGGCATGGTAAGAGCCAGGACGTTGGCTGCAAGGACTTGTGTGTGTGGAGTCAGTGGAGCAGTGCAGAAATGAGGCATTCTGGATGTATGTCAACAATGTGCGCACAGAGGAAGTGTCCTATTACTCTATGTGATTTTTTTAAAAGGGTGTGAAAGCTTCAGGTGCTGAAGTGGGTGGGGCTTAGACGTGCCCCAACCTGCGGAGCTTACCCAATCAACGCCCGAGGTACAGGGGGCCCTCATTGAGGCGAGATGTGTGTAGATCGCCCCCTGTGGCCGGATGTCTACTTGGCAAGCCAAAGGTCAAAGATATCACAGATTTATTGTACCTCTTTATAACAATATCTGTCTCAGTCCATAAGACAAATTTTGCATAACTGTGGTTAGTTAAATCTCATAATTATGACTGAGGAGTGAGTGGGCCTACTCACTCCTAATGCCTGATTTATACTTAGTTGCGTGCTGGTGTCTTGCATCGAAAATAGCAGATCTACAGATCTACAAGCTTGCAGATTGACACATTTCTGCGTGAGACAAGATGTGCAACCAAGTAGAAATCAGACTTAACTGTATCCCAATACAGTTGCTCAGTGGCCAACAGTCTAAAACTAAGGTGCCTAGGATTGTGTATGCATCTCTTCACTTGCACTGTAATTACAAAATGTACAGTATTCCTTGTCTATATCCATTGTCTGACTCGGATAACATTCTGTTTCAGTATATACTGTAAATGGAGTTGTAGCTCTTTATTTTTCCAGTTCGCTGCTGAATTAGATATGTCTGACTCCAAACGCAACAGGAGAAGAACTTTGTGGTTTGATTTGAGCTCTCCTCAGCAAGAGTCTTTACTGTGATATTTTCTTTTCTTTTTTTCTCCTGCTCTCTCTCCACCCCCATTCTTTGTATCTCTTATTTCCATCTTGCAATTTTTTCAGTCTTCCTACTCTTTGTCTCTCTCTCTCTGTCTCACTGATGCTCTCTTTTTCTCAGTGTTTTGATATTTACTTTCCTACATTGGCTTTTCCAGTCTGGAACCATGTTTGGAACCATCAGGCGTTGTCACCAGTAGTCACCATCTGTCAATAAAAATGATAAAGTGAAAATAAAAATGGCCTATTCCCCCCACTATTCTACCTCAGCTGGGATTGTCTCATGATGAATAGCGCAATTTTCTCTGTGGCTCGCTGGCTGGCAGACATATTGGCAGACAGGGAAAACCGCTGTTTAACTCAACAAAAATCTCAGACAAAGAGTTGAAAAATCACAAGTAGTGCAGCTGTATTGTCTATGCCTCATTACTCTTGTGTCGCTCCGTCTCTGTACACTTGGCTGATTGATGTGTCTGTGTGTTTGTAACTTTCTGTCGGTGTGTCTGATTCTTCCTCCACATCTTTTATCCATTTCCCTGCCATGGTGAGGATTTGTGAGTGAGGCCCTAATCTTCACAGGCAAGCCTGTTGTGTGTGTCACCTGTAACCCTGGACAGATTAGAACAAACAGTGGTGAGCAACCATGTCTTTTACCATATGAACCCCAGCGTTGCTATTCTAGGGGCGAACATTCGGCGAGAATAGCCCGCCTACAAGCTCAGGTGTCACAGACGCGACGCATTGTGAGTTTGTAGAATTAGAGATTTTGTGTAGAGGGTAAAAAGGAGCGGACCAAGTATAGATCCCTGGGGGTCCCCGGTCAGCTAAGTATATGGGGTTTAAGTGGTTGAGATGGACCGGGTCGATCCCTAGGTAGTGGAGCAATTATAAAACCCAGACAAAAACGTCCATTCATATCGTCCACCGTCCAATCACAGTCAGGTTTACTGGGTTGAATCATATCAGAGAAGCGGCGCCATGCACATTAACACAGGAATGGCCCTGGCAGCATAACAATGGTTCAGGTGTGTTAGCCGTTTACTAGTAGACTACTATTTTTCAACCACAGCTAACGAAACGAGACAGGAAAACAGTATTGAGAATGAGTTTGGGAAGAGATGCCATGAGACAAGACATACAGTATCCAGACTGTGTCCACGCAGAATGGGAAGATATTAATTAGTCTTGTCAAATGCACAGCGATGGGGAAGAAGGGGAACATGGAAATAAACCGTAAATTATAAGACTTTTCCAGCCGACCGGGAAGTAAGAAAAATAAATGATGAACTGAAATGTCTACCATATACGTGTACCATACATGAAACTCAATCAAGTGCTATCATCAGTATTTTAAAAGTCCCATAAATTGAATTTACCTCATTGTTTTGATTATTGATTATTGCATTAGCTTTTTTCATTATGTACTGTAGGTTACCGTTATTGTTCATATAGACCAGCGCCGGCCCAATCTGGGAACCCAGAGCCAAGATGAGAATGAAAAACAGCGCCCTCTGCTGTTTGTACTATCTCATCTTGGCTCTGGGACAATGACAACGTAGCACCCGTGCGCAAGGAAACCGGGGTTTTGGTCTGCCTTCAGCCTTCACTTCCGGTGGTGCCACTATGTTTTCATTCCCACTAACAATATTTCTACACGGAACACTAACACCACTTCTCCCAGAGAACATGGATCGTTTTGGTTATAAGCAGATTCCAACGCAGAGCAGAATCTGTTCTTGAGAGATTAGCGCCGGCCTATTCAGGGTCACACAAGTCGGGAACGTTGCAAGAACGTGACGCGGCACAAACGTGCCATCCATCCATTCACATGCACCTCCTCTTTCAATTATTCTATACTGGCAGATTAAAGAACACCTTGCCGGCAGGATCATGATGTTGCTTGCATATTCTGAGTGTGACTTGTGTTCAATAGCCTTTTTTTTTACATGAATGGAGAAGTGTTCAACAGTTGAACACTCTGATGAAATGCCATTATGGCAGTTTTCCAACTAAGATCTAAATATGAATCTGGCAGAGGATAATTTCATTCAAGTGATAAATACAGTCTGATTACGTTTTTTGATGTTTCATTCTTACTTTTACAATACATCGGTATCTGCTACAACTAGTCCAACTCACCGTGATGGTCCCTCTCCCAATATAAACTGATGGTCACTCGACCATGAAGCTTGCTTTAATAGTGAGAGAGAGGGAGCGCACCACCAGTATATGCTTTAATTAAGGGGCTGTTTAAAAAAAACAGAACGAGCAAGTTGATATTTCAAGATATGTTTGGAATGTTGGGTGGAATGAGGAGATTTGTGCTCTTATTAACCCTGATAATGAGAATATATTATTCTGGAATTGGTCTCTTTCGTTGCTGTTTCCTCAGCAGAAAACCATCCGTTAATTTTTTATTTCAATGGATTAAGTTACAGCCGTCTGCCAGCCTGCAGATGGATGGATCATGTGTGCTATATTGAACTAAACTTGATATATATTTTAGCATTTTCAGAATATCTTTATAAAGCATAGGAGGAGAAGGGTGACTTATAATAGATGAATTTTCATTTTTATCTTTGTATATTCTATATGTGTGTACAGTGTGTGTGTGTGTGTATCAGGCTGTATTATGAGTTGCTGGTAGGGTATATACACTGGAATGTTTGTTATTTTGTTTTAAATTGATTGATGTCTGATAATCCCATGTGGGATGGGTCAAAAAATTGTTAGGACACGGAAATAAAATATCCATTAATTCATTCATTCATTCGATAATTCTCATCACCAAATGCCTAGTCTGCTATACTGTCATATCTCACGTGAGTGGCAAGTACTGCACTCGACTATTCCGCCAAGAATGAGAACGGTACATAACGCAGACTGTACAGGAAAATAGGGCATGTGAGAACGCCTGCACAAATGCACAAAAACTGTCTTTTATATTGTGAGCTTGTAGATACGTTCTTTTTAAGTGCGTGGCATAACATACAGCAAGGCGTACGGTATGTACATTTCAAGCAGGCGTGATTCAGCCAATGGAGACGGTCGGGGGCGCGGTTTTGATTCCCGCGGGGGGGTTTGCCAACTGGTCCTGTACCTTCCCAAATCACGCATCGGAGCCACCTTAGCATCCATCAGCTGGATGAAGTAGTAAAAGCAATTTCACCTCCCCCGGGTACCAGAAAAATGCTCTCTTTCCCCCTAATATAATGACATGGCATGTAATACTCAAACAAGAGATCTCATACGCTGCCACGCTTACATCCTGATAACAAAAAGTTATTCCACCATAACTCTTAACATTGAATGACACATTGAGTTTATTAATGTGACTAACTGCATAAAGCAGTCCAGATATTGCCAGAAAACTATACTAATTTCTCTCCACCACTGAAGCATGTCCACTGGAGTTTTATTCACACAGGATACATAAACTGTGTTCTCATTAAGCAAATCCAATTGAGCACCAATCTTTACAGCTCAGTGCCCATTAAACGATATGTGAACTAGTCAAGGTTGGAAGGTACTTAAGTGTGTTTGTGTGTGTGTGTGTGTGTGTGTGTGTGTGTGTGTGTGTGTGTGTGTGTGTGACTGACTGTGTGTATTTTGATGGCCTTCTCTTTTTATTAACATTTAAACATAATTGTAAAGTATCCTCTTAATGGTGACTCAGGTCTTCTGTGTGGTAGACTTTCATAGAAGTCTTTCAGTCGTACCAGAAGGCCAGCCAAGAGACACCAGTCCAACCCTACTATTGTGACTTGCTTCACCAGTTTACTGCCAGAATCTATTTCCTTCAAACCCACTTAATGAGTTCCAAAGCAATATATTTACTGCATGCTTGGTTGTAGAAGCAGTGTTGTGTGTGTACAGTATGTGGCTTCAGGATCGCAAATAATTGAGCGTACGATAGGAATACGTGTTGGTGTGCATGTCTGACGTGAGGTTTTACTCTCTCTCCCTCGCAGACTGTGTTGTAACCTGTAGAAATGCGATGCGTCTGAGTAACGTTGGGGGTGGGTGGTGGTGACTGAGGCCCCACAGGGAGTTTCAGTCCTGCAAACTGCCCATACAGACCCAACCAGAGCAGAGCAGGCAAGGCAGCCCTGTTTAACTTGTCCCAGATGTGCACTGGGTCGGCCCCAGCAGCAGCATGCAGCGTTAAGTGCAAGAGAGAAAGTGGGGGGTGGGGTGGGGGCGGGCGCCACCGAGGGCGTGTCGTGCTAAATGTGCAGTAGGAGCCATTGACAGCACTACGCCAAGACATAATATATATACCAGTGGGTTTTCAAAGTTGGGCCCCCGGCCTTCGGAGGGGTCGCCAGTGTGGCCGATTTGGAAAATTAAAAAATAAATTAATGTATTAATTTTATTTATCATTTCATAACATTATTGTACCAGTTTAACCACTTTGAACCTGGTGTCCCTGTTTTGGGCATGTCAGTTGTCAACATCTATTTTTAAAATTTTAAATACTGAAAATAGCAGTTCACAATGCATCGCATTATGGGTTTGTAGCTTGGCTTTTTTTAAAAGCCATTTCACAACAAGGGTGCCACAACAGAGGTTATGGCTTTTTTGGAGTCCTTGGCATGGAAAGGTTTGGGATACCCTCATGTATATTGATGGGATGGCCTTAACTTAGTGGGTAGAGTGGCCGTCTGGTAATTAGAAGGTCACCGGTTCGCCTCCCAGCCCATCCAGTGATACGTGTCAGTGTTCCTGAGCAAGACCCTTAACCCATGACCCCACCCACCCACCCCCCGAGCGCTCATCATAACGATCTGAGAAGCCATCAGCTGGTTCCCCGCAGGATAAATAAGGGCTTAAAAAAAATACTCTAACTTAAACAGGTACATGCAAAATTTTGTTTGACTGCATGTACGTAAGTCTACAGTACTTTATTTGTCCTTGTGTCCTTGTTAGATAATTTACCTTTGTTGTGCAGAATGTGCACCTAATCCGCTTGTTGAGACATAACACGACTGTCGACAGAGCTGTTTTTGTTGGCTTTCGACAATGCAAGTGTCTTCTCCTCTTTCCCCCATTCCTGAGGGAACAAGACATACATTAGGTGGTCAGCTGATTATGTTATGCATTCATTTGTGTGTGCGCGTGTACACACACACACACATGCAGCCTAAATATCCATGTTTGTCTGTGTGTGGTACAAGCCCAGAGGAACTTCCAGTAAGTTCCGCGGCATCATACACGGCAGCTGTCAGTGACTATGTTCGTTTTCAGGCCGCTCCACATTTCCAGGCACTGCTAGCAGCCTCAGCCACCCCAACAAGAATGTGAAATATGTTTGCTTGTTTTAAAAAAGAAGTCGTCCCTTTTTCTGTCTGGGTTCACTTTTTCCATGTTAGTGTTAGTTGAATATCTTGGCAGCAGCCTACTGCTGTGTACGTGCGTGCGCTTACACACTCTCTCACTCACTCTCACACACACACACACACACACACACACACACACACACACACACACACACACACACACACAGAAATGCTCCCTGTCATTTTCAACAGGGAATACCCATACAGAAATGCTATATGAGAAATCCAGACTGTCATATATAAAACATCTATAGGAAAATGTCATTCATGTAAAATATGTCTACAGAAATGGCCATAGTCATAAATGTTCCAAAGCATTGGCCCATTCCTTGCCTTTTTGTATTATGCTGTATATGCTACAGTATCATTGTGTACATGGCATATTTTCAGGTGACATGTTGATTGTGAATTTCCTGCAACATCCAGACTTATTTTATTATAAGATGTGGTTTGTTTGCATGGGAGGGGATTGGAAGATTAAAAGCTTTGCTATCTACATGTGTTGGTATGCCACCTTGATTACATTCCTTGTCCTGGCAGGCAAAGTACTTTGGACAGGGAGAAAAGTACTTGCTCTCTAGTTCCTTGAGTTGATTGTTCTTCTGATTTGTATGGTAGAGAGCGGTATGGTGAAGCCTGATTTATACTTCATTACATACAGGAGTTGCGTGATGCGACGCATTGGGGGCTTGTAGATCAGCTACAGTATCTTTGGTGTGCTACGCTACCTCGCAAATTAAGCATAAGGTTCCATCTTTCAAAAACGACACTCCACTACACTGAGCAGCGGAGTGTTGCCATGCGACCATCAATTCAGGCCCTCACACTATGGGGATATAAATGCGTGTTCAAGGCTCTCTGCATTTTATTTTGCATTCTAAAATGAGTCCTTTCTATTGTGAATGAGGAGTAGGGGGTGTTGGCTCAGACTCAGTGTACACTTACTTAACAGTATTGTATTCGTCTGCATTTTGTAAAGCTTGCTCTGCTCTGTCATGAGTTGTTTCATTTCGTTCTACTCCACTCCATGCAATTTACTGCTGGTAGCTTTGCTAGTGGGAAGACTATGTGTGTGTGTGTGTGTTTCTATTAGACCCAGGAATGAAGCCCACTGCCACAGCAGCTAGTGACCTAATATAAAAAGCATCAGGGTCTCTCAGCGTTATTCTTTGTCTTTGTGGTGGTTATGGTCTCTTCTGTCACTAAGCACTTTGTCACGCTTGCCCAGGAAAAGACCATGACTGAGGGATAGAGGAGAAAGGAGACCTCTTTCCTAGACATAACTGGATATAGTTGGAGCTTCTCGCTCTGGGTCAGAGGCTAAATTCTCGCCATCGTGCTTTGAGGAATACAAGCCCATCTTTACTCAGATGTTCTTGAAAGCAATCATTCCCTTTTTGTGAAAATCATAAATGCTAACCATGTAACAATGTTGGTAGAATTCCTTTAAATATTGAGTTTTATTTTTGCACAAATCTACTTCAAGCACTTCAACCGCTTAAACCTATACAGTACTTTATTGACCGGCGTCCCCCCCCAGGGATCGATATTTGGCCCCTTCTTTTTTTTTTCCCTCTACACCAAATATATATATATTTTTTTTTTTTGGGGGCTTTTTCTGCCTTTTTATTGAGAGGAAAGTAGGCTGACAGGAAATGGGGAGAGAGATGGGGGGGGTGACACGCAGCAAAGGTGGTAGGGATCGGGAGTCGAACCCACGACACGCTGTCAGACTGGATTACCAGCCTATGTGGTAATATGTGCCTGGACCGCTAGGCCAGCGGGCGCCACACCAAATATTTTCTTCAAAATTAGCCAATCTGCAACACGTCGCAACAGTAGCCAAATGCAAGTCTATTATGACATGCCCAGAATAGGGATTCTACGGTTCATGTGGTTAATGGCCTTGCCTCAAATAATTTCCCTTGCTTTCCATGCAGTCAACATATTCTTGTTTTCATAGTGTCATACTCTATGTAATATAGTATTATTAGTGCAGCATGTTTGCACAATATCAGTTAGCCTTTTAGACTCCTGCGAAGGAGTAAATATCCATCTAAAAGAGGATCAAGTGATTGTAAGCGACCCAGTTGGGTTAGTAGTGTGAGGGTGATACCAACATGTAAAAATACCACCACCTCCTCTGGGGGTCACGACCTTGAGGCACACCGATAAGTCCGCACTGAAGGGGTGCTTATTGTCACCACCACTGCGCTTACAGATAACTGCAGTCACACGCATTTGTTGACCAATTTGCATAAAGGTCTCCATTCATACAGATTTACACGTCTGCATGTTGCATACATGTGTGCATTACATGGAGGAAATATCTCTTTTATTAACTGCTGTGGAAAGTAGTTCAACCTCCAGAGTCCTACTCCTAACCGCTATGCCAACACGTGTATCACAAATATCTGAGACAGTGCAAACTTTCAGAACTCTTGGTGTGAAATGCCACACCTATGGAACCGTACTTCGGACACCTTCACAAAAATAATTAGTTTCTTCAGTTACTATTGTATAACAAGGGAAGAGAAAAGGCATTCCTGTAATGTTGCAGATGATATGTTGGTAAATTGAATAATGAATGTTTATAAACTTTACAAACTTATGGGTTTACATAACTTTAATCTCAACTCTCTGTTGATAGACTGTACATCTTCACATGTGTTATCCAGATACTCATTCAGATATCCATTCATATATCCATTGGTGATAGATACTGCTCAAAGAGTTAAGGGAACAATTAGTACCCTTAATGTTTTTGCCATTTCTGTGAGCAGTATATTCACTGGTGATAACATTTATACTTTATTTATTGATAGACAATTTATTTGACTATCTTTATTTGTATCTCCCTATTCTTACCTGTACCTATCCTGTGTTTCACGCTTACTGCTGTGCTGTTGCTGCTACAACACCTGAATTCCATCTTTGGCGATGTAGTTGGTTAGCTAGCTGACGTGTACACACGACACAGCACACACACACTTCCTCAGCCCCAAACATACTTCCTATTATCAATTTCCCCATATCATCAATGTATTAATCAAGCACAGCCGTCTCTTGTTGTAAATGTTTTTTAGCAAAACGTAAATGGGCATATGAAACGGTGGTTCGAAATAGAAATATGTTTTTGCTTTGGTTCGTTAACGTTTCCACCATGTTGTTTATGGTTATGTTGGGCCAGTAGTGAATGTAAGAAGACATGCCAGTACAAAGTGTGTGGGGAGGCCTTAATAGGCCATCATAAAACTCCTTTAGATTCCTTGGTTTTATTAGAGATGATGAAAAAGCAGTAGACCTGTTTCAAGGGCCTTCTTTTCACAGCTTCAGTTAACTATAGGTGGGCTTCAGTGGAACAAAGACTTTCCTTTCTCGTTGGCTTCATTACCGCAAGATCAGCATGGTGCTGGAAAGGGGGAACCCAGAAGCAGATGTTAGCTACTTAGCTAGCTTCTGGTTGTTCTGGTGTCTAAATACCGTTAGTACAACCTCACTGACTGTACCTTTCACCTGCCAAACCAGCTTTTTACATTTCGCTTATTTTAATAGCTACATCAAAAAGGTGTATTGGTAAATGTTTAAATGTAAAGTATTGAATGTACAGATACAGAATCTAGTGCAAGAATTGTGTGATACGCATAGCTTTTAAATCTGGCAAAAACGTAAGTTGCTTAAGCGAGTCCAAGGTTGTGAAGGCTACCAAGATGCCATTGGCTTGAAGATCTTGCTTGCGTTGAGTTAAAGTGGTCCAGGCCTGTTGTGTGTTCAACCTGTTCTGAAATATCTCCAATTACATGAAGCCCTACATTCCACTGCACTGATGTTTCTTGCACAGACACACATACACGGGTAGAAACAGAGAGCAGAATTTAGAGCAGTCGCCCACCAGCTCTCCTCTTCACCTCTGACCCCTAAACCCTGACCTTATGTGGGTTGTGGGTGGGAGCTAGGTCAGGTGGGCTCGGTTGAGCCTTTTTCCACAGACCTAATTTCCCATGGTGAGTTGGTTGACCATTCATTTTGTATTGAAATGTAAAGTTGTTTACAAAAACAAGAAAATCATTGTGCATCAGGGAAAAACTTGGCAATGGTGAGGAAAAGATATACAGAGGCAAAGTAGAATTCTCTGTGTCCAACCATTCATAATCTGTCTGTCCTTATCCACTAAGCCTTGAGCAAGTTCTCACATTACTCTCACTGATAGTCCTGGCTAGTTAACCACAAAAGTTATTCAGTATGTAAGTGAATTAATGTTTTTTTTTTCCGTCTCTGTCAGCATTTAACCATGCTCCTTGGCTGGATTTGTAGTAGCATGCCATAGCATTTGGTTAGAAAGGAATGAAAGTTTGTGGGTAAATGCAAACGGCTTGTGTGTGTTTGTGCGCAGCTGCGTGCACACGTGCAATTATACAATTTTATTATAAAATATAAATAATAACTGATGAAAAATAAAGTCCAATTTAATCACTCGTCATGTATAAAAGGCTTGGGTTCTGTGACTTGTTTTGGGCTTACACATGTCTGGATCCAGCCGGCCTTTGATCGGCGGGTTCACATTGGCTTAACCATCATTCTTCAGTGAGGTACGGATTAGTTTTGTCAGGAGCCATTACAGTAACCTGTGTCTGATGGGCCAAACGGTGCTCACTGAGTCTACAACGTCTGTACCAGAATTCCTGTGCTATGTGTCTGTCACACACTTGGCTGTTCAGGCCCTGTAAGCTGTAGACACTGATGCATCATTTCTCTGTTGCTCCTTTTTATGAAGTGATCAAATGAAATTGGATTGGTCTGCCTAAGGAGGCTTATCCACTTGAGCCCTATATATTTCGTCGTACAATGACTAGCGAAAATAGCTGATCTACAAGTTTGCATCGCATTGAGCTTGTAGATCGGCTATACTAAGTTTTCACCCAAAATGGAGATGCCAGGTTGAAAGTAGTTAAGCATAAATATGGTTTGTTGCACAAAATCATCAACAACCCAAAAAAAAATACCAACTGAAAAGTCAAAAAAAAAATGACCCTTTATGGCTTTGCTTTAACTATGATGGAAGATTGAATTTAAAAAGAATCCACCTTCAATTATTTGATATGTATAATAAAGTAAAGCAAGGAACAAACTGGACATTTCTAGTATTTATAGCTCAGAATGTTACCTTTGTTCACTCTCAAGGCATTCTGTCTCTCACTAAAGCACGATACCTGCCAGGGCCAGGAATGCAGTCAAGTAGCATAGTAACGCAACATACTGTAGCTTCTAATCTTGCAATGGAAAAACCCATTTGAACCCATCTACTCCCAGCGAGTCTCGCTGACACGGCCAGTATCCCATGCTTACAGACAGACACACAGAGAGAGTTCTGGTGCCAGCGTCTGGTTCTGTTACTGGATATCCCATTCCTCTGGCGTCCGAGGGTTCTGGAATCTGGGGTTGCTCTCTAGACTTGTGTTACCAAGGGAATGTAGTTCTAGCTTTGCTTTGGTCTCATGCGCCTGGTGTTTTTTTCCCACTTCCTCTCTGTAGCATGTCACACCCATAAAATCAGTGATAAAGATGAAGACTATGCAACTGGGACACTAGACATATCAAGACATATCAAGTGCATGCTGGGTCTTTAAGCTTGTAAAAACTGTTCTTTAAACCTACGGTATTATACTAGTCTCATGTAGCCAGACGACCTCCTACTGATACGTCTAGTGACGTCTGTACTATTCACTCTAGTGGCTATAACTGGATGGAAACAATTGGAGATAAAAATTTAAATAAAGACTGACTTCAGGGTGTTCCGTTATGTTGGGCCGGTGATATGATTTGTTGTCAGTAGTGGGAGTATGTTTGTTAGCAGCTGTCCGTTTGCGACCACTGTTCTAACCACTACATTGGATTTAGTTTTCACCAGACGTATCGGTCAGCAGAGATCTCGGATCGTCCGGCTACGAAAGTATATTACCAATAGGAGATTTCTATGGGTTTTGCCACTGTATCTGTGAAACATATTACTTAGAAGAATCATAATTATTACTCTATGCAAGCATTTCTGTCTGCATCTTTCCAAGTAAATGCAGGACTGATGCTTTAGACAAGGTAAGGGCGTGGACCGAGGGCGTTGTACCAAGGACCTGTAATGAGACTCGGCAGCGCTCCCACCAATATGGTTCCCATCAGGGAGACTTGCACTTGTGGCAGAAATTCCAGGCCTTTAGCAAATGCCTTGTCTGGATTCAATCAAAACAACTTCTGCCACGACGTACACACTAAACTAAGAATACCTACCACTCCATACTTTGATGACATTCAGAAGCTTTCGCGAAAAACAAATGGAGGAAAAAAAGAAATTGGCATTGTTCTAGAAACACATTTCACCACAGCTGGACATTGAAAGAAGGTATTTTCCAGACTATTCCTTCTGTCAGCCAGTTAAAACACTTTCGCTTGCAATGGCATGGCACGTGTTGGCACAGCCAGAGACATATGTGAAAATCGCCTGCTTGTCTTGAGTTTATGTGGTTTCTGGGGTCTCTGGCCTCCGATTCCCTTAGAGGCCATCTGCTGCTCCATATGGGGCCGCAAAGCAGCGACCGACCGCCGTTTCATGTCACATCGTCTGCTGACTGAGTGCTATTTTCAATTGACCATTCCCCTAACACCTTCCTAACCATACGGTGTGTTTTGCAAAGCGTTATTGGAACAGGCTGTCCTCCTGTGGGTTAAAACACAGGATGGAAGGAGGAAGAGGTAGAAAAGTGATGAGTCAGAGCTGTACTTGGTTGTGTGCCGAAAATAGCCAATCTACAAGCTCACAACATGTTACGGTGTACCACATTGTGAGCTTGTAGATCAGCTATCTTAAGTGTGCAACATAGTATAACACCGCCAAATGGCTGAGGTACACACTCCCACTGAGAAAATGTAGCAGAACAAGAGAAGAATGCTCTGAATGTCCATGACCTGTCCTAGTGTAGTAACATACTGTGCACAAAACATATACAAATATTTAATGTGTGCTACACACACACACACACACACACACACACACACACACACACACACACACACACACACACACACCTCTATTGCTTTATTGTGTAATGCAGGTGTCCCAAACAGAAGGGCCAGGATGACTCATTCTTTTTGCCATGGAAGCAGTAGAACCGATGCCTGGGGACCGTCACTTCCTGTCACAGGGTCCTTTGCAGTGTCCAGATTTCCTGTTGGCTGGAGAAGGGGGGGAGCAAGAGAGATTATTTAACATAGGGCTCTTATCTCTCTGTCTGTCTGTCTCTCACTATTCATCAAAGAGAGGGGAGCCTAATGCATTTTATCCTCTCTTAAGTTTCCCTTATTTGTGACTCCCCAGAGTAAATGCTTGGTGTTTCATCACTGCTCAAGTTGGGCTCCATCTTTCCTCCTCTCTTTTTCTAAATAGTAGTCAAAATGAGGAGATAAAATAACACCGGCCGCCGCAGAGGCCCGGCTTCGGTTCCCAGTAGCGATACCTCCTGCCGAGCCTAGCACACTAACCAACACAATTGTTAGTGTTCGCAGGCGGGAAGCCGATGGGGGATTGTGTTCTTGTTGCACTAGCAACTCCTACTGGTTGGTTGAGGTGCTGGCTGTTCAGAGGGGAGGTGGAACTGGGGAAGATGGTGTGAACCTCAGCATGTGTTTTGCTCTCTCAGTGAAACTACTCGCTCAAGTGAAAAGAATTGGCTGGTGACTATCTATGTGGTTGTTTACACCCGCCACAGGTCAACAGTGGACGTCGGCAGCGACAGCGACCGCATTGTCCCCAATAACTACATTGGGGACAAAATGAAAAGCAACCAACATTTGTGGCAATTGTATTTTTTAACATTCTGAACAGACACCGTGAACATTTAACTAGTAACTTCTCTGAAAGTGATCTAGTTTGGCTGCTGAAAGTCTCCATGGTCAGATAATCGTGCTTTAACTGATGCAGTCAATATTAATCTTCTCCTTGCAGTTTAATTCCAGAAAGGCGTGATTTTGACAATCGATAGTTCAGTTGAGCTGTTGGCCTTTTAGGTTAAATATTGATTACCAAAACTTTATAAAGTTTGTGTGCGTGCATGTGCACGTCCGTGCATGTGGGCGATCTATACGTTTGTGCCCCTACTCTGTACAGCAGCTGCTGAGTAGCTCCAGGGTGGGTCACCTCTGTCAGCAGTGAGCACACACAGGAACGTTCTGCACTCTCAGCACACACACCGTGTCAGGGTTTCATTAGCAGCTGTATTTATTGGCACAGCTGAACTTGCTGCAAGAAGACACAAATAAAGCTGACGTGCACTCATGTCATCATCTTAACATTTTAACACGTGGTTTGCCCTTTATTCTATAATATTATAGGATCCTGCCTTATGCTGGAGAAGGTTAAGGCCTGTCAATGGCTACAATAAACACAATGCATTTTCAGGATAAGGAATGAAGACCCGTATAAATGAAACATGGTTAACATGGCTTTTACAGACAGTGGTATTTTCAAGCACATCTGTGCGTCAGGCCCGTGAGTTTGCAGAGACAGGAAAATGTCTCTTGCGGCATGATTTACTTGTGTAGACAGCTACTGAGCTTCTTGTGTACATTTCTTCAAGAACTCGTTCCAGCATGTCAACGTTTTTTGCTCCCATTTCAGTTGTTTTATAAGGAGCAACGTTATTTCACTTTAACCACTTTAACCCTGGCATCCCTATTTTGGGCATGCCATTATTGGCAAAAATGTAAAAGAATAGCCAAAATTGCAGATCTACAACCTCACATGTGACTTAATCCCTATTCTAGAAAAGGCGCTTAAATGGTTAATGTGAATTTAATTACTACTAATTTATGAGTTGAACATGAGTTATGCGTCGAGCATCTGTTATACGAGTTGAACATGAGTTACAAGTTCTCAATAGATATTTTTTCTTCTTCTCTCTCTCTCTCTCTGCAGAAGAGGTTGACTACGCTAACTTTGGCACACTGACACGCAGAAAGAAGGCGGTGGTCGCGCTGCGGAACAACGACGTGAACCGCAAGCGCCCGCACATCCGCATCGGCATGCCACAGGACTTCCGGCCCGTCTCCTCCATCATAGACGTGGACATCCTGCCCGAGTCCCACCGCCGCGTGCGTCTCTACCGCCACGGCTCGGACAAGCCGCTGGGATTCTACATCCGGGACGGCACCAGTGTCAGGGTGACGCCGCACGGCCTGGAGAAGGTCCCCGGGATCTTCATCTCCCGGATGGTTCCAGGGGGCCTGGCTGAGAGCACGGGGCTGCTGGCGGTCAACGACGAGGTTCTGGAGGTGAACGGCATCGAGGTGACGGGTAAATCACTGGACCAGGTCACGGACATGATGATCGCCAACAGCCACAACCTGATCGTGACGGTCAAGCCGGTGAACCAGCGCAACAACGTGGTCAGGAGCAGCAGGATCTCCGGCAGCTCGGGCCAGTCCTCCGACAGTAGTGGTTCGGCGGGATACCCAAGCTTGTCTGCAGCCACGTCGGGAATGATGAGCGTGGGGGCCCACGGTTACCCCGATGACCTGGAGAGCGACGACGATGCGGACATCGTCATCGAGAGTAGCATCAAGCGGCCGTCGCGGAGGTCAAACGCATCGGTAGCGTCCGATGCATCGCGCTTGAATCCGCAAGTCCCCGCGCCGGCCCTGCCAGAACCCCCCAGCCCCCCCACTCCACGGCCCGCCTCTGTGGTCTCCACCGCCTCCTTCCACTCCCAGCCCAGCCTCAACGGGGGTTCTCACCACCACAGCAGCCTCAGCTACCAGCTTCACAGAGACCTGAACCTCAAGCATAACCCCCAGTCCCACTCCCAGTCCCACCACCAACACCACCACACTCAGCCCCAGCACCACAGCAGCAACCCGGCTCTCCGTCACAGCAACGGCAGCCTGCACAAAATCCTCAGCTCCCTGAAAACGGACCCACGACACAGCCTGGCACTGCCCAGGGGCGGGGTGGAGGAGGATGGCACGGTTATTACCCTATAATACACACAGCACACACACACACAGCCTCACAGACACAGATCACACACACACACACACAGCCTCACAGACACAGATCACACACACACACACACACACACGCACACACGTACACACGTGCAGAAATATCCCCACTGCACAGAGACTTGAACGGGAACATCCCAGGTTGGGGGTATAAGAGTATGAGCGCCTCGAACTAATTTTGTAACTTTCGTTTTTTCTTGTTTTTTGTTTTTACAAGATAAAAGGTAACAAGAAATTGTAAACCAGGAAACAAGAAGAGTTTGTCTTCATTCTGTATTTTTAAACGTTGTCTTTGTCTTACTACAGAAGATTTGTATGTATGTAATCGACATCGGGACAAGTAACCGTTTTTAGGCTAGTCCGTGGTATCTGAATGTGCATACAGCCTGTTATCCTTCTTAGTGACCACTTTTAATACAATTCTCTCATTCTTTTTACTGGGACCAACTTTGAGGTTTTGTTTATGAACTTTTTATTTTAAAGAGTAATTCTATATTTCTGATAAATGCTGTGTAAACTTTCTGAATTTCTTAATAGTTCTTTTAAGTGTTTTCTGATGAAATCTTTGTATCTGCTCCAATAAATTATTCTAAGCCTAACAAATTCACTGCTTATAAATGTGTTTTTTGCATCAGGATTTAAATGACGATTGTATTTTCCATGCCATTTAAAGCTGCAATCTTTTGAAAGCTGCAGTTTTCTTTGTCTCCTGACAGTTGAGAGTAGGGAGGCCACCTAAAAAAATATTTAAAGGTCTGACAGCAACAGTCACAGCAAAAGCTGACCACCTACTTACTGTATAGCATTGGTTCTCAACCTGTGGGCGAGAGCCCACTGGTGGGCTGTGAGGGCATTGCAACTGGGCCCTCAAATAATTGGCAAAACACTTAAGCTCTTAATGATAATATAACATTAATATTGAAGTGATACCAATTAATAAGAATTTAAAGTATACTACATTAGTTCCATTGATCCAAGGTGGAGGTATTTATTATGGCACAGCAGGGTATGAGAAACATTATTGTACATCAACATTGGATCCTATTGTCCCATTTAGTTTGAGTATGTTTTTTTTAAATATATATATAATGACTTGCCCAAAGTAGGGGTGGCAGGGTTAATGTGGTTAACCAGCATATCAGGCTAGCATTTAGGTAGTGTTCATTTCAAACTGTTTGCTATCCCTACTCAGTAGGCAACAGAACAGCATTCCTGCAGTCCAGTAGGGCCTACTGGACTGCAGGAATGCTGTTCTGTTGCCGGTTGCAGGGCCTCTAACAGTAGAAAAACGCTTTCACCTATCTGCTAATGAAGTCTTATCTGCCATGTATACTTGGGGTGACACATTGGTCTAACAGCTAATGGATCATTGTCACTATGTCTGACGGTGACCTGCCAGTCTGCCTATTGGTGTAAAATCTATGAAAATGGGTGTAGCCTAAATGGAGAGTTGTCCTTGTCCAAGGAATCCAGGGGGGAAAAACTGTTGATTGTATGGTCGAGTTATAGTCCAAAACGTAAAGCGGCCTGTTCTAGCTCCACAATGAGGCTGATTTGAAAACTTTTGGGCGCACTGGTGGAGTGTCATCCCTGGCCTACTGGGAGTGTGCAAAGTTTGATGCTGATCTGTCCTGCGGTTTATGACAAATATGAGATTGGCTGCACACAGACAGACAGACGGACACACAAACACACGCACAGGGGTGGAAACATAATCTCTGCCTCCCGGCCTGTTGGCCTGGTGGAGATAATGAACAAATATAAAAGAAAAGTGGGCATAAACTGTTCATGGTGTAATTTTGCTGCCATCTATTGGCTTCGAGGGTGTGTGTGTGTGTGTGTGTGTGTGTGTGTGTGTGTGTGTGTGTGTGTGTGTGTGTGTGTGTGTGATAGCCAGCAGATGGCAGCAAATATTATAACAAACGGTTTATGCCCACTGTTTATGCCAATTCCTACAGTATTCTTCTTTTAACAGCTTGTGCTTTGTTTGACGTTCATGTAATTAGACCTACCACTATACCGTTACCTGTCCTCCCATTTGGTGTTGAGCTCTGTAAAAATGCAGTAGTTTCAATTATACATTTAACTGTTTCGACCTAGTGTTGCATGTCCTTTCCGCCTCTCTCCCCACAGTTTCCTGTCTCTCTCTACATAGGATATTATTATTATAAGTATACAACGGTGACAATAGCCTACAGCTATAAAAAAAATGGCTTGAGATGACTAATCATGCCAGAAAACCAACGTTAAGGAGGTGGAGAAGAGGAGAAAGTGGATGGTTCACATCATCATCGGTCCAAGAGCTCTGCAGCCCCACTTTCCTCCTTTGTGTTTTTCCTCCCTTCCCCTCCAGCCAGCAGCACACCAACTAAGGGCTGGATCACGTGAGGTACCAGGCAGCCAATCCAGCCAGAGCGGCGACCCAAGCAGCGAACAGGACCTGTCCCATGGGATGTCTGAGTGCAGCCATGGCTAGCTGACAGCCATAGGCCGTTCCACAGGCTCCATGGACGGGGATGCCAGTGTTTTTAAGAACGTCCTCCTGGATGGTCTTTCCAATCTCTTCTAACTCCTCAAACACCTCCATGTTGAACTTAAAGGCTCTCACAGCCTCTGCCACCAGCCTCTGCTTGGTCTCCGAATCCAAGGCCAGCTCATTCATCCGGCTGCGGTACAGCTGCTTGAAAGCCTTGGTGCTGTGGATGCAATCAAACTGATAGAACTCCAGGCCTTCTCCAGTGGGGGGCAGCTTCAAGGCCCGCTGGGCCACCTTCTTTAGCACCTGGCCCCCGGACAGGTCGCCCATTTGACGCGTATACGCGTGGGCCACCAGCAGCACCGGGTCCTCCTGGCCCACCTGGTGGATGCGCTCCACGTATTGCTGGGTGGCGGGGGAGCAACTGACCTGGCTCTGCCAATCTGGGCCATAGAAGTATTCAAGGTCACGGGTCAGGGACTTGTAACGATGCAGCTCTGTAGGGAAATAGAGAGGGGCAAACTGGGGATGGTCTTTGTTCTTTTCAATCTCCTCTTCCATGGCAGTGTAAATGTAATAAAGCGCCACTGCACCAAGCTTGAACAGCTCTATGTGGATTCGTCCTTTCAGGAAGTCTTTGACAAACTGGGTGTTCTCTGACATCTTGTGAACCTCTTTGGTTCCTGCTGCTAGCAGGTCAGACAGGTCACCGAGACAGATTGTGTCATGCTTTCCTTCATACGCCAGCTGTGGTCCGTTGGAGACTTTCACAGTCATCGCCACCCTCTCCGTTGACATCATACAGCAATAACTCAAGACTCCTCTCAACCGAAGTCTTTAAAGCTGCCTTGCCAGGTATAACGTCATAGATATGTCATAGACGCCTGACATCATAGATGACTGATGTCACATTCTGGCCTCATTATGTACATGAAGTCTGAGATCCACATTGGAGTGTGGACACATTGTGGACACATTGTGTGTGTGTGTGTGTGTGTGTGTGTGTGTGTGTGTGTGTGTGTGTGTGTGTGTGTGTGTGTGTGTGTGTGTGTGTGTGTGTGTGTGTGTGTGTGTGTGTGTGTGTGTGTGTGTGTGTGTGTGTGTGTGTGAGGACCGATTTCCTCAGGGAGGCGCCCCCCTGGGCCATTTAGCATTTTACAGCCCTCCACAGTGCTCTGATTCCGGTCAAGAGTCCCTACTGTATCCGGTATTTTGCACACTAAATGGTTTCCGTATCCGCTAAGTGAATGAGCCACCTCGCGTCACTAGGCTTTTTACTGCGGATAGTTCTTTTTGACCCTCGCACGCTACCATCCGCCGCACAGGACCCACGTGATCACCAGTCAGTTGACAAGCGAAAAGATAACACGGTAGTGTGCAGCGGAGCTAGAAGAAAAGACTGGAAAAATGGACCACCATCAACGGATGGACAGGGTGGGCTTTCTGTCCCCCCTGGAGGAGTCCAGCGCGGAGATCAGCAGAGACAGCGGCATCGTGTCGCAGAGTGCCAGCAGTCTGTCCATGGTGAGCGACATCCTCAGCAGCGGCACCGTGTCGCAGAGCCCCAGCTTCGGCGGTGGTGCAGCGGCGGCCGCGGCATCGGTCTCCCAGAGCCCGAGCTTCAGTGAAGCAGCACCGGGGACCGTCGACCACCAGGACCCGGCGGCCGATCCAGACGACGACGACGACGAGGTCCTGAGACACACCGCCCTGGGTTATTCCTCTTACATAAGAGCGACTGCTGGAGAAGAGGTAGTTAACATCTACATACATGGGGGGGCTATTGTAGATAAGCAGTGGTGGAAAGTAACTAAGTAAATGTACTCAAGTATTTCGAGGATTTTTTTTTTACTTTACTGGAGTATTTCCAATTTTCAATACTTTTACTTGTACTCCACTACATCTCAGAGGCAAATATTATACTTTTACTCCACTACAATGATTTGAAAACTTAGCTACTAGTTACTTTGCAGTATGTATATTTTGATACCAATACTTTTGTACTTTTACTCAAGTCAATTTTGAATTCCGGACTTTTACTTGTAACCGTATTTCTACATTGCCGTATAGATACTTTTACTTAATTAAACAATTTGAGTACTTTTTCCACCTCTGAAAATGCAGCTGAAAGTAGAAGGTTGGTGGGCAAAAAATGTCCTATATGAAGGTGAAACGTACAGCTTCAGACAGGGCTACTTAACCAGATGCCCAGCCACCCCAGCGTTTAAATTTCTCAATGGAAGAGTAGGTAGACCACCTTCACCTCCAGCCACTGCAGATGTGCTAGTCTACCATACAGATTGGTTAAAATAACATTCATGAAAACAAGTTCCATATTGCAACTTGAATGTCTTATGCTTGTTACATTTGTACACACAAGAGCTTGTTTAAATTCCTCCCATATTTTCAAGAGTGCAACCAAAGCTTAGGTGGTGGTAGCTGTAGTATACAACCCTCGTAGACGTATTTATGATTCATAAATACGTCTACGAGGGTTGTATACTACAGCTAAGGTGGTGGCAATCTTTGGTTAAAATGTTTTATTCACTAAAAAAGTTCTGGATTGCAGCTTTAAATTTATACTTTGTTTCTGAATTACTGCTGCTGCTAAACCAGCTTGAGAGCTGACTGCTTCTTGTTAACTGGATATGCTTGGTAGCCAATTATAAGAGACTGGGCCAGCTGGCTTGCTCTGCCAGAATACAAAGGCTCCTTGTGTTTTGGTTCTGTATCCCTTATTGAAACACTTGAATGGCATCCCAATGCACTCGAGCAGAAACTTGTGTGTGTGTGTGTGTGTGTGTGTGTGTGTGACCTTTCAACACATCCTATTTAAACTGTAGCCAGTAGATTTACCGTAGTCATCACTTATCACGTGTTTCATCACATTTTCTAAACTATTTCTTCTCCAGATCCTTTGCATGGAGAAGAGCTTGGAAGAAATGCTGACAAGAGTGGACGAGTTTGTCGGCATGCTTGATATGGTAGGTTTAAATTGGTCCAGATGTGATCATCTCTGTAAATGTGTGCCTCTCATTGTGATACACAAACACACATTATACGTTTTGGACACTTACCAACCATGCCAATGATGTGCAGCAGAGATTTGACTGTTCCACATGAAGATGTAACTCTTGTCTTATGCTTAATTTGTACTCTTACAACAGTCGTGCACTGATACTAGCTGTTGCCACGCACATGACTCTGTCATATGTAGGCCTGTCACAATTATTACATAATCGCCTAATCGCAATTATTTGAGATAATCGCAATTATTTTTGCATAATCGTCATAATCGTTTCCATGTTGAAAAATGCTCATAAATGTTCTAACATTTTCAAAAGTATACAATGATTTAATGTGTCAGTCCTTTCTTTGTTTATTTGTCATATCTACCCTGTGCAATATTTGATTACGAAGCCTAAAAGGCAAACAATTGTATGTTCCAATGTTCAATGCCAAAAACACAATTGAATTGTTATCGCATTTATTTGTGTGACAATTAATCGTCAACTTAAATTTGTAATCGTGACAGCTCTAGTCTTATGACGAAGTATAAATTGGTCTTTGCTCTCTTGTCAGATCCGTAATGATACCTCCCAGATAGTGAATGAGAGCCTACCTCAAATCCAGCGGAAATCTGATGAAATGAGACAAATATACAGAAGAATTGACAAGTTAGAAGTAAGTACCAATTTTGTTGTCTTAAAACACCAAATACTTTTGATTATTGGTAATAATGATTCAATACGTTATTGGTAATAATGTATTGATTTTATCTTCTATTGTCTGTTGGTGTAGTTGTTGTTTTTTCCTTTTATGTCACGATACACAGTTTAGTTGTCTAAAGCAGGAGTCTTCAACAGGGGGTCCGGGACCCCTAGGGGGTCCTCACTCAGAGTTACTACAGGGGGTCCGCCAAATCTATGTGAGGGGGTTCACCAACCACTTGGGGGGAATATTCACCGAAAATAGCCGATCTACAAGCCTGTTGGGCTTGTAGATCTGCTATTTTCGGTGAAGAAGTTTGGTGTAGAGGTAAAAAAAAACATCAAGTACAGACTACAGAGCCAAAGTTTACTAAGTATTGAGGGTTTATAAGTGGTTAAATGTCTGGAAAATACAATACGTTAGACCCCTGGTCTAAAGTATTGATAAAAAACAAACTTAATTAATTAATTCTGTTTCCTCAATTATCTCTGAAAGTAGTTTTCATTTGACACTTTATCACACTTCTCCATTACATGATGTCAATATGATGACCATCAACAATATTATTTAAGGTGATATCCATAAGCGGGTATCACACGGTATATTAATGTTGATGCCCTATGATTATTATACATTTTCTTACATACCACCCAGCCCTACTTTACAGGACCTTTTTAGGAATGGTCTGCACTCATTTCCTGGTGTTCCATCATGTCGTTAAGTATTTCTGTTCGCGACCTTTTCACACTTGACAACATAAACATTCCATTAGTCCAAGTTTATTTCCTGTTGCAGTGTTTGTGAACATCAGCAGCTGACTGACAGCATATAAACGTGGACCCAAGTTGTTCCCTAGCAACACATTCCCACTGACAAGGTGTCTTTGTTTGTGGTCTGACCTCTAGGCATTGGTGAAGATAGTTGGTGCCAATGTGTGTGCCATGGAGGAGCAGGTCACTCAGGGAGAGAGTGAACTAGGAACGCTGCCAGGTGCTTTCAAGAAGATCCTGCGCACAATGACGGTCCCAAGTTTCTTAAATGCAAGTGCTCTTTTAAATGCCTATAGATTAATAGCTTTACTTTTTCAGTGAGTTTGTTTCCTCACTAGCTGTTACTGTGTTGTATTAACAGTCTTATTACACAGTCAAATTGGGACTCAAATGCATTGATTGTCTTGAGGGGGAAATTGCTCTCAATGAGTCAATGCGTTGCGTCTGTGACGTGTAGTGAGCTTTTAAATCGGCTGTTTTTGCAGCGCGACACTGTCATGACGGAGTATAACATCAGGCGAAGACGAAGCTCGAGTGACAGTCATTGCAATACTGTAAACAAAGATGGCTGCCAATATTCAAGTTGCTGCCTGCGTGCCCTGTGTGATAGCCCTGTTATACAGAGGTATTATTAGGAGTGGAGCTAAATTCCTGATTTGATGACGGCACTGCAGTTATGAGGAGTATAAGACTGCTGTGGGTCTGATTTCAGCCCCGCCCTACAAAAAAATCATAACTCGGATATGGTGAAGAAACAGTTTTAGTGGTCTAGCTCCTCAATTCAGCCATGAGCCATTTAGAAACAAATCATTGAATTCAGGGTCTAGTAAAATAGTTTGTTTTTGACTACTATATCAAGGAAAATTAGGAGGGAAGAAAATAAGCTTTTATGTGACTCACAAATGTGTTTATTGACAAATTATTCCAGCAGAAAATGTAGAGGTTAGTGGGCTCTTTTGCCCACAGTTGACCCGGTTGTCCCTCCTGTTGGTGGCCTTGCTCTCAAAGTTGATTTAACACTATCACTGTAACACACTTTACTGTGTGGGTCTGAGTTTTTTTGCCAGTATGTTTACCCAGCTCTAAAACTGGGAAAGATAAATACTGGTGAATAGAATGTAATAATTCTGTAAGAACCCACTTTGTAAAGCTTGTAATTTTTGTGTGAAATTACAGATGTTTTAAGACTTGAATCCTATAATTATATTGTGAGGAGGAGTTTGTGTGAAATCTGACAACACTAACCAAAGAATCGTCATTCATACGATTATTGTAAATAGAGGACGTCATGTAATACAAATACAAATACAAATAAATAAATTCCTCAGACCTAGCAGCCCTATTCTGTCATAATAGACAAACATTCTGCAAAAACAGCAGATGTACAAGCTCACAGTTGTGACGCGTTGTGAGTCTGTAGATGGCTATTTTTGCTGTTTGATGTATTGTATAATGAAATATATAGGAGCTGTTGCCCTTTTAAGTGGTTAAAGGACAAAACGCAGCAAAGAGCAGAATTATTATTCAAATGTGCATTAATTTAAACCATTTAAAGTAATACATTGTCCCTGTCCAATCGCAGAAACCGTCCAGCCCAAGAAGACCAGCTCCTCACCACCGTCAGGAGATTCCTGCTGTGTTCCGAACAGACGACTATTTCACATCACATCCGGAACAGTGACCTCGGTCCCCACAAAAACACTTAACAAGGACAGGATTCTAACCTCAGAAGCCTGCTGGTTGGAACTGTAGAGACAGTTATACTGCCGTCCATCTACTGGTGCAACAGATCGACAAAGCAATATTAGCCTTTCTGAACAAGTCAGTGGAAATCAAATTCAAGATTTCTATAGATTTCTCTGTGTCACTCACTGGGCAACAATGACACGCACTGAACTGTAGCGAAATGATTCATTATAATTTTTTAAGTGCCTAATAGGGTCTTTTTTTTCTCTCTTGATTTCACAAATAGTGAAGATAAAAATGCACAGAAAGATGTAAAATTTCTGTTAGTCAAAAAGAACAACGTCATCCCTCTTGCCTGTAGGATACCTGGACTTGCACAATATAAATTATGGTATTGTTAGGAAATCTAAGGACGTATAACCTGAAGAATCAACCCAGCTGTTTTTATACGAATTCCTACTATTGACGTTTGTATAGACCTGTATACTGTTATGAACTCTTTATTGTATCATTAATTCACCCCAAAAATACTGGTCTCATCTAGCTCTGCGCTTACTATGTCTTCCATTAAGGTGTGTTTACACTGTCTGCTTGTTATGAAGACAGCGCTGCCCAGAGTACTTTTTCTGCTGAACCACGGTCGACAGCGGTACGGAACATCAAAACCTTGTCTAGGAGTTCCCTCTGGATGAAGCTTGTTTTAAAGCTTACTTCAGGCTAAGCAAGGGGCTGAAGACCTGCTGAGGGTTGAGCCAGTAGTCTCGAGACACATTTTAGCGTGGTCAGCAACCCACATCATCAAAGTGCAAGACAACTTCCCCACTGCTCTTAATAGTTAGGATGGGTTAAATGCAAACAAATTTCACATAGTGACAAATACCCCTAAAACAATATGAGCATTCTCAAAATAGTCAAACTATTCTCATCTTTTTTGGCCAAATTAGCGCATTTAAAAAATGGCATGGCTTTTGCGCTAAGCGGTTGATCACCTTTTGGTCATTTCTCATGTAAAAAGGCAATGCATTTTTTGGACAGTGTGAATATGCCTGTACAGCTGTTCACTGTTTTGCAGGCCTGGTGAAGTGTCAATCGACACCCACTGAAGTGGATCAATCATTTTCACATGCCCATTTTCTAAGCACACTAGAATAGAGGATAGGAAGAGTATAACATAGCCTCACAAGGTCTTGAACCAAGGATTAAGTGAACAGTGCCGTGCCATGTATTTCACAGGTTCTGGATTTGTTTTTATACACTACGGCTCTGTTTCACATAAGGTTCTCAGAACCTAATTTAGGCTCTGCTAAGGAGTATGTTCTAACCCTGAGTTCTGGGAACCCATGGGAGGAGAAAGGGGTGCTGTTGCTCTGGATTGGTCAAGCTAATGGGACGACACTGGAACCAAACGTTATAGAAACACAACACTGTCATCGAAAATAGCACACATACAAGCTCAGCGCATCGCATTGTGCGCTTGATCTACGTATATAAAACAGCCGATCTACGCGATGCATAGATCGGCTATTTTAGTTATTTTTGGAATTGTTCTGTGGTTTTGGTTATAATGGAAATGACAAAAGAATTATCACAGAACTTCACAGGCTCTGAAAAGTTACATGTTATGGAAGGTTCTGGGTTAACCTTGGTAGTTGAAGTGTTAAAATTACGTAGTAAGCAGGAACCTTGGATCTTGTTCCATGGAGAAAACAATGTGTATGATGTGATTTGGCCCCTTTATCCCCCCCTGAACTGAACTCACCAGTCAATAATGATCACAAGTCATGACTCATTTACATGCCAAAATCCTCAATAAAGTTGTTATACTCAGAAGACTGAGGCATGTTGTTGCCTGATATGATGTTCATACAAGGAATTTGTTTGATATTGTACAGACATTTTATTTGCATTATAAAACTTCCTTTTTTAGTTGATTAGCTACTTACTGTAACCCCAGGGGTCTATTTGGTACTCTCCTTTTTCCACACAAAAAATAGGGTGGACATACAAAAGTATGTATCGTATCGTATATACAGACAAATGCTATTCTAGATGGCTGACTCCTTCAGTGCCACACCGTAAAAAAGAAGGAAGAAATATCTTCAGTACAGTTCTGAACCAGTAGAAATATGTCAAACTAGAAAATGTGCTCCTCGGAGCACAAGTCTCCGCCAGCGGACCCGTGCTATTTTAATCAAATGAAATCACCTACCCTATCTTTAACCATAGTTCTCTAGGAATGTTCTAATTTCATAATATCATCATCATAATGCAAAAGGCGTTGGTTAAAATATTTTCTCTGTGTGATGTCTTTTTCTCTTTCTGTTTTTAAACCACCACGGCCATAAGGGTACTTTGATGGATTTGCCAATTCTTCAAACTCAAAGGGACACACACACGCACGGACGGGTGATTTGGACTAGAAGATACTGTTCCAATCAAGACTGATTGATCCTGTCTTACCTCGCTTCAAAAACGTAAACGGCTTTTTGAAGTGACACACCTTTTTATTATAGGATTGTATTTCGTCATGCGTCTCTCTAGCCAATCAGAGACATTGATGTCAACATATTGACACGTATTAAGAGTTCGGCTTTGTTGTGGGATCATTTCAACTCTAGTCCTCTTCTACGTTACAATTGTAGATGAGTATGCTTTCTTAGCTTTGGCCTTCTGCGCCTTTGCTTGACCAATGTTAGGTGTTCTCAGAGGGAAACACACACGCACAGACGGGTGACTTGGACTTACTGAAGGTACTGTTCCAATCAAGTCTGATTGATCCTGTTTTACCTCACTTCAAAAAGTAAAGGCTTTTTGAAGTGACACACCTATTTATAGAATTTTATTTCGTCACGCGCCCCTCTAGCCAATCAGAGGCATTGGTGTCAACAAATTGACACGTGTCACGTGGAGCTTGCCCAATGTTAGCTTGGCTAACAATGTTTGCTCACACAAAGCGAAAACATATTCTCCACCTTCGGCGGAGACAACTACACTGTTAAGAATGGGCCTAATGTAGATCTTAGACTTCATGTTGCAGTACACTATAGATGAATGATGTAACAGGTGATGTCGGTCATCTATGACAGTGGTTCTCAACCTTTTCACCCCCCCCCCCCCCCCCCAAAATAATCATATTTGAACTGGGGACCGCCCACCCTGACAAGCACTTGGAATGTAGGAGTTGAGGCATTACATTTTGTTTGACTCGGTTCCACAGATAAATGTTGTGAAAATAGCCTATCTACAAGCTCACAACGCCTCGCGTTGAAAGGCATTGTGAGCATAGATCGGCTATTTTCACAATATTTGCCTCTTATATTATTTGACAATTTGGCCAATGTTTCGCCAGTTTTTATAGTAGTTTGTTGATTACTTTTGATGCAGTAAAGTCTTTTTCTTTTCTTTCTTTTTTTTTGTAGGTATTAAAAAGGTCTTAAAAGTCCTTATATTGAAACTTCACTGTCATCTGGGGACCCCCCCCCCAAATCATGTGGGGACCCACAGGCTGAGAACCACTGATCTATGATGTACTGCATCTATGACATATGATTCAACATTTTGGGACGTTTCAGCCTGATCCGAGCCTCATTGACTTCCATTAAAATTCAAGTTAAATATTACAGAAAATGTTTTTTCAAATATTTATTTTAAGACCCTCTTCTGGACGGCTCTTCCTCCTACAGACCCACGGGGTAAAAGTGTTGTGTGTGTCTTGTCGTCCTGGAGCTCCTTCTCCATAAGCCTTCAAATACTAAAGACAATCAATTTTCTAACCCATTTGAGAGTTTTTGCTTTAAAGATTTGTTGCGACCTTTATTGTGAAAATCCTTGTCAAACAGGCTGCTTGTGTCTCCGCCATGAGCTATGGGAATCAGACAAGTGAATTAAATCATGATTCAAGATTATTCATACGGCTTGCTGACGTTTGGCAGGAAGTCATTAAGATTGGACTTATTGACATAAAAATACAAAAATGGATTTCCCCCAATGTTTCTGGTATCTATTGTTAATTATATAATTACTAATTACTGTATATAATTAACATGGTTCTCTGGTGTTCAAGGTGACAGTTTGTTCATCGCCATTCCATTGTCACCACCTGTTCGCCTAACCTCTTTGTGGGTTACAGTAGCATCATGGCAGTACAAAAACCTCATGTAGGCATAATTGGGAAAACAAATTGTGTGTGCAAATAACACATATACAGCTCTTGGATAACATGTCGAACTTAAAGCTTTCTGCTGTCTCTGCCATTCAAACAAAACAAAAAAACCTAACCCTACACCCCCAACAACTACCTGCCCATTTCCAATCTCCCCATCCTCTCTAAAATCCTGGAATGAGCTGGACAGATGGACTCCAATAACCTCTACGAACCTGGTTTTACTCAACAACGTAGCTCTCCTCTCTGATCTCATGTGCCCTCCCACTCCCTCGAGTCCGGTGATGCCAACCTCCTGATGCCAAAATTCACAGGGAACACCAAACCTGAGGTAGGGATTTTCAATTGTTTCCCATTGTGGAATGCACTCCCCAGCCACAAAGAGGCCCCCACCCCTCCCATCCCTTAAAACTGCCCTCAAAACCCACTTCTTCAGAATTGCTTTCCCCGCTTTGACTGTTTTGTATTTCTTTTTTTAGTTCAACATATGGAGGTCCATGACGTCTCAAGTAACCAATCGGCAGTATTCTGTTATTGGATTGTTTATGCGTATACAAATTATGCACATTGAATGGGACAAAGTAGCCTGTGCAAGGGCAATAAATGCTGAGCAATATTTGTGGCAAGTTTGGAAGCAGTTGGACCAATGATTGGACATGGGGCTTAAGTTAGGGAAATGCATGTAATGTGGTTGCTTTGGGGCCTGTAACAGACTGGGGCCCATAAAAAACCAAAAATATATATATTTAAAAAATATAGCAACATGTTGTGAACTTACAGATCTGATATTTTGAAAATGTTTAGATTTTTTTAATTTATTTTAAATGTTTGCCCAAAACTAGGATGCCAGGGTTAAAGTAGTTAAGAATAATTGGCAGAGGAAATTGAATAGGCATTTTGATTCATTTCTCAAGATGAATGTTTAGCAGTCTTATTTTCACATGCATGTGTTCCATGGCTCTGTCTTGATATTGCTAGTAATCTCCAAGCTGAGTTAGCTGACCCTGAGATTCACCAGTTTGCAATCAACAGTGAACATTTTCAAAGTTATACAGTACAGCCTGAAATACTTTGTATTGCAACAGGCAATAAACTGTTCCCCTCTACACCAAATCTCTGCCAAAAATAGCTTTGACAGTGGCATCTGTAACATTTTCAAATTTTCTAGGTGCTTAATGCTCAAAAGGACAGAGACGCCAAATTTCTTGTGCACACTGCCAGTAGGCCAAGGAAGGAAGTACGTAGATAACCGATGTCATAGACTGGAGACATGAAGTCCGAGACCCACATGAGACATGCCGTTATTAGACCCCGCCTTGTTTTCTCTCTTTCTCTCTCTTTGCTTTACCACCTTTCCCTGCTGCCTTGCTCTTTGAGGGATCGGGGTAGGCTATGTTGGTGAGTTTGCGGAGCTCAGGCGACTCAAACTTCTTCCTGATTGGGTCCAGCAATTTGTTCAGCGCAACCTCCACTGAGGCCTTCAAGTCTTTCGGGTCGATCAACTTATCTTCAAAGTCCTTCTTCACCTGCTTGAACACGGTATAGATTTTGTCTTCGCCCCACTTGGGGTCTCTTTCCAGGAAAAACTGTCCGCAGAGTGGGAAGAGGACATGTTCGACAAAAGACAGCACTCCGTTGTTCTCGGTGTTGCCTGGCTCACAGAAAGCCTTATTCAGCTTCTTCTTCACATCCTCGTTCTTGTCCAGGAGATCAATCTTTGACTCTTCGGAAGAAGAGCTCATCTTGGTGCACATCAGACCTGGCACCATGGGATTCATCAAATGGATGCGCTTGGCATAGCCCAGGGAGGGCAAGCACTTCTCTGCCAGAGTGAAAATCTTCCTTTGGTCAACTCCTCCAAACTGAGCATCCACTTTCAGGTACTCCTCATCCAGAGCCTGTAGTCCAGGGTAGAGCAAGCCACTCAGCAGAGGATGCTCCACCTGTTTGACCACCTCCGCTCCAGCCTTCTTAGCATCATGCTCAGTGACCATGGTTGACAGGCGGTACATGTCCAGATTATACTGGTCTTTGAGCTGGAAGTCTGTTCCCCTGACAAACTTGAGTTTATCCAGCGACACCCCAATGCTCTCCAGTATGGCCTTGATAATCTGTTCGTAGTACTGCACCCTGCGCTCCAGCAGATCCCACGGCGCCTTCATATTGTCCAGGTAGGCATGCAGGTCTGCAAGCAAAATGGTCACCTCACACCCAGCCTTGAGGAAGTCTGCAATTTTTAACATGGGGACAAAGTAGGCAACGTGAGGTTTGCCTGTGGTGGCTGTTCCCCAGTACACCTTCAACTCTCTCTCCTGGAGAATCTTCTTAAGTTTCTGATCACCCAGGACCTCCTGCAGGTTCCTTGTGATGAGGTGGAACTTCTCCTCTGGACTTAGCTCTTCTGCCATGCTCTCTTGCTCCATGTCTTTAATGTTCTCTTCTGTTTTCCGGACCTTGTGCGCTGTGGTCACGATCTTCATATCTTCGTTCTGCTCTACCAAATTGGAGTTAAGGAATTCTCTACTCAATTGAAATCTCTCCTCCTCCACCCATTCCTTACTTTCCTCCACCCTCTCTTCTTCCATGTCCTTAATCTCGTCTTGCGAGAGGAGCTTTTCAATCAGTTTGTCTTTCATCTCACATTCATTCTCCTTGATGGGCTGGTTCATTTCCTCCCAGTCCTTCAGGAGGGTGTCTGCCTGTCTTTGTTTCCTTTTCTGCATGCAGGAGTAACCATACATAAGTGTTCCTGCGGCCATCGCCGTGACACCAACACCAAACACCTTTGGCATAAACATTACTGAAATTAATCTTCTTACTACAGGTGAGACTCCACTAATGCATTAGTGCAAGGTTGACATGGTCCTTATATGAACTTATATAACTTATATAAACTCTTCCAAATTTGTGCGTCACAGCTGTGCACTGATTAGACAGCATTTTCTGATGACATGACAGTTGCTATGGTAACAGAGATCAAACGGACTCTGTTTTCACGGTGTGGCACCTGTGGCACTGTTTCTCAATGTTGGATCCGGGGACCACCAGAGGCCAAATGGCTCTGTAAAATATAGATAATGTAACAGGAGAAGGACTTCGTGCCAGAGGGTAAAGGTGCACAGGCCGTGAAATATTCAGAATGAGGATGTAAAAAAAATAGGAAGTTGCAAAAGAGGAAAAGACAGAGAATTTGGCAAAAGAGGATGTAAATAAAGAAGAATCAAAGGAGGTGAAAACTGCAAAGAAAGATGCACCAGAGTTGGAAGCAGCACAAGAGGAAGAAGACACCCCAAGACATCAAAGTTTTTCAAAAGGGAAAGGATGGAAAGCAATATGTGAAGGATTTCATACAATACAGAGGAGGAAGATTTAAAAGAGGAAGTCACACAGGGGTTGACAAATTCCTAGACAGAAAAATGCCCAGACAGAACAGTGTTATGTGCACTTAATTTAATACATACAGTATGGTATACATTTGCTGCTGTGTATGGCCTACCGACAGGTGTTTTAAAAGCCAAAGCAAAAGTATAAATTAAATGTGGCTACTTAAAAAGAAAAATGCAATCGACTTGCAGATCCGAAACAATGGGAGTGATAATGACGATGTCACAAATGATGACAAGGAATAATAGATCTTTACACAGAGCATTCCTGCTCCACCTTTTTTTCTTCATTCTCACAGGGCCTGAACTGAACTGAGGAAAAAACGAATGGATCGTTTTTTCGTTTCACATTTCAGCAGGGATTCGTACAGTTCATCCATCGCAGTTCTGCATTTATAGGACACAGGATGAAAGTTCAAGGTCAACATTTTTTTTTAAACACTCTGCATGGGTATATTGCATGTTCACGTTAAAGTGTAATTTAGACAGATACAGGGTTGATTTTTTGACCTGGCATCCTATAGTTTGTATAGTTTCAATAAAGATATACTGTTTAGACTGATGATAGTTTCTTGGTTTACCTATGATCCTAGATTACTATCTCTATGCAGTTGATGTATCACCTTGTGTTTACCTTGCTTACTGTAAATCGCAGACAGACAGACAGACAGACAGACAGACAGACAGATGTTTCCTCATTTTATTGTAGGATTGTAGGATAGTAGGGTTTTTCCAGTGTTATATAGGCCTATGTGATTCTCAACAGCTGTTGTCCAGCTGACTGAGGGAGCCAGCCCACTGTTTCTCCAAGCCCACAAAATAAATGTTGAGCAGAATGAGCACACAGACTGCTGTGCTGGCAGAACGTCATCAAACTGATGTAGGGCTTGCTTGGGGCTGGGAGTCTGGGACACAGGGAATCCACACACACAAATGTAAAAAAGAAAAGAAAAGGGATCATCATATACCTAAAGCATGAATTCTTCAGCTGTAATAAATTGTAAATACATTCTGATGACAGAAATCACCCACAGGTTGAATGACAGAAGAATATCTGAACTTCCACAGAATGTTTTTTTCTCTCTCTCTCTCTCTCTCTCTCTCTCTCTCTCCTGCACGCGCGCACACGCACGCACGCACGCACGCACGCACGCACGCACGCATGTACGCTTCAAAGCCATTACCAATCATATCGCACGTCGTTCCGTCGTGTTCTGTGATTGGTCAATGTGTGTGTGACGTCAAGACGCTCTCGTAACCCGGATGAAGCGGGAATATTGTGGACGGAGCACAGCACTCTGGACGAACCACGTTGAGCTGTGGGCGGATTTTATTTTTAGTTGTTTTTTACAGCACAAGGTAAAGCATTAATTCCCCTTTATTGACACATTACAGACCTGGTCGGTCGAATTTGGCTGGAGTTCAATGATTTCTTCCTTCCTGCGTCGCATAGCAACTGTTGAACAATGTCCTTCCAGGGTAGTTTATACTCCGTTTGTACGACGGTGTAGCATACCGAAAATAGCAGATCTACAAGCTCGCAATACGTCGCTGTTGTGAGCTTGTAGTTCGCCTATTTTCGGTGTGCTGCACCGCCGTAGGACGAAGATGAATCAGGCTAAGGATTTAACTTGTTGTATGTGGACGTACTTGCAAGCAGTGGTGGAAGAAGTACTCAAATGTTTTACTTAAGTAAAAGTATCAATACCACAATCTAGAAATACTCAGTTACAACAAGTAAAAGTCCAGTATTCAGATTTTGCTCGAGTAAAAGTGCAAAGGTGTTGGCATCAAAATATACTTAAAGTACCAAAAGTAAAAGTACTCATAATGCAGACTGTCACATTTCACAAGTTCAATGTGATATAAATCTTTTGAAAAATACCTAAAAAAAGTACAGCACTTGAGTGAATGTACTTGGTTACTTTACACCACTGTTGCAAGCCATATTTGACTACTAAGTTGAAGTTTAATGAGATACATAATCTGTACTATATAAATGATGTATTTCCACACTTTCATTGCTTTTTGTAGACACGATGAAGTTTATCACTACTAATGCCATATGTCAAAGTTCAGAGTGAGCTGCTGTTCTTTGTTTAATGTTTAACAAGGTAAAGATATGTGCTATAACATGACATAAATTCACATATGTTGATCATTGACACAGCTTTACATTCAGAAATGCAGAGCTGTTTCTACACTTTACCATCTCAGAATGTTTTTTTTCAGCTGAGAAATGGCCATTATCATTTATGCCTTTTCATTAAAGCCCATATACACCTAAATGTAGCAAGTAATACATCTCACTGTTTTGAAAAGGTAGTTCTTGTATTTATAGCAAGGATAACATGTTTCATGGTGCAAGTTAACAATACAAAAAAAAAATACAATTTATGTGACTGATATTGAAATCCTGCTACCACTGCCAGTTAAGGGCTACAAGCTTTATAATAATAAACTTTATTCGTATAGCACCTTTCAAGAGCAGAGTCAGGAAGTGCTTAACAGAAGAAATCACAACACAAGACATGAATAAATAAAAATAAAATTCCCTTTTCCAGTTCTGAATCTGCAGTCGGAGCCATGGCTGCTAAAGAAATGTGGGAGCAGATTGGAGAGGGTTTTGTTGGAGAATATTACAGACGATTCGACAAAAACGAATTAAGGCCGAGTCTTGGTGAATTATATGTAAGTATATCCATTGTCTACTCAACTTTAGCTAGTTTTGGATACACTTCTATATGCTACAGCAGTGGTTCTCAAACATTGTCATGTTAAGGACCCCCAAAATCCAAATTGATATGTTTGGCCGCGGACCCCCATTTGAAAATATTTCATGCCAGAGACCCCCATAAGAGAATGAGAAGATAAAATGGGGCTTAAGTTTTTAAAATGAGGAGGAACTTTAAACTGTTCCTCCTCATTTCGCTGGGGACCCCCTTGACCCCCCCCAGGGACCCCCAAATTTGAGAACCAGTGTGCTACATCATAAAATATGCTGCTGGTCAGCTTTGAAATGGGACTGCTGTAGTTGCCTTTGTGTTGTCAGGGGTAACTAATAATAATCGATCCCCATTTGCATTTTTGGCATGCCATTATAGGCAAAGTAAAAAAATAAAACAATAGTGAGTGATTCATCGAAAAAGTAATCTATAGAATAGTCACTAAGAAAATAATCGATAGTAACTTGTAGCCCTACTGCCAATAAAATGCTTAACAACACTGTACTGTAGCATGGCAGCTGCACACCCTCTGAACAACAACTCTTGACTGATATTTCCTCTCTACTCTATCATCACTTGAGCAACTTGAAGTTCAAGTCGGTCTGCCATTTTGGCGTACGTGTCAGGTCTCTTATTCCTGCTCTAAGGAGCAATGATGAGGAGCTATACAACAAGGATACAGTGGTGCGTCCTTCCCAGAAGCCTTCCAAGCTGAACGGCATGACGTTAATGACTCGGCCCCTATGTTACGTTGTGTGCGTACGTGTGCATGCAAGTCTGTGTCGCTGGTGGATGCTGATGTGAAACAGTTGCAGCAAATAGCGGGCCATAACTTTGTCTAAAAACAGAGTACAGACATGCAAACTTGTAGCTTTTCAGCTACAATAGCCGTTTTGAATCCAAATAGGGCAATTGTGTGACACCTGACCCGAAAAAAAACTTGTTGTCAGTGTCACCTTTTTCACCTCGGGGCTGTTTGCATGCCTGAGAGTAATGAAGGTCGGGGGAGGGGCTCAGCTGTGTCATAATCCGAAATGGACGTCGCTTAGACGTGCCATTTTTCTTCGTTCCTCTCTCCCTGCATAATTTCCTTGGCTGCAGAAATGAATGGTCTGAAAATGAAATAATTGTTTCCCTCATTTGCATACTGTCCTTGCGTCTTAGTCCCTCCCGCCAAAGATGCATGGTGGGAACTGGGAAACTATGCAAGTAGAGAGGAAACAAAGAAAAGTTGCTGACGTCATTTGATGTCACTGCTGATGTCAACCTTATGCCACAGTTAATTTTTCCGCACCTACAGTTTCACATTGGCATCCACACGCAACATCCACACTCCTGTAACATAACATTGCCAGCTGTAGGGCTCAGAAATAAACATAATGCTGTTCAGCTTGGAAAGTTTTCCTGACAGGATATACCCACGTTTCCTCGTTCATAGCTCTGCAGAGATGCCTCCTAATCCTCACTCCTCGCTCCGTGGGCCAGGAATAATAGTGTGGATAGAGGAGCCAAGGCCATGTAAAGAAGGAACAGAAATGTTCTATGCCTGACATGTGCCATTGACGCACCTGGGAGGCAAGCTGGAGCCGGAAGTTCAATGGAATGCATTGAAGTCAATGTACAAGACAAGGAACAAGCAATATTTTCGAATGATTGCGACCTTTGTCAAATAAATGGTTCAGGAAAATAAAAGAGGACATATCACTGTCACAGTGATATGTCCTCACAGTTTGATTTTAAATATGCACACTCATTGTCATCGTGAGAATTGGTTGACAGGCTGTCAATAATTGACAGTCTCGCGATAATAGCCCATACTTAACCCATTTATGGCGGAAGAACCCCTATTTGTAACTATACCTTTCAAGACGGGATCCTCTTTTGGGGTTGTTGTTGCTATGTACAGTATATAGCAACTTACCGTACATGTTTTTGTAATTTTTTAATAAATATTTGAAGTTCTTCAGAAAACTTAGGTCGTTTTTAGAATCGGCCTCAGGTCTAAATGGGTTAATGCAGTCAGTCAGAAACTTCATCTGCAAACATGATGGCAGTTCTTGCGTTATTGGTGGAAGACCGTGTAAACCGTGTATTTAAAAGAGAAACAGTTTTCAGAGACAGGAATTCTGTTTTTCTCATGACGATGAGTAGCTTAGAAATCTGTCCCTATTTTGGTCATGTCGTTATAGGCAAAACCTTTGCTGTAATGCAAAGTAACTATACGTTCAGAGGTGAAGCCTGCCACTACCAGATTGCGTAGGATAGAGCTTTCACACACTTGTAGTAAATGTTCTCAAAACAAAATGACACATTGAGATTTGATTGTATTGTAGGAATTATTGGAGACATTGAATATATAAGGAGAAATCCACATTGTCTCTTTTTTATGATTTTGTATATTCTTTCTCAGGGTAATGAATCCTGCTTGACGTGGGAAGGAGAGCGCTTCCCAGGGAGGACTGGTATAATTGGCAAACTGACCGTAAGTGTGTCTTCTCTGGTTGGGGTGGTGTTGGGTTGCTCAGTATTGTGTTATGGCTAGGATGTGACACTTCAATCTGTCATTGGACCATCGATTAGCCTCTGTGGCCCAAAATCGTGTGTGGAACTGGAATGTGTGGTGTCGTACAACGGCATCAGTGGTAGTGATGTGTCTGCATGAGTTGGTCACCCAATTCAAATGTTGAATGGCGGGTGGGACGCTTCGACAAGAGAGAGGGTGTGTGTGTGTGTGTGTGTGTGTGTGTGAAAGAGACACACAGATTTTCAGATTCAGTTATTTAATGGCATGCACTCACTTCCACAGCCTTTAAGTATATCTGACTTGATGGTTCTCCCTTTCACAGAGTTTGCCTTTCGGAGCCATTCAGCATGTTATCACATCGCAAGACCACCAACCCACGCCCGATAATTGCATCGTTTCCATGGTGACAGGACAGCTGAAGGTGAGGGGGGACCATTTCGCTGTTGACATTGTTTCTGCGCACTTTAACACTCACGTGACGGCATTAAGTCGACCTACCACACAAGCGGACGTGAGATCAAATTGACCTTTTTTCCCCCTGTGATTTCATTGGCCACTGTCTTCCCTCGGAGACACACATTCTAACACATTCTCCCCCACGCAGCGGGGAAACCATTGTTTTTTAAATATGGATTAGCTTTGCTTACTCAACATTTCAATCCCACTCACACCTCACAGGTGTTTCATTTGGCTTAGAGGCAGAAACTGTTGTTAAAGCTGCACTATGTAACTTTCCTCTTCTAACCGGCTTTGAACCCGCAAGTGCTGATTTATTTTTTTACCATTGAGCTAATAGAGCCTACCTGCTTGCTCGGGGGATAAATTGAATCTTGAACATCAGGTCAAAATTTGTCTCAGATACTGTGTCTAGGTGAGACGTGACCTTTGACACAATCTCTAAATGTCTCAATAAAAGAGCAGGGAGACAAAATACAACCACCCCAATTGTATAAGTTATATTGCATTAACATACTCTTACCATACATATTGGACAAAATTACCTTTTATTCATAAAAAAAAGTTGCATAGTGCTACTTTAACCCATTAAAATCGGGAAAGCATCTGTGTGATTTTAGATTTTAGCGTTGACTATTCAAAAATAGCAGATATGCAAACTTGTAGATCAGCTATTGTTGAAGATGTTTGAAAAATCTTGAAAGTGTGAGAACTACTGATTTAGAAGGCATTTGTAGAATCAGCCTCAGGTCTTAATGGGTCAAGCAGAAACTGCTTAGCGAAGAATTTCGGATAAATATGTTACAATTTACCATTTAGATTTACAGTCTTATCCAGAGCGACTTACAAAAAGCAAAGAGGTATTGTTTAAAAAAAGTAGAACTGGGCAAGAGGAGCTGTGGTGTAAATGTAGCCTTAATTGCAGCTTGTAATCAATTACACCCATAAAAAGTAAATATGCCTCATTTTTTCTCTCAACAGGCGGATAATGACCCAGTTATGGGTTTCCAGCAAATCTTTATGCTGAGGCTTCAAGATGGTGCATGGGTCTGCACAAATGACATCTTCCGGTTGGCGCTACATAACTTTGCATAACTTTGCAGCATAGCGTTTTGAATAGTTTTGTCAGTGACTTGCATTCCATCTGTTTGAGATTCAGTTGTGCAGTGTGTGTATTTCTATGTTTTGGCTACACTTTGTGGCCCATTGTTTACACAATCCTAGTCCATTTTGTTCAAGGAAATTGTGAGTTTTGATAGCAGTGTCACACTAAGTCATGTTTTCTAAGAGTATATAGCTGTCTGTAACAAGATGGTTTGGATCACATACAGGCCAATAAATAATTTCTTTGTCTGAAATTAGTTTTCTAAATTACAGTTCAGTTATTTGCGTTGAACTCATACAGAAACATATTGAGATGGTGGGATCTAGGGGGTGCAACAGTTGATCAAACTAAAGGTTTTTTATTAATTATAAGAAATAATCTATTTGAATAAAACAATTGATTTGCAAAAATTGCGATGGCTGATCTACAAGATCACAATGCCAAAATCAGACTAATCGATATAGTAGATTATTTTAAAAAATCCATTAGAATGTTTTCATGTCGATTCATTTATTATATATAAATGTGCAAAAAGGTGCACTTCTTAATTGTTCGAAAAGACGATTGGTAAATAATAGTTAATAATGTAATGGATAGCTGCAGCCCTATTGTGATCTAAGTTCTAACCTTTCGGTTTCGGTGACCCGGTTTTGTGGATTGACATTATTTCAAATGGAATTAACAGGTCTTTGAAGTTATAAATGTATCTAGTCACATCCAAATTAACAAGATTGTTAAGACAGTACATCATTGATTACAATGCAGTCCTGTTTTGACGGCATCTGAAACTAGTGCACATTGGCCTGAGTGATAACAGGAACTAATCACTGTTGGTCTATGTGTAGGTCTGCAAACAGGAGCTACTGTAAATAACTACTAGTGAAGCATTGAGGCAGAGGCTTCTTTCTGAACTGTAGAGTAAGTGGCGGTACAATTATTTCAAAGGATTCAGATCAAGTCATGTAACATAAAAGTCTAAATATGCTATTGGCCTATTATGGATGTTGTTTTGGTTTGAGGTCGGTGCACATGCAATATTTTCTTTCTTGGTCTGTTCATGGAATATTAATGGATTTCACATCCTTCAAATTTGATTGCCTCCTCTTGTTGACATGGCTATTCAGAAGTCCAAACTAGCCCCCTAAACTAATCCTAAGAATAAACTTAGTCCAGTGGTGTAAAAAGTACTCACATTTGTTACTTAAGTAAAAGTGTCAATACTGCAGTAAAAGTATTGAAGTATTGGCAATATACTGAAACTGCACTGAGAGCAGTTCTCAGGCTCTGTCTGCAGGCTTTGTACAGTTGGCTGAGAGTTGTTTTTCCAAAAAAACGGTAGGGGGCGATATATATCATTTCGGTGATACGCAGTTTAAAGACCCGTACAACCATCAGACCAAGAGAGACCAGTATTACTAGTCTACTGAATGTGACTGCAACGGTCTACTCTGGAAATAAGCTGCTGCTGTTCTGCAGGACATCTTCCTTACTAAGCATACAATGGACGTAGTGACTGTATGCCCGGAGTCCAGTAAACATAAGGTAATGTAAACAGTCGTGGCATCTATATGTAACCTCAAAACCTTTTTGGTGGAGCATTTTGGTGAATGTAGGCTAACTGCTGACTGGTATATAGGTCTATATACCAATAATATTAGCCAAGAAATAAGAAGTTAATGTAGTAAAACGAAATGCTGAAAAATCAAGAGACGAGTATGTTTTGCCATTGATAATTATGTCCTTTTGTTGAACGTTTATAACCTAGCCTTTCAGTGCGCAAGCGCGGCGGACTGGGTTACATCAGAGTTTATGCTTCGTCTCACGGTGGTGTCGCGCGTAGAAAATGTCAATCTGCAAGCTCACACTGCGTCGCGCTGCGACTTGTAGTGAACTTAAAGATCGGCTGTTTTAGGTGCGCGACTCCGTCGTACGAGGGAGTATACATTTTAAAGGCAACGGAGCCCATGAACTATTCACTGTCTCCATATTCATAGGACTACTGTAAAACTGACGTTTATTCACAGTGGTGTAAAGTCACTGAGTACATTTACTCAAGTACTGTACTACTACTAGTATTTTCAATTTTCAATACTTTTACTTCAACTCTACACAAATATTGTACTTTTACTCCTACAATTATTTGGAAACTTAAGTTAAAGTTACTAGTTACTTTGTAGATTTTGATTATTATTACAAAACATGCATTACCCACTTCAGCCCTATATACATTTTGGCCATTTGAAAATAGCCGATCTACAAGCTCACAGTGCTTCACAATGCGAGGCATTGTGAGCTTATAGATCTGCTATTTTCAAAAGATTTGAATACATTTTACACATCTAAAAACTTCTGAAATGGGACATTCTGCATAATAAATGCCTTTGTACTTTAGTTTTACTCAAGTAAATTTAGAATTTCTTACTTTTACTTGTTACAGAGTATTTCTACATTGCAGTAGGCCTATTGATACTTTTACTTATTAAGTAAAAAAAATTGAGTACTTTTTCCACCACTGACAATTGATTTATCTATTATATTGTAGAATGGTTATAAAGATACAGACCAAGAAGACCACGAGAATAGCACAGATGTGGAGAATGAGCCTTTGCTCAGAGAGAACCCCAGACGTTTTGTTATCTTTCCAATCCAATACCCTGACGTCTGGAAGATGTACAAACAGGCACAAGCTTCCTTCTGGACCGTAGAAGAGGTGAGTGGTATTTTGTTGTTGGTTTAACCAGTGGTTCCCAAACTGGGGAACGGGGCCCCCAGGAGGGTCCCCAAATTATTTGGGGGGTCCCCAGTTGATTAGCTTAACAAGTGTACAGTATATAGGGTATCTGCACATTTCTAAAGTTACAATTTAATGACTTTTAAGACCTTTTTAATACCAAATTGGCAAATGTTACCTAAGAAAGAAAATAGCAGATCTACAAGCTCACAACGCCTTGCAGTGCGAGGCGTTGTGAGCTTGTAGTTTGGCTATTTTCACGATATGTATCTGCAAACTAAATGTAATGCCTACAATTCCAAGTGCTTGTCAGGGTGGGGGTTCAAATATGATTATTGTGGGGGACCTGAAAAGTTTGGGAACCCTTGGATTAAACAGTCTGCCCCCACTCACTCATCCCTACAAGGTAATGCAGTCCTTCAAACTCTCAGCCTTTCAAATCACTACAAGTTAATGCAGTCCTTCAATCTCTCAGCCTTTCAGATCACTACATTAACACACAAACCCAACACACAGCACTATGTGTGGAGGAATTAAATGGCATAACGACTACATTTGGGTGAAAAGGGGGTAAAAAAAATAGTATTTATTTATTTATCAGCCCTTGTCCAATCAGTTAAAGCTAACAAATCAGATCAAGCAATTACATTTGGTATTTAGCAGATGCTCTTATCAGGAGTGAGACAAGTGCAAAATCGGAATACAGTAAATGAGTAAAGTCAATTAATAATAAGTTAATAATAAGTAGAGTGCAGAGAGTAGTAGGTACCATATGAACAGTTCCTTTTTATCAAGCGTTAAGACTAATGAATAAGAACAATGAACTAGTAATGTACAGTATATTACTGTTACTGGCCTCAGACACATACTGTACACACACTCATAAATGCTATGCTATATCTGTAAAAAAAATATATATATATATATATATGGGGCCATATTTTCAGGTGGATCTATCCAAGGACCTGGTTCACTGGGACAGACTGAAGCCCGATGAGAAGCACTTCATCTCTCACGTCTTGGCATTCTTCGCTGCCAGTGACGGTATCGTCAACGAGAACCTGGTGAGAGAGCGATAGAAAACCGCAGAGGCATGAATATCACTGACAACACACATCAGTGTGTGGGGAGGAATTAAACGACTAAATTGGGGAGAAAAGGGGGTTAAAAAAATTAATCTATTTATTTTTGCTGTACATGCGGCTCTTGGGCATTCAAAGATGTAATTAAAGGCATACATTTGCGCATCTGTCTTCTTCAACAGGTGCAGAGATTCTGCCAGGAGGTTCAGATCCCAGAAGCACGTTCCTTTTATGGATTCCAGATCCTCATTGAGAACGTCCACTCTGAGATGTATGGCATGCTCATCAACACATACATCAGGGACCTTAAGGAGAGGTCAGTCTCTCTTCAGTCAATCAGGAAGCGTTCCATTGAGCATCCGTTGAGATGCAAACAAGGTTTGGGAGAAAAAATGGTCCCCGTATTGTTCAGAGAAATTGGCTTATCTACAAGCTCACAACGCAGCCGTCGCATCGGCAAAGATATTTGGTATATGGGGGAAAAAAGGAGGGGGCCTTGTATAGATCCCTGGGGGACTCCGGTCAATAGGGGTTTGGTGGTTAAACTGGTTTGATGTCTGCACATCAGCCACCTGCATCATATTTCTTTTGAAACCCACAGTTACTAAAAGATGATAAACAAACTGTAAACCATGCACCTGTTCTTCATATCAACATGTGTCTCTCCACCACAAGTAGCAATTTCAGTTAGGCCCCAGTAGATTTTGAAGTAGCTCCAAGGTTTGTTTGTGTTTTTGACATTTTGTCAACTAAAAAATGAAAATGTTCAACATGCACACTTTGTTTCTTGTCTTTGTAGGGACTATTTATTTAACGCCATTCAGACCATGCCTTTTGTGAGACGAAAAGCAGACTGGGCACTCCAGTGGATCAATGACAGCAAATCCACGTTTGGTAAGAAATTATCCCATCTCATCTGAAACATGAGGTTACACATTGTATCCTGAAATCCCTAGTCCAGCACATGTATCAACACTTTCTATTCAGTATTAACTTTACTTTGGTTCTGTTGGAGTTTTACCAGCGGGAACATGAACACCTTTTATGCCAGCTCCATCAAATGGAAGACTATAATTGATGAAGTTATGTGATGAATATGATGTGTTATTTGTTTGTAGGGGAACGATTAGTGGCATTTGCTGCAGTAGAAGGCATCTTCTTCTCTGGTTCATTTGCTGCCATCTACTGGCTGAAGAAGAGAGGCCTGATGCCTGGTCTCACCTACTCCAACGAGCTCATCAGCAGGGACGAGGTCAGATAAACGTCACATGATGACAGTCTGCAAAACTGTTCAGTGACCCTTAGACCAGGGGTCTTCAACAGGGGGTCCGGGACCCCTAGGGGGTCCTCAGAGTTTTTTATTTTTACATTAACCACTTAAACCCTATTATCCCTATTCTGTAGAGAACTTAAGCCAAAAATAGCAGATCTACAAGCTCACGCGAGGCGTTGTGAGCTTGTAGATCTGCTATTTTTTGCAAAGAGGTTTGGTGTTGGTCTATGAAATCTATGAAAATACAATTTTATACAGTATGTTGTGGGGGTCCCTGCTTCATCTCTCTTTCAGCTAGGGGGTCCTTGGGCTGAAAACGTTGAAGACCCCTGCCTTAGACTGTATTTTTACAGTTCATCAACCTGTTAATATGCCTTATTCTCTCTTATTACAAACTTAAGTTACTCCAGTCTGAATGAAACTCCAGAAATAACTTTTCCGTTTACAACTGCATTGTTATAAAATAACAATATTATATATGTATATATCCATCATTTATGCTGATGTTATGCAAAAGTGTACGAGGTGCAGGAATGTTTATAATCAGTTTTGTCAGTGAGAGTTTGACTCTTGCACCCCTTAATAATGTGTAATATGCCGTAAAGTAAACACTCTGGATAAGAGTGTTGGGGAATTTAAATGTAAAGAGCTAATGATTGATTTTTGATTGATCAAACCTAACCTCTCCAATCGCTCTCCCCTCCTTTGCCCTCCTAGTATGTGTGGTAAAAAAAGAAAATAAATAGTAGTAATAGTAGAAAGACAGGAAACTGTGGGCAGAGAGAAACCATGGATGTTGTAATTATGTGGTGTGGACTCACTATCCGGTAAGCTACCTAAGCTGCTACGCCCCACTTACTGTGTGTATTTTGTGTCTCTCTAAGGGCCTGCACTGCAATTTTGCCGTCTTGTTGTACAGCTACTTGGTGAAGAAGCCGTCACAGGACAGAGTGAGGGACATCATCACCAAAGCAGTCAGCATCGAACAGGTCAATCATTGGTCAGGGAGATCACTCTAACCCAGTGGCTCTCCAACTTTTTATTTTAAAGGACCCCCAGTTTGATAGGCCTATGAGTATGCGTTAGGCCACAGATCCCATTTGATACAATATTTATCTCTGGTACCCCAAACTTTTTTTTTTTTTTTACTTTACCCCAATCTATGCTGTAAAATACTCGGTGTTAATTTAATTCTTGAGAGTGTACAAATGGGGTCCATTTGGTTCCATTTGAACACTCTCTGAGTTACAGAACCGTAAGGGTCCATTTTGTTCCTCGCTAGCCATCATTTAGCTGGGGACCCCCTGGAACCCCCACAAGGACCCCTGGGGCTCCCTGGACCACACTTTGAGAACCACTGCTATAACCCACAGTCTCACACATCTGATTATTTATATCATCTTAACTGTAAGCATCACTTACTCATGACTGCATTGTTTCAAAACCTTATCTGGCAAATGTTCTCAGCTTTTTTCACTGTGGCTCCATCGTGTCACATAACATAGATTGTTCGTTCTGTTATTCAAAAGTCTGTCCTGCCCACAAGTATCCATAACCTTCATAAACATGACAATATTGAAAATGTATGACATTTGTTGTTGCAGGAATTTTTGACAGAAGCCTTACCAGTAGATCTCATTGGGATGAACTGTAACCTCATGAAGCAATACATTGAGTTTGTTGCTGACCGCTTACTCACTGACCTCGGACTGGCCAAGGTAATTACTCTCTTTAAATGAATTCTTTATATGTAATGATAATTAAGAGGTCATTTAAAGTTGCAATCCGTAACATTAACTCTCTCAGTGCCAAGCCCCGAGTTATCCCGAGTTTTTTCTGAATGCCCTCAGTTTTCTTTTTTTTTTTAATTTGAAAGCCCACCTTTGTACAATGAATAGCATGCACTTGTTACCTTACTCAGTTATTATTCTTTGAATTTCACATGTAATTGTAGTAACACTATGATGCGTAGAAATGAGAAAATGTTTATATTGTACTTTTTTTCCCTTAGTTTGCTTCTAAATGCATAAACTGTTAATCTTATGGCGGTTACACACCGGCGAATATGCGAATATACGCAAAATTCGGACTCATTCCGAATAATTAAAAGACGCTTTTTTCGCTCCGCGAAACTGGTGTGGAAGCTTGCATTGACTTTATAAGGTTTTTAAAAAAAGTATTATTCGCATGAAAAAAATCGCCGGTGTGTAAGGACCTTAAGGGTTGATTTATCCATCACATGCTGAACATAGTCATTCTACAAGCTCACAATGCATCACACCTTGAGTTGTGAGCTTGAAGATCGGCTATTTTAGGCGTCCAGTACTGGCATGTAAGTGTCATTAATCTTATGGTATGAACAACTAATATTTTCTTTTCTTTTTTAAATGTTTTATTATTTCAAGGTTTACAATGCTGAAAACCCGTTCGACTTCATGGAGTCCATTTCACTAGAGGGGAAAACCAACTTTTTTGAGAAACGAGTTGCAGAATATCAGAGATTTGGAGTCATGTCAAATACGAAGGACTGTGAATTCACTCTTGATGCTGACTTTTAAGACTTTTTACTTGTGATATTTTGTTACATTTTAGATATTTATTCAATGAATGTGTTTGCCTGTTTTTGCCTGTCCTTTGTTGAACTCCAACAAAGGAAGATGGGGTACTGTATTCGCTGTCTCTGTCATAACTCTCTCAGCTGCAGTGACCATAATATGGCAAGTCATTTAATTTATTGGTTATGTTACTTTCTCGGTTTAGAGTGGCAACAGATTTTGATTGCCATTGCTCTCATGCCAAACAGATACAAGAGAATAAAGTCAGCTGCTGTGTGTTCAGGTATATTATACTTTAATATTTTGTAATAAAATAATTTTACCAAATGTGGTGTTATTTTTACTTTACATTGCGCATATTTTTTATACTGAAATGTAGCATGTGCTTAAATCAAGCTGAACTAGTGCACATATATTCACTAGCCTTGCAAAATCTTTACTACGGATTGTGGTTTTACTGAGATTTCTTCAACCAGATTACTGTAACCTAACCACGATAGTCAGATGATAGATCCCATAGCCCCAGACGCCAGTGGAATGGTCGCGCTGATTGGTTGTCATTCACTGTATTAAAGAGGTTGTCTCATGCATCCGCAAGTTTAATATCAAATTGAAAGAGCAATTTGATCATCGTTGATAGTCTTTGAATAAATCAAGCATTCATTATATATTAAATAAATATAGGTGGATAGCAAATACTAAGGCAGAGGTAGCGTGAACCTGATTTCCTTTAGATTGTTATCTTATTTGCGATCATTAAATGTTAAGTGTTTTATCAAATATAGGCTAGCTATTAGATCAGATAATATCTCACACAAAATAGTACCTCACACACACACACACACACACACACACACACACACACACACACACACACACACACACACACACACACACACACACACACACACACACACACACACACACACACCGCTCGTGGGTGGATTGGCCCTGACAATCAAGTAGCCTGTCACAGCGTGACCCACACACAGTACCTCTGGGCTATAGGATTGTAAGCATACGGTGGCTGGCAGGCAGCACTAGGCCAGTGTTGCCATGTCCACTTATTATAAGCGATTTTGGGCTTGTTTCTAAAGTGTAGTTACTTATTTGGTGCTTGTTTCCTAATGTTGTTGAAACCAGTAATTATTTTTAATTTTCATGGCAAGGACCCCCAAATTAATATGTATTAATATGTATTTGTCCACAGACCGCCCCCCCCCCATCTGAAAATATTTTGTGCCATACGAGATTTGTGTTGTTAAAAATTACCTTTTTTTTCCAAGATTTTCTTTTTTATGTTCTCATTTTTTGTGAGCTTGTTGATCTGCTATTTTTCCAAATAGCTGTAGTCGCTTCTTTTGGGCTAGTTTTCATAGACCTGGTTGCTTGTTTCCCTCGCTAAACCTGGCAACACTGCACTAAGGCCATCCATAGTAACGTTTATTGTTCAGCGATAATAATATTTGAAAGGAAAGATGGCAGCGGCGGCCGACGACCTGCGAGCCCTGGTGTTGGAAAAAGCCGAATTCCTGTCGGGCCGTTTAAAGGAGCTGATCTCGTCCGGCCAGGGGTTCGTCCGAGCTCAGTTCGGCCTCGACCTGGGCCTGAAACCCGAGCTGTACCCCGGGTGGATGGTCCTGATGGCTCTGCTGCTGCTGGTCGTGCTGTCTTGGGCCGCTCTGTGCGGCGGACCGCTGGCTGGGAAACAGCGGGGATCCCCGGTCAGTCCCGCCGGAGGAGGAGGAGGAGGAGGAGAAGGTGGCGAGCCTATGATAAAACCTCCTCATTTCATCAAAACGGCCAAACCAGAGGAGCAGAAGAAAAAGAATAAAAAGAAATCCACCGATAAGGTACTGCTGCAGTCTGGGTTACTGGACCGTGGAACTGAGAGAATGAAATAACCATTTGTAACAATAGGTTTATTCAGAGATTATTACACTAGGTTTTGTTTTTGCCCCCTAATCAGCTGGGGTAATAGCCACCGTTTTCTATCTCTGATACTACAAATGTACGGGTCCATTTGGTTACATGTGTACGCTGTCAGAGTTACACATGGATAAATGAACACTGAGGATTTGACTTCTGTTTACATTCTGTCTGGCATCTGCCATGGTAGTCAGCGGTCTCTCTGAACCATTGGCTTTTTTTGAAAATAGCAGATCTACAAGCTCACAACGCCTCGCAATGTGACGCGTTGTGAGCTTGTAGATTTGCTATTTTCAAAGAAAAATATTGGAGAAAAAAAGGGGAAATTTAGGAATATTATATCTATGTGAACTCCAAAGATTTCACACGAATGGACCAAAACTAGCCTTGAGTTGGATCAAGACTCAGACTGTCATAGATTTATTTTATGAGTCTGACATTTGCATATCTAGGACAAGATATGCAAATGTCAGACTCATAAAATAAATCTATGACAGTCTCTAGACCAAAATGTGTGTATCCACAGATTGATCATTATTAATTGACTTTATTAATGAATCTAGCAATCTTTCCCATTCAGAAGGTTCAGTCTAATGGAGGCGTGGTGGTTGCATCTCAAGAGGAAGTTAACGTCAGTGAGCCAGCTGTGTCCAAGCCATCTCCAGAGATCAAAACGGAGAAGGTGTGTTTTTGTGCAGCTATCGCCCAGATGTCTGTACTGTACAATATTTGGCATAATAACACACATATGGATGGCAAAGAGACTTGTTAAAGGTATCATGACATTCATTTTCACTTTTTTTATTTTCAATGTTTTATTTGGGGTTTTATGACCTCAATTACACCCAAAAAACCTGAACTTAAAACATTCAGTGGATTTTCTGTGGTCTGGGGTTTTCTGAATAATTAGGCTGAAAAGTAATCTGAGCTTGGCCCTTCGACAGTGAGGTCACTGTCGAATAATCCCGCCCACTCTCCTCCTCGCCCCTCCCCTCCCCTATCCTTTCCTTTGGGGGGGGCGGAGCAGAGGCGATGATTGACAGGCAAAATCCCTCACCAGCGACACCCGCAGGCAAAGATTTCTTTTTTCATTGCAGTTGAAAAGGCTTTAGAAATGTGAGAGAAAAACACCGGCCATTGATCACTGGAATGGAATTTTCACTTAAAACTTTTTGTACACTTTTGAAGGACCAGGACAAAGACTTTGAATGTGGTGTAAAAGTGAATGTCATTAAACCTTTAACGTATCCCCATTTGAAAGAACTTATGTGAGATATAACAAATTATGGCGTGGGCCTTTGTTTGTACTGATTGTCAGTGAGCCTGTTTCATGGACAATAAATTTACAGTAGATGTCATCTATATCTACTGTATATGTGATCTAACAGCTGATTGTTTGTTTCCTGCTGCAGGTAGAACAAGCACCCACAACACAGGCCAAAAAGAACAAGAGGAAAGCCAAAGCGGAAGCAAAACCAACCCAGAAAATGTATACCACTGACGGAAAGGAAGAGGATGGTAAGACCTACCTCCAGCCAGGGAAAGTTGCTTAATAACACGTGTTTAATATATAGCTCTGAATACTTATTCAGCAGGGACTTGTCATATTAGATCAAGAAGTTTCAACTTCCTTAAAATGTTTTTCTTTTCTTAATTTTTTTGGAGCAAGCTGTGCCCTTCTCTTTCAACATGGAATGACAGTAGCTCTGGCAACACATTTTAGAGAATTTTACAAACATTGAGTTGTGTCTCTCAGTATGACACACTTAAGAAATATAAACAATAGAATTAACCCCCATTACTTCGTTGTATCGTTTTTCTACTTGTTTGAAATATGCGTATGTATTTGACCTTATGTTTTATATTTATTAAGCCTACGCTGCGGTTTTCCTCAATAGACTACATCTTGGCTATACAGTCGCCTTAAAGGCAGTAATTTTCCTTCTTGCCTCTGTATTGAACTGAAGTTTAGAATGGTATAATAAGAAGAGTAAAGGGGCATCCACATAAAGAATGATAACTTTAATGATAATGATCTGAGCATCCACGTGCTGTGAGAACCTGCACACACCCAGTCTCAGTTCATCAGTGATTGATTTAACCTTGGCTGAGTGAAGCTGTGTTCCAACAATGATTTCATTTTAGGTCACGTATTGAAATGTATCCTATACAGCCACATATTTTTGGGTTGTTCACAGATCAGCAAATATGTAAATAAGTGGGTCGTATTTCACAAATCTTTGTCAACATTGTCAGGTTTCTCAAGCATCAACTGACTGAAGATGTTTTTGACAGTACGGCAAAAACTAATTAGTAACCAACACAAAAATCCCCTCTCTTCTCAACTCCAGGCGCATGGGAGACCAAGGTCAGTAGCCGAGAGAAGAGGCAGCTGCGTAGAAAGGACAAGGGCCCCGAGGACTCTGGGAGCCCAGGAACAGTGGAGGCCCCTTCTGGACACGTGGAGCCACCTGCAGCCCCAGCAGCTACAAACAGCCGAAAGCACAGAGGTAGTCAAACGTTGTGAGCTTCTAGAGATGATATTTTCAGTGTGTTGTAGGATTTGATGTAGCCAGTGTTCAAATATTTTGCAAATAGCAGATGTACAAGCTCACAGTGCATCGCAGTGTGTCACATCTCAATGCATCACATCACAATATATGTCGTGAACTTGTAGATTGGCTAGTTTTGGAGTATAAAATCTGGCTTAATTCATTGAATTGAATTGATTTAATATAGGATTAATGGCTATAGCTTGCATTCCAAACAAATCATGATTGAAATACAGTTTGAATGAAAACTAAATCTATACATAGTACTATACATACAGTGTATGATGAACACTTGTGTAATTATTGAAAATGGATAATCCTGTGAAATTCCTTTTTCTTTTGCTATGTATTTCAGAGTCTCAGCACACAAGAAGCAGTGGAAAGGGTGATGCAGGCAGTGCACCTGGTAAGAGCTGAAATTAACCATTATTTTCTGGTCAGCGTCAGAGATTCAGAAGACCAGGCAAGCTTTCCTTCTTGCATAACCTCTTGACTTGCAATTCAAAATGATTTATGGGGAAACAATGTTTTGGTACACAGACCCTCATCAGAGAAGGTCTGTGTACTGAAACATTGTTTCCTCAAAAATCTTTTTTAATTGCAAGTCAAGAGAAAGGTTTGTGCGAGTATCTTGTTGTACTTTCTTGCAAAACCACATAACTGCATTCATTATGACGAAACACCCGTCCCGCATGTAGAAACACATGCCTGTCTGTTGTAGAAGGTGTAGGACACAACATTGTCAACAAAAGGCCATGCCCACAACAATACTGTCCAATACATTGGCCCTCATTTATCAAACTTTCGGATCAAAACCCGGTTCTATTAAGGACTTGGCTCAGAATTTGTTGTGGCTCGTAAGTCAGTAAGGTTTGAGCTAATCGTTATATCTATCAGGTCTAGTGGGTCCATGAAGTGACGTCATGTATCAAGAGACGAGATATTGATGTTGATTGTCTTATAAAAATCAGTTGAATACAATGTCGCTCCACATAAGGTAAAACATAAAAGCATACTCCATAGTACGATAGACAGCGACTTGTTCAAAAACAACAGATCTACATTTTAATGTGACACATTAGTTTATAGATCTAACTCATAGTCCCCTAGTAATGACATGATCAAATCTGCAACCTCACAGCACCACTATGAGAACAAGATATGAATGAATAAATAAATAAATAAACAAGTTTCTTCTTCTAAATATAGCACATTTTATGAAACCAAAAATGTATCACTCACCTGTCTGATAGACTAATATTTGTACGGCCAATAATTACTCGTATTTAATTGGCCAAAATATATTTAACATTGGCCGGCTTCATTCATTTAAGTTAAGAAATAAAAAGCAATACACTTATATTAAGAATGTTTTGTTGTTGCATCTTTCCACCAAATAATAGAAAAGTATCAATAGTGGTGTGGATAAAGACTCAGATTATCTATTGTTCCTGCTGTCCTCCTCTTCAGCATCTTCTGGTTGGAGAGAGGAGCCCTCAGTCAATGGTGTTTCCCTCAAGATGGCCTGTGGTCTGGAGGGGGAGAAGTGGAGCTCTGGGTCCTCAGCATCACGACACAGAGCCCAGCCTGAGACCCAGTGCTGGGGACAGGAGACACAAGGTATTGCCCACATCTGGATACAATTTGAATCCCCCTGATATTGTTGGCTCTATCTTATTTGTTTTGCTCGATATGTTGTTGATATGTTACTTTGGTTCTATCTATGGCCTTTGATTATACATGCTGTCTGATGATGTTGCTTTTTGTTTTTACTACTGACTGTTTATTACTGTATGCCTCTGTATGTTGTTTTATTATTGTTCTGTTGTGCTGTTTATATTGCTCTGTACAGCACTTTGGTACAACAAAAGTTGTTTTCAAATGTGCTCTATAAATAAACTTGATTTGATTTAAATGACTTCTATTTTAAATACCACAGTTATAAAAGAGCACAATAACAGCTCCAATGTGCACAATAGACTCATATCTTACATAGTAGTGTATGAAGCATTGGAATGTGGTAGTTCTGTCCACTCAGTGGCCCTCATTTCTTAAATTCGAGGCCAGGATTTAGCTTAAGCCCACGTCCACGTGAGATTTATCAAGCAATCCTATACAGCCAATCCTAGCGTACCTTTTGTCTGAGCTTGATAAATGTGACGGCTGAAACCAACCGTCATTTAAATACCACTCCCTTGAATATTCTCGAAACGCCCCGATTATACGACATTAACAACCGGACTGCGACAAAGTCACGATAGATTGATATATCCCGACAATTGCGGCGATCTCGGTGATTATTTGGTCTACACCACTTTGATAAATGAGGGCCAGTGTTTTTGACACCACATGCTGCAGGCTTTACCAAGGGTGGTGGATCTGGTGCGGCAGCACCCCCTTCTGGCAGGTACTTGCTACTGGGTAAAGCAGACAGTTTAGCAGAGATGTGCTCTTTTCAAAGAATGCTAGGTTCTTTTCCAGCTATGATAGGTAAACATAAAAAATACATAAATTCAGGGAAAAGTTTATCACCATTTTTCTTCATTGTTTTTTGCTGTACTCTTTAGTTATATGTCTTTCTGGTTTGCATATTGTTTTAAAAAAAATACATGCCATCAGCAAAACCCCTCAGACTTGAGTTCTTAAATAGAAACTTTAATAAAATATGAGTTTTTCAAATAGATTAGAACATTCTTCACTTTTTTGACCAAATATCTGACACACCGATCTTGTGTGCAAACCAAACAATGATCTTGTTGTCCTCTTTGCACAGGGACATGGAGTGGGGTTGACGGCAGGATGAAGGCTGATCTCAACCCTGTGTCCTTCTCCATGCTGGGAGCGAACGCTACAGGTAGGAAATTGTGATTTAATTATCAGGTGGGGTGTGATTCAAAACTAATTTTGCTTGTTGCATATCTTTGATATATTATCTATACACACTGTTTTGTTGTTGTTGATTAATTAGTGTGTAAATATCTTTAAGTTTTGTTGCTGCCTGTCTGTCTGTTTATGAAAATGCACCAATCTTACCTGTTCAAACTCCTTGTGCAAACATATGACAGCTGAAGTGGTTGTTGAATAACGCCCCTCAGATGTAATATAATCAATATAATTCCTCTCTCTCTCTCTCTCTCTCTCTCTCTCTCTCTCTCTCTCTCTCTCTCTCTCTCTCTCTGTGTCTCTCTCTCTCTCAGAGCCCATGTCTCACCCTATTGACCTTCAGTGGGACAGACATCCTGATGTTAGTGATGAATGGTCTGGTTTCAGTAAGTGTTCAACCATCGGTTAAATATTCTTTTGTACATTACTGAACAAGCATTCTGTCAAACACTGGTTGGTTATGATTTCAAAATGGAACCTTGTACACTGTTTGGTGAGAAAATTAGGTGGAAAAACAGGAACTCAGAGTTAAACATCAATATGAGACATGGCAGGTTTGGAAATGGATTTTGGAGGATGTTTATAAAATTGTCTGTATTATATTAATATGCTGCTGATGTGGCGTTCCAGATGGGATGACAGCTGTGGACCCCAGTTCAGACTGGAACGCCCCAGCAGAGCACTGGGGCAATTATGAAGAGCCTCCTGTATTGGTGACACCAGCCGCACCACCCAAGGAGCAGGCTGCCCCTCTCAAGGTCTGACTGGCACTCTTTGCTACGTTTGTTTTTCCGTTTTTTAGGGGCTTCAGTGTGTTCTTAACCACATGAACCCTAGCGTCCCTATTCCGGGGCGAACATTCAGCGAAAATAGCAGATCTACTGATCTACAGATCTGTTTGTTGACCACCTACCCCACAGTAAAGAAAACTCTTGAATGGAACCAAGATAGTAGCCTGTATCGCCAGCAGTATTGAGGGTAAAGCATTACAAAAGTAATGTCTTGCAGTAATATATAACTTTTAGCTGTAACAAAGTAATATAATGTGTTAGTCATACGATTTCAGTATAGATGTACAGTTCCTACTATGCCAATTAACATGTTGCCACCCATGTGACCACCTGAAACGTCTATAGAATAAAATGGGCATGTACCATTATTATTAAAGAGTTGGTTCTGGCAGCTAACTTGAAATTCCTTTACTTGTACTTGCACCTTTTTCAGATCTTGCTAGCAAAGTCCCCCTGTTAAAGTGATACTACTTTGTTGCCAAATAGTGATCCTGTCATTCATTTATTAAATAATTTAACTACTTAAAATACACACTATGGCCCATGGTTACTTGTTCAGTAACAGAGGTCTCTCCAGCTCTTTAGTGACCAGAAAATAAATGTTCAGTTCGGGATACCAATTTTCATTGGAAGTGATAAAACATAACAATTAGCAGACAAAATTGTAACTGGAACTAAAAATGTAACTTTAAGCTGATAAATGATCTTTGTGGGTTTCTGTCTTCTGATTGGTTTCTTTTGTTGTTCTCGTTGTGGCCCAGGTGTCAGAGGATGAGAAGGAGGTTGAGGATCCCTCGGAGGGAACAGCCAAATCCAAGAAGAAGAAGAAAAAGAAGAAGAAGGCAGAAGAAGATGTTGCTGCTGTTACTCAGGCAAGAAAACGTTACCTCAAAAGACCAAAATTCCATAACCACTTGAACCCTAGCATTCCTATTCTGGGGCTAACATTTGTCAAACATAGCAGATCTGCAAGCTCGCAACGTGTCGAGTTGCGACTGTAGATTGTAGATTTTCGGTGAAGATATTTAATGTAGAGTGAAAAGCAGGAGGGAGCCTAGAATAGAGCCCTTGGGAATCCGGTCAACTAAGTATACAGTTTTAAGTGCTTAAAACCAGAAAATAATTTAACAATGTCCCTGTGAGGTAAGAGTCATTTTTATTGATAAAGATTTTTTTTTAGTTACCGTTAACTAATTGTTGCGTCTGTTTGTTTTTTAGACAGTAAGTGAGGTGTCCCACGAGGCTCCTCCCATCATGCCCTCCTCTCAGAGTAAGTCTCCATGGATTTATTTACGCTTCTATTTTTATTTAAAGGGGAATGAAACCCTAGACTGATTTTTTTTCTTTTTAGCTGCAGCTAATATAATTAATAATGGTTGCGTTAGATGGGAACTCAGATTAGCATTGCTTACATCTAGGGTTGCAACTATCGATTATTTTATTAGCGATTATTCTATCTTTTGATTATTGAATAATGGAGAAGCGCTTTTTGAAAATATTTGTATTTTTTATATATTGATGCATTAATTCTAATTCTAATAGATTTTTTATAATCAACTAAATCAACTGATTAACCACTTAAGCCATATTTGTACTTGGTTGTACAACAGTCTCATATACAAATAGCCAAAATAGCCCTCATAGCGTCATAAGCTTGACGCTTTGCTAATTTTGGTATGGGGGAAGTTGAATCAATGAGTTTGATTAGCCGTTGCACCCCTTGTTTCCTGCCTCTTTAACAGCTACTGTGTCATGCTGATGTTCTGTATGCTTTGCTTACACTGTTGAAAGTGCTTCATTTAAAAATAGCTTAAATATTTCAATACATTTTGTGTAATGAAGTGGTAGAATCTCATACTATGTTTGTTGGGGGATAAAACGTCCTTAAATGTCTGCATGTTTGATGTTTCCAGAAATGTCTTGGAGTTAAATGTTGGTTAATCTCCATAGTTTCTGTACTGTAAGTTATCCTCAATACGACCTTGATGTCCTTCTGTCCTTCTTTTCCTTCCCTCATTCTTCCCTTCCTTCCTTCTTTCCCTCCTTCCTTCCTTCCATCTTTGCAGAGAAATCAGAGCAGACAGTGGAGTCTTCAAAGTCATCCCAGAAGAAGAAAGTGCGAAGGGAAACATGAAGTCACATGACCAGTCCGTATTAATCATATGCAAATGATTGTCCTGTGTGTAAAATGCAATAATTACCAGGTACGGGAGTTTTTGTTTTGTTTTTGTTTTTGTTTTCTTTTTTGCTGTGGGATAAATTGACTGTACTTTATTCAATTTAGGAAAAAGAGAGAGAAATTTAAAGAAAACAAGCAGCAGATACCAAGTGCTTGGCTCATCAGAGTGAACAAGTGAGGTCCTATGGACTGAGATCTTAACTGATTTGCACTATATACGCTACACTGCAAACAGAGCACAAGTTCACTTGCAGTGGGCGGTACAAGTTTTTAAACCTATTCTTTTTTCAATGGCAACAAACGTGTGTTTTTTGTTAAGTGAGTATGTTAAATATTGTTAATGAAAATGAAGTTTTAATTAAGGAATGGAAAATGTATAACTGAGTTTACTTTGGTTCGTTTTGTTTGGTCCGTCCCCCTGTTCTGTGGCACTTTTTACTCAAGCGCAGGCAACAGCGTCACCGTTACTGAAAGGTTGAAAGCTCTTTGATCCATTTGCTGACCTTGAACCGGTTAAACCACATTTATCTCCAACAGCTAAGATCAGAGATTTTGAGGTGGTTAACTTGATCCGGGATTCATAGTGCTGGCAGGCGTACTGATGCTTTACTTTGTAGCAGTTACAACTTTCAGCCACTAGGAGGCACTGTAACTAGTGTTAAATACTGAAACAGATCAGTCTTAAGTGCAAGGTTGTGGGACACTGCTGTTTTTTCTGTCAGTACAGTTATTATTATTGAGTAGCTCTCTATAGTGTGCATTGATCTTTTTGGAGACATTAACACTCTCTTTTGCACTCTAAAATACCTGTCAGATGGTTTTAAAAATCCTTGTCTTTCCTTCCAACCTCTGTGCTAGAAAAAGCCATGCCATATGTACAGATTGTAAGGGCTTTTTCCAATTCTCTGTGATTGCACTGTGCAAAAGGCTGTACTGAATTCTTTTGATGTTATTGTGACATTTGATTCTTTTTAAGGATCCTTTTGCAGAATGTGAAATGTGTAAATCCCAGTTTGTAATTGACTTCCTGGCTTTGTGATGAGGAGAAAGTCCTTTGTGATGTTACAAATAAATACATAAATTACATTTAAAAATAGGGTGGGGGAGGGGGGTGGTGCAGCTTTAATTCCATGTCAAAGGTTTGTTTTTTAAACAAATGATAATATACATCAGGAACTGAATTCTATTGCCTTAACCTGTTAGTTGTATTTAATGTGCGTTGACATCCTTTCGTTTTAGTTTCCATCCAATTGCAAGTTTCAATTGATGTCAAGTGAAATTAATCTTGCATGACTTCGACAAAGCCTGATTTATGCTTCAGCGACAAAGTGTTGTGCGACATGTCGCTCAAAAACAATGTATTTTGAACTTAACCACTTTCAACCTGGCATCTATTTTGGGCATATCATGAATAGGTGAAAACTTTCAAAAGCTTTCTACAAGCTGACAATGTGTTGTGAGCTTGTAGATCGGCTATTTTCACAATGCGTTACTTTTTTACTATAAAATAGGGCTTAAGTTGGGGGAAGGGGGGATGACACTGTTGCCGAAGCATAAATCAGGCAAACAATACTTGTGTACATAAATGAAATGGGCAGATAATTGTGCTATAATTTATGGACCTGCTGCTGTAGTACCACTTGGTGTACATATAGGGGGTTAAATGTGGGGCTTGAGCGTTTTCATAGACCTATGCTTTAGAGGGGATTAAAACTGCTGTGTTTTACTAGGTTTTGACTGTGCGTTCAAAGAGTGGTGATACAGTATTTTTATGTTTGCCCATAAATCTTTGTAGACTTGATAGGTCGTCGGTGAGAGTAGTTGGTGTAGCTTCTAGCTACAGGCACTTATTTTCTTTATTTTATTCTTTTTTTTATACTGATGAATGAAATGATCAATTCAGTCAATGTATTTATATACTTGTCCTTAGGATATGATTTTGAGAATGATTTTGTTTTATCGCATAAACAATATTTCTATGTTTGTTAAAGTTGAAAAGGTAATAAATTAAATGCTTGATATTACTGTCTTATGCCTGCATTTTTTTATTTTGTCTCAATGGCAAATAGAGCTCTAAAACAACTCACTTTTTATAACTGGTTTATAGCTTCAAACGTCATAATAAAAAATCTGTGCCAGACCTCTGAGGTCGCATGGCGAAAGTGCAGCGGCTGACCTTCCCCTTCTAATAAAAACACCCCCAGGCCCAATTTTCTCCATTCAGCTAGGATTTACCAGCATTTAATCTGCAGAAATCTCTTTCTCTCCATTCATTCACATGATCCAAAGGATCACGTGTCTTCATGCTTCCCTGGTGGTTTCTGCTCTGATGAGATAGCTTTGTGTGAATGAGTGTATTCTACACTCAGAAGGGATGATAACCTTGGAAGACTTTGATGAATCTATCTGGGTGGGTTGGAGCTGGACAGGCATATATCTATGTCATCAATTTAAAGAATAAATCATTCAATACTATTTAATTAAAAAAATCAAAAAACGAAAACATTTGTCATAACATATGTCATCCACAGTATTATATAATTGTATTTTGTGCCTCAAAATGAGTCACAGAATATCCACATATCCTGCCATCTCAGCATATTTGTAAAATGAATAATATGAACGTTTCACCCCTTAAAAGTCAGGCCCTGTCACACACAAATGTGAATTGTATCGTAATGAATTTCTTTAATGCAAATATAAATGTTATTCATCACGTCCCTGATACATGTATTTTAAATACTGCCCACGCTTGACCACGCTGGCCCCCCCGCCCCCCAGGATTTTTTTTAACAGAGTAGATGTACTTTCCAGTATTCTGGTGGATTTTGGGAGTTTGACACTTTTATCAGGCTTTACTTACATAGGACCCATTAAAAGTTAAAAGTAGCAATAAAAGAGCCATATTTGATAATAACATTTTGCTGGGGACCCCCTGGAACTCCCCCAAGGACCCCACTTTGAGAACCAATGCTTAAGACTTTCTGAAAGTCCTAAAAAAAAACAAGACCATAGCTCAGTCGGAAGGGCTCTTCCCTTCAGACCACAAGATCATGGGATCAAATCCCAGCACAGGAACCTTGGCATCTGAGCAATCTGGCTCCTACGGGTCTATTATCTTTTTTCGCCTTTATCATAAAGGTTGCTGGACAATATATAGAGGATGAAATGCATAATTTATTAAATAATATAAAGGTAATATCAAATACATTGTAAAAAATGAGAGACATGACACTTTATTAGCTAGACTTTTATTGTCTCCGCCAGGCCGAAAGGCATGGCGAGAGAGTATGTTTTTCCCCCTGTCTGTCCGTCCGTCCGTCCGTCCGTGTGTCCTGTCCGTGTGTTACCAGCTAATCTCCGGTACCGTTGGCCCGGTCGCTGCGAAACTGTGTACACACACTCCCTGGATGCCAATTCAGAACCTCTGCCCCACATTTTCACATGGGCCTATAGCGCCACCAGGAGGCCGATTTGTGCAAAACCCATTTTTTCCCATTACACCTACAGCTTTTAACCAAACGTTGTGCAAATTGGTACACAGTATCTCTAGTCATGTGATCAACCCGGATCTGTCCGATTTCCCATATTCCATCCTCATTGGCTAAGATTGGCTTCCAAAGTTTGCAGGATTGGTCCGTTTTGAACAAACTGCCTCAAATCATGAACGCCGCTTGCCATTTCCATACAATTGCACACGCACATTCCCACTAGGCCGAGGAAGAAATGCCACTTGAAAATGTTCATATCAGCCTCATGGTGGCGCTATAACAGGCCGATTTGCATTTTTAACTATAACTGCACCGATCTGCGTGAAACTTTGCACGCACACTCCCTTGAGGCCAAGGAAAAACATCTGCACTGTATTTTTCACATCTGCTTTTTACAGGGCCACCAGGAGGCCGACTTATTGGAGATTATTCCTTCAGATTCTGTCCAAAAAACACGCAAATTGGTACACAGTATCTCCATAGTCATGTGATTCTGATGGATCTGTCCGATATTTCATATTCCATCCTATTTGTCTTCTTTTTATAGTGTCTTACACTATAAAAACTTCAAGAGTACGAAGAGACATACGATGGGAGTGGCTGAGAGATGGTGTAGCGGTCTAAAGATCAGACTCTCAGCATGGAGATAACATGCTCAAATCCGAGTCATTCTATGATTCATTGCTTTTCAACTTTACTAACTGAAGGCTGACATATAAACACTTCAAGACTACAAGATTTATGATGGGAGTGGCTTAGAGATGGGGAAGTGGTCTAAAGTTCGGTGTCTCAGCTCAGAGATTCCATGTTCAAATCCCAGTTGTCCCATACTTCAAAGTTGTAGTACTTTGACATTTTCAAGGCCAAAATACAAAGAAGCAAGTCAAAGTCACAAAGAGACATGTGAAGGGAGTGGCTGAGAGATGGGGTAGTGGTCTAAAGCATAGACATATAAAGGTATTCGGCTCTGAAGCGTCTGTATCTCGGGCGCGCTTCCTGCTTCCGCAGGGCTGCCGTGTGCGTCACACACGCGGAAGTTCGGTAGGACAATCAGAGGCAGGTGGGGGCGGGTCTTTTTGTAACCCAGCTCTTAACCCTTTGAGAGGCAGCAGCTGACAGCTGTGCGCAGCATCTAGTTAGTTGGAACTTGGCAAACTCCACACTCTATTTGTGAAATTCAAATAAGAGACTGGTCCTTTTTCATATCAAGGTCCATTATTTATTCAGCATTTGAGTCACGGAACACCGTTTGATAAGCTTTAGCCTCTCACACCCAAAACATAGAATATGTTATCGTTCGATAAGCTGTTGTCAAAATAACAATTGTTTACGTTCTCTAATTGTGTACTTGTTTAGTAAGTAATGCAGATGTTTAACAATTTGACTCTTGACAGTGTGAAATGTTATACTCAAGATTTAAAGATCTATAAGGGTCCATTTGGTTATTATCAACTCTCCATCATTTAGCTGGGTACCACCTGGAACCCCCTCAATGACCACTGGTGGTTCCCGGACCACTGGTTGAGAACCATTGCACTGACAAGTCCCGGAAAAGACGCACTGTGATTGGCCAGTAGTCAACGCACTGTGAGCGCTGTGATTGGCCAGTAGTCACTTTGAGTGACAGGTTCCCTGCGGAAGACGGAAGAGCCGCCGTGTATTGCGATACAAGTCGCCCCAATGAACTGCAGAGGCCAATGAGGTATCTAGGTTTCTAATATCTATGGTCTAAAGGTCGGATTCTCAGCACAGAGGTTTCATGTTTAAATCCCAGTCGTCCCATACTTCAAAGTTGTAGTACTTTGAAGTTTTCAAGGCCAAAATATAAAAAAGCAAGTCAAAGTCACAAAGAGACATGTGAAGGGAGTGGCTGAGATATGGGGTAGTGGTCTATAGGTTGGACTCTCAGCACAGAGGTTCCATGTTCAAATCCCAATCGTCCCATACTTCAAAGTTGTAGCACTTTAGGCCAAAATACAAAAAAGCAAGTCAAAAGCACGAAGAGACACCTGCTGAGGGCCCAAAGGTGCGTTGGCGCAGTGGTGTGGTGTGCTTGATCAGTTCCCTCTGCTACAGACAGTTCGCAGGTTCAAGTCCCATGTCCTCAACGTACTGGAGGACCATCGGGGGGACTGCGTCCCTCCCCTGTTTCCTGATAGTTAAAGGTGGGGGGTTATGTCTGAAAGAACTCTGCCCAGCTGAGGTTTTACAGAAAGACACTCCAACTCATTCAGTGCCTCAAAGGCTCCGAGTGCCTCTGATGTGTGTCTTTGGCGTTTTCAGTGCTTTCAGTGTTTATCCACCAGATGGCCCTGTTCGCAAACCAGCGATACCATACAAGGCAGCAAAACCATTTGATCCCCCAAAAAACATCCTGCTGGAGGGGGTCGGGAGTGTAATCAGCTCTATAACTTCACGAGACCCAAAATGTCTTTCTCTAAAACGTTAGCTGGGCAGAGTTCTTTCAGACATAACCCCCCACCTTTAACTATCAGGAAACAGGGGAGGGACGCAGTCCCCCCGATGGTCCTCCAGTACGTTGAGGACATGGGACTTGAACCTGCGAACTGTCTGTAGCAGAGGGAACCGATCAAGCACACCACACCACTGCACCAATGCACCTTTGGGCCCTCAGCAGGTGTCTCTTCGTACACAACTAGTACTACAACTTTGAAGTATGGGACGACTGGGTTTTGAACATGGAACCTGTGTGCTAAGAGTCTGACCTTCAGACCACTACACCATCTCTCAGTCACTCCCTTCACATGTCTCTTCGTGTTTTTGACTTGCTTTTTTGTATTTTGGCTTTGAAAATTTCAAAGTACTTTGAAGTATGGGACAACTGGGATTTGAACATGGAACCTCTGTGCTGAGAGTACAACCTTCAGACCACTACCCCATCTCTCAGCCACTACCTTCACATGTCTCTTTGTGCTTTTGACTTTCTTTTTTGTATTTTGACCTTGAAAATGTCAAAGTACTACAACATTGAAGTATGGGAAAACTGGGTTTTGAACATGGAACTTCTGTGCTGAGAGTCCGACCTTTAGACCACTACCCAATCTCTCAGCCACTCCCTTCACATGTCTCTTTGTGCATTTGACTTTCCTTTTGGCCTTGAAAATTTCAAAGTACTACAACTTTGAAGTATGGGACGACTGGGCTTTGAACATGGAACCTCTGTGCTGAGAGTCTGACCTTTAGACCACTGCCCCATCTCTCAGCCGCTCCCTTCACATGTCTCTTTGTGGTTTTGACTTGCTTTTTTGTATTTTGGCCTTGAATATTTCAAAAAGTATGGGACGACTGGGATTTGAACATGGAACCTCTGTGCTGAGAGTTTGATCACTATCCCACTACGCCATCTCTCACTGACTAACAGCAGATGTCTCTTAGTACTGTTGAAGTGTTCTTTTATATGTCAGCCTTCAGTTTGTAAAGTTGAAAAGCAATGAACCATAGAAGGGCTGGGATTTGAACATGGAATCTCTGTGCTGAGAGTCCGACCTTTAGACCACTGCACCATCTCTCAAGAGTCCCTTCACATGTATCTTTGTGCTTTTGACTTTCTGTTTTGTATTTTGGCCTTGAAAAATCTCTCAGCCACTCCCATAATATGTCTCTTTATACTCTTGAAGTGTTTATGTTACAGGGAAATTGGCATTCCAGGGAAAATGAAAGGGGTACGCTTGTTTTCACCACCCCTCAGGCAATTCTGTAGAATCAACGCTAGAGGGCAATGCAAGCCAGACATGAGCCCCACACCACACACGCATGCACAAACGAGCACGCACACACGCATGCGCACGCGCACACACACACACACACACACACACACACACACACACACACACACACACACACACACACACACACAGCCTCATTCCATGCAGTTGAAGCACAAGGGGGCGGGCCTGGCGGGCTATGTTAGTGCAGTGAGTGGCACTTGGGGCAAACGCAGTCCCCACAACATCATTTACGATTCTGTGCCTATCGGTACATAACTCGGACGGCGCTTAAGTCGACTAGCAGACCATCGGCCGGTCGTCGCGGGCACTCGCGCCCGGAGGCGCTCGGGCGCGACTCCTCGGCCTTAAGGTCTGCTAAGGCGGCGCGCCTCCGTCAGGTCCAAAACTATACTTTATCAGCGAAAAAAAAGTAGTCCGCGGTTGTTTGAAAAAGTAATGTCCCGAGCGGGAGTCAAACCCCGGCTCCCAGTGGTAGTGGGTGGGGAGTCCAATGATTATCGAAGTGCGCCACTGAGCCTTGTAATAGTGGTGTAAAGTAACAAAGTAGATTTACTCAAGTACAATTTTGAGGTATTCGTACTTTACTTGAGTATTTCTCTCATATTATCCATTTTATTTTCAGCGTTCCCCTATTGTAGCTTCCTGGTTGTTATATTGTTGTTGTGGTCGTCGTCCTCGCATCAAAGCCCCGCCTCGCAGCACCGCCCCGCGCCTATAAAAGTAGCGCTCCCCTGTCAATTTCCCTGGACTGCCAATTTCCCTGTGACATTTATATGTCAGCCTTCAGTTAGTAAAGTTGAAAAGCAATGAACGGGATTTGAACACGGCATCTCCATGCTGAGAGTCTGATCTTTAGACTGCTACACCATCTCTCAACCACCCCCATCATATGTCTCTCTGTACTCTTGAAGTGTTTATATGTCAGCCTTTAGTTTGTAAAGTTGAAAAGCAATGAACCATAGAATGACTGGGACTTGAACATGGCATCTCAATACTGAGAGTCTGATCTTTAGACCGCTACACCATCTTTCAGCCACTTCATCACATGTCTCTTCATACTCTTGAAGTGTTTATATGTCAGCCTTCAGTTAGTAAAGTTGAAAAGCAATGAACCATAGAATGACTGGGATTTGAACATGGAATCTCCATGCTGAGAGTCTGATCTTTAGACTGCTACACCATCTCTCAACCACCCCCATCATATGTCTCTCCGTACTCTTGAAGTGTTTATATGTCAGCCTTTAGTTAGTAAAGTTGAAAAGCAATGAACCATAGAATGACTGGGACTTGAATATGGCATCTCAATACTGAGAGTCTGATCTTTAGACCGCTACACCTTCTCTCAACCACCCCCATCATATGTCTCTCCGTACTCTTGAAGTGTTTATATGTCAGCCTTCAGTTAGTAAAGTTGAAAAGCAATGAACCATAGAATGACTGGGACTTGAACATGGCATCTCAATGCTGAGAGTCTGATCTTTAGACCGCTACACCATCTTTCAGCCACTTCCATCACATGTCTCTTTATACTCTTGAAGTGTTTATATGTCAGCCTTCAGTTAGTAAAGTTGAAAAGCAATGAACCATAGAATGAATGGGATTTGAACATGGCATCTCCATGCTGAGAGTCTGATCTTTAGACTGCTACACCATCTCTCAACCACCCCCATCATATGTCTCGCCGTACTCTTGAAGTGTTTATATGTCAGTCTTTAGTTAGTAAAGTTGAAAAGCAATGAACCATAGAATGACTGAGACTTGAACATGGCATCTCAATACTGAGAGTCTGATCTTTAGACCGCTACACCATCTTTCAGCCACTTCCATCCCATGTCTCTTCATAGTCTTGAAGTGTTTATATGTCAGCCTTCAGTTAGTAAAGTTGAAAAGCAATGAACCATAGAATGACTGGGATTTGAACATGGAATCTCTGCACTGAGACATCATCTCTCAGCCACTCCCATCATATGTCTCTTTGTACTCTTGAAGTGTTTATATGTCAGCCTTCAGTTAGTAAAGTTGAAATACGTCAGCATATAGAGCTTCATCATGTAACTTTACTATTCTACCCCGAATTTGTCTTTTAGTGCTTTTTAGTTATTTTTTTGTAGTTTAGCTGGCAAAACTTGACAATTGAAACTCTCTGCTGAAAGACTGAGTATTACTACACCATTACTCAGTACTTTTGAAGTTTATAATTTCACATTCAACTACAGTAGGTCTGGGACTGAACATGGAAACCCAGTGCTGAGAGTTTGCGCATTAGTCCACTACACCATCACATGTCTAATGTATAGATGTAGTCTTCCAGTGCTTTAAAGTGTTCTTTTGGACTGACCAGCAAAGACTGACCAGCAAAGCCCAGCTTCCCAGATTGGCTTTGCTGGTCATTCCAGCCAGCCAGCTAGTGCCTTTACACCACTGTTGTTCTTTAAATCTAAATATTTTGCTTGAAGAATTCTGTCACTATAGTGAAATGTGTTGTTTTTAATGTCAATAATTAAAGTAGCTATTCTTCTTCATAATATTTTTTTTTCAAAGTGATATACGGTAGTAGCAGTGACTGAGACAAAAAAAAAGAAAAACAATGCTGGATAACTGAATGCGTGTGAGCGTGCATGCGCATCCGCAACTGGTTGCGGCCCACATGAAGTCACCTTTTGACCAATGTGGCCCACACCCCAAAATGAGTTCGACACCCCTGCTATACAGGGTATCTGCACATTTGTAAAGTGACAGACTATACATTAAAATTGGCAAACATTGGCAAAATTGTCTTCTGTCATTCACAGGGGGAAAACTCTAAATGATAAAATTAGATTAATTGGAATGATTGGATTTGTTTTGACATTTTTTCCCTTTACACCTACAGCTTTTGACCAAACGTCATGCAAATCGGTACACAGTATCTCTATAGTCATGTGATCAACCCGGATCTGTCCGATTTCCCATATTGCATCCTCATTGGCTAAGGTTGGCTTCCAAAGTTTGCAGGATTGGTCCGTTTTGAACAAACTGCCTCAAATCATGAACGCAGCTTGCCATTTCCATACAATTGCACACGCACATTCCCACTAGGCCGAGAAAGAAATGCCACTTGAAATTTTCAAATCAGCCTCATGGTGGCGCTATAACAGGCGATTTGCATTTTTAACTATAACTGCACCATCTGCGTGAAACTTTGCATGCAGACTCCCTAGAGGTCAAGGAAAAACAACTGGACTGCATTTTTCACATCTGCTTTTTACAGCGCCACCAGGAGGCCGACTTATGTAAAATACATCTTTGGAGATTATTCCTTCAGATTCTGTCCAAAAAACACGCAAATTGGTAGACTGTATCTCCATAGTCATGTGATTCTGATGGATCTGTCCGAATATTTCATATTCCATCCTATTTGGCTTACAGTGGCTTCCAAAGTTTGCAGAATTGGTCAGTTTTGAACAAAATGCCTCAAAACATGAACGCAGCGTGCGATTGAAAGGCCTAAGAAGAAATGCCACCCTTTTCACATTGGCCTATTATAGCGCCACCAGGAGGCCACAATAACCTACCTGACCTGGCGGAGACCTGTGCTCCGAGGAGCACTTTTTCTAGTTATATTATATTATTCCTCATTTTGCTGGTTTCCCCTGAAACCCCTTTACTGTTACAGAGTAGAACTGCCTTAGAATCTCTGCTGATGATGTCACAGGTAGTTAATAGCAATCATATCTTAGCTTTATTGAATTTAGAGGGGGTGGGGGGGATTCTACCATTTCATAATTCATTGTCAGTAATCCATCCTATCAGCGTTTTGCGACGACGTCGATACAACATATGCTTTACCCACTGGGCACACACAATACAACGCCCATACGCCGTGCATACGGCGTCCATACGACGTCCGAGTCAGACCTCAGTCAGCTGCTGTTTTGCAAAAAATACGTTGAAACGACGCCGACACACGTCTGACTCGGACGTCGTATGTACGGCGTATGCACGGCGTATGGGCGTTGTTGTATCCCAGTGGATAGAGACGTCTGTTGAAAAGACACGTCTTTGTGCAACTTGAATATGGATTTTTGATTGCATTTTAAGTTTTAGATGGCTTTTCCCAACCCCGTAGCTTAAGTGAACGCTGAGCACCAGTGATATTGTAAGTTTATTAAGTGGAATTCATAATTCATAATTGTCAATTATTTTTTCCCTCCTACCTATAAATGTAAGGCAAGTTTTAGATTCATCACGCGCAAACCTTACATTTCCCCACCAACATAGAAAGAATGCTATCAGTAATTTATCTACATAATGTATATACACAATAAAAATATGCAATGAATTTGTGTTTATAACGATTATTAATAATAATAATAATCATAATACCAGCTAATGTCCCTGCCTGGTTGACATCCTTATTTTTGAACTCTATGGTTGACATAATCATTTTAGCCTGCTTTACTTTATGTTCTTTAGTTAGGTAGTTTAACAGCAATCATATCATCTTAGCTTTATTGAATTTAGAGGGAGGGGAAGGAAAGGATTCTACCATTTCGTAATTCATTGTCAGCGTTGCGACGACGTTGTATGGACGTCTTTTGGACGTCTTTTGGACGTCGTATGTGTGCCCAGTGGGGTAGACTGGTAGACCTCCACCTTACTGTGGACATGTATGCTTGAGATTTTTACTTTGAAATAATGTGTAGTTTTTGAAATATTTAACTTTAAGCGCCCAGTGCATTGTCAATGGCGAAAAAAGTCAGTAAATCCGTGGGAGTCAGATTGCTCAGATGCCGAGGTTCCTGTGCTGGGATTAGATTCCATGACCTTGTGGTCTGAAGTCAAGAGCTATTCCGACTGAGCTACCCAGGCACATTAAACTAAACACTTACAAACTCCACTATTTTGAACCTGCGTGGATCCTGGAAATGGCCAATCAGCATGTGTCTGTCTCCCTGGGGTCTAGTGCTGTAATAGGGATAGACTCCTGTGTTCTTGGCTGTTGCTGACAATAAGCCCACTTGTAAAGTGCATGAGCTAAATGCTTTTAATTAATTTGGGGGAATGACCCATCACGTTCATGTAATGTCAATGTACAAAACATAGTGTGCTTGGTTAGCTCTGTCGGAAGACCTCTGACCTTCAGACCAGAAGGTCATGGGATCAAATCCCAGCACCGGGACCTCTGTATTTGAGCAATCTGCCTCCCACGGGTCTAATAACTTTTTGCCATTGACAATGCATTGTGCGCTTAAAGTTAAATATTTCAAAAACTACACATGATTTCAAAGTAAAAATCTCAAACATGCATGTCCACAGTAAGGTGGAATTTTTAAATTGTGAATCAGGTTTATAGGTTAAAGTATGAAGGAACAGCGAGGTGCCAAAGTTTTCAGATGTACGTTTTAAAAGTTAAAAATCTCAAAAACTACAAAACAGTTCTCAAAGTAAAAAGTTCAAGTATTTGTGTCCACAGTAAGATTAATTATAAAAAGTGTGAATGGAGTTTCTAGGTGGAAGTGTTTTTTGAAAGGTGATATTTGGTCAGCTTTATGTTTTTTTCCTTCAACATACTGTACAGTCCAGCTTTTAAACATATGTCAATCTGGTCCCTGTGTACACAGTACACAGTAAAATCCTCAGTGTCCTCAACTGGACCCCTATATGTCATGGGTCAATATTATTTGGGTCAATGTTCCATTTGTATTCTTTCAGAGTTAAATTAGCACTCAGTATTTTAAAGCATAGTGGCAAATCATGGCAGGAGAGGAAAATCCCCTGATGTGATGATAATGCTGCCTACCTACCAGGGCTTAATCCTGATTTATACTTTTTGCGCCACTGTCTCGTACCAAAAACAGCAGATCTACAAGCTCACAACGTGTCACCATGTGACGTGTTGTGAGTTTGTAGATCTGCTGTTTTTCTAGCATGACAGCGTACAACCAAGCATAAATCAGGCACTAGAACTGCAGGGACTGGACCATCTGTGAGGCTTGGCCTGTAAAATGAACATTTTTACTTTTATCTCTGATGAGGCGGAACCAGTAAGCCATTACATTTTTACAGCAAGGCTTTATAATAATGTCTGTAATTCTGTTTGTTTCACAGCTGTCTAAATAGGCCATTTTATGAAATGTATTTAGACAGCTGTGGAAAAGTCTGATCTATGTCACAACAGATTTAAATTCTATTCTATTGTCGAGTTCTCTGGGTTATCGCAAAATTCATTATGACTTTATTGTTTAAATATTTCCTCCTAGACTGTAGGACTTGGCTTTTGCCAACTTACATATCCAGTCTAGAGAGAATCAGCGGATTCAGAAATGGTCTTTCACAAGGTCACGTTAACCTTGCCATTAGCTGAGCCAAAGTTTAGCTTGCTCAGCAAATACCTCAGGCGTCTGAAAAAGCTTGGCATGGGACCTATGGTTCTTTACAGGCCTTCTACAGCTAGACACCACTGAGAGCATCCTAGCTGGTTGCATCACAGCCTGTTATATACTGACCAGACCTCCACCTTACTGCTTTGCAGAAGGTTGTGAAGACAAGTCTAGCACATCAGTGGATGTGAGCTTCCCTCCATCCAAGACATATACGACAGTGTTGTCGTCAACTGACCCCTAATATAGTATGTTTGATCTCTGCTGCCAAAGCAACCTTGATGTTGTCAGAACTGTCCCGCACCAACTTGGGTGAGTTTGGGGATATAAATAAATATGTCACAGTTTAGACCTTGTAGACTTGGTTCTGTAGTGGGAATCGAAGCACTGGAAGAATGTTTTATGTTGTGTTAGGCATTGGAGTTGTGTTCACTGTTGGTGTCGTGGCACTGGCAGCAGCAGCACTTATCAACCATACTTACTCTTACAGGAACAAAAAAACTAAAAGAGAAGACCTGATGGGCATGGAGGAACTTTACCCAATCTTCACGAAGAAGAATGAATGGGAGTCGAAAAGAAAAATTGAATGAAAGGCTCCTCACCTCTCCGTCTGAGAACAACAGAAAGGTGACACGTGATAGAGAATCAGTCATATCCTCATCATCCAGAATCAGAATATACTTTATTGTCACATCACATGTTTACAGGTGTAAAGCTCCATGGTTTTTGTTGTTTTAAGAAAAGAAGAGGGGGCAGGGAGAGCAAAGGAGAAAAAACTGAAAAGAAAAACATGTCAAGGAGAGACAAAAATCAAAGTTATCTACATATACAGTATACATAGCATAAACCAGCAGGTACATGTACTGTACATGAGGTGGTGGTGACACTTCGGCATAGGTCCACATCAGCAGCAGGTATGTACTTGAGATTATATATTAAGGTGAAGAAGAGTATCAACGCATTGTACATTAAATTAGACATTATATATAAGGTGAAAAACAGTATCACGGCATTGTCAAGTTCACATACTGTAGATTGGAAATCCACATGGTAGATTAAAAAACCTAACAAGGAAAGGTAAAGTTCATGGCCAGCCTAGTGACAGGCGGTGGTCAGGCCTTATTCAACAGTCTAGCCGGGTGGAAGCTGTTCAGAAACCTGGTGGTCTTGCCATTGGCCGTTGTAGGGGTGTGAAATATTTGTGGCTGGGGTGGTGCATGTCCTTGATGACTTCACACCTTGTACAGTTCCTGGAGGGAATGAAGCTCACCTCCCATTATGCACTCGGTGGACCGCAGCACCTGCTGTAGGTATTTCTGTTCGCGGCCGTTGCAGTTTCCGAACGCTTTCAATGGAGCCTGAGGATGCGGGGGCCTACTTCGAACATCCTCAGGCGACAAAACCAGAATAGATGCTGCTGAGACTTTTTCCCCACATGCGTGGTGTGTGTCCCATTTGAGGACCTGCTCGATGTGTAGCCTACTCCAAGGAACTTGACCCTTTCCACTGTCTGAATGGATGCTGTTACTGGGAGGGAGTGGATGGGTTTCTGTAGCAGTGACATACAAGAGGATGTAATGACAGTCTGTTTGGAAAGAATGACAAGTCCTGGAGTATGGAATGTGGATTGGTCTCTGTGGTAACATTTACACTGTCACAATGGGAAATGAACTGTTGTCTCTGTCCTTCCCTCTGACTCCAACAGAGTAGAGTAGGATCTACAGTATCTAGACTGTCCTGCTGGCCTTCTGTCTTTCTGGTCACTGTCTCTGATCATCACTGAAACACCTGTACACCTTCCAGTCCATATTCACTGTCTCTGATCATCACTGAAACACCTGTACACCTTCCAGTCCATATTCACTGTCTCTGATCATCACTGAAACACCTGTACACCTTCCAGTCCATATTCACTGAACCCCTCTCCCCCAGATCTGGATTGACTCCTGTTAATATCCTGTTATATTTTTATACAACTAGATTCTGCCAAGTCCCGGAAAAGTCGTGCTGTGATTGGCCAGTAGTCAGGAAGTGTGCCTCCTCAAATATGGCGGCGCGATACAAACGCCCCAAAGTTGGAGGAGGCGTCTATCTTTATGTCTATGGTCCAAGCCCATTCAATGAATTTGTATCCAGGCGATTGGTAGGCGTGGTGATTCTGGCCCAGGTGCTTGTGTAGGACGGCATGGCTATAGGCTTCACTTGGCAAAATGTGTATTTGGACAATTGCATCAGAAACCTAGGAAGAGTGCATACCTCCTCCGACACTGTGCACCTGTTGAGATAGATTTACACCTTAAATATGAGAGTAATCTTGCACTTGTGAATCAATCGTCTTCATGTGGCCAATCTTTGTTGTCTATGACGTATCTATGATGTATCACTCCATATTGGGCTTCACTTGACTTTCATCATAAATTTTAAAGTTAAATGATTCAAAAAGTATAGAGCATAATGTGGGGAGATTTTTGCCACAGATAATCTGTGAGATTAGCTCCATACAAACACACACTCTTGTAGACGCCTAGCCATGAAGTAAAATGATATAACATCATTAGATGGGACAGTGTGATGCCACAAGTGATGTAATCATTTGCCAGATGTGACTTGCAGATAGCAAATGGTTACATCATTTGTTTCTTAATTTCTGATGTTTTTTTTTTGTGTTTTGACCTTGATTGTGACCTTGACCCTCTTTGTTACTTTCAACCCCAAAGTTAATCATCTCTTTGTGGCCCCTGATCATTCCCTCCAGGTGTCATGAAAATTCACCCACCCGTTCTTGAGTTATTTTGAAAAAAAGACGACAAGACAAACAGAATGGGGCAAAAATATAACTACAACATGCATTATACACTGTAACTGCCTAACAAAATAACCTCTTCAACATGCAGTGCAAAGTTGTCTAAAATAATTAGCCTAATAAATAACCTCTTCAACATACAGTGCAACATTAAATAAAATAACAAACATAATTATAAGTTCCAGAGCCCTAATTAATGAACCATACTGCAGAAAGCCTGATGTTGCTAGGTTAATTACATTCATTAGTAATGTATTAATTAATATGATTACTTATCAATTAATTCATATTAATCATGTAATTATAGCAATAAAAACAACGCTTTTGTTAAACCTGTTAGGCTTACTGCCATATTATCTCGTGGGTACATAGACCAATTTAGACCATTCAAATAAAAAATGTCCATCGCCATCTGATGTAGGTCGAAATCAATCCTCCTTGGTCACGTGTCCCGTTGTGGCACTGAAATGAGTACCCTATCGAATTCTGCGTCTCCAGAGGTCAATCTGTTCGCTGCGAAATGTTTTGGTTGTGTTTTATTTGGGGTTGTTTTTATAGGCCTTTAAATATAGGGTAGCCAACATAAAATATCGAATTAATCTAATGTTTTAATATGTATAAAATGTCTAGGCCTATATACAATACAACTAAGCAGTCGTCGACTCGTCATTGAAATAGAGCGCAACCACGTTCCAATTCAGCATTGCAACACTGTTTACACCACTGCTTAGTTAGGCGGCCCAGAAATTTTATACATATTAAAACATTAGATTAATTAGATATTTTATGTTGGCTATCCTATTCCTATACACTTTTGATGACAATTTTGTACTTTTACTCAAGTAACATTTTGAACACAGGCCTTTTACTTGTAACAGAGTATTTCAACACAGCGGTATTGATACTTTTAATCAAGTAAAACATTCGAGTACTTTTTCCACCACTGCAACATTAGAAACATTTTCCACCTCGATTTATCTCAACATGATTATTATGCTCAAACAATGTACCAATTGCAACAACAGCGACCTCACGAGGCACGGTATTCACTAGGGTCACCAATTTCCCCGTGACACCGGGATGAACCAGATTAACGGTCGCGCCACTGTTTGCCAGTCAGTCGGAAATAATAACCGTAGATCTTCAACACAACACACAGCGAATGTGTCGGTCGTGACACACAACCAAGGCTCCACTGATTCATTTCAGGATACAGTAGCCTTTGTTTTTGTTCCTTTTTTTTCTCGCATTCATGAACTAGCTTTTGGTATTTTTTGGGATAATAAAGAATAAAACAATGATTTCCCCGTGGGACCGGTGGTACTCGACCAGCTGCTGCCTCTGCTGTCACGTACGGACGGGCACCATTATTCTGGGAATATGGTATATGGTAAGAAACGTTATGTCAAATCTGCAGATGTAGATTTTTTTTGGATTTTTTTTTTTACCAGTGGTGGAAAGTAACTAAGTACATTTACTCAAGTACTGTACTTAAGTACAATTTTGAGGTATTGTTTTTTACTTTACTGGACCTATTTCCACTTTTCTATACTTTTACTTCTACTCCACTACATGCATCTCTGAGGACAATATTGTACTTGTACTCCACTACAATTATTTGAAAACTTTAGTTACCTAGTTACTTTGTAGATTTAGATTAGGCCATTTGAAAATTGCCGATCTACAAGCTCACAATGCAATGGCATTGTGAGCCTTGTGGATCTGCTATTTTCTAAAGATTTTATATACATTTTGAACTTGAGAAATGGGAAATTCTGCTTAATGACTACTTTTACTTTTGGTACCTTAAGTATATTTTGATGCCAACATTTTTGTACTTTTACTCAAGTACATTTTGAATACAGGACATTTACTTGTAACAGAGTATATCTACCTAGCACTATTGATACTTTTACTTAAGTAAAACATTTGAGTACTTTTTCCACCACTGATTTTTACAGATTTTTAAACTATTTCAAAAATACATCCATGTTGGGGAAAGAGGGGAGGGGTTCCCCCTGTTGTATTTCAGCAGTTCCTCCATTCTTCTTCTGGCCATTAATGTCCAGTGAATCTCTAAAAAAAACGGATTTAGCCTGTACTTAAATATTTAGCAAATAATTAGCTAATAAATGCATTAAGCATTAGAATGACAAGCAGTAAATGTGTTTCTAAATGAGAGTTTTGCTTCTAAAAATCAGTCTAAAAGCAGACTGGGATAACCCCTGAGTCTTAAAAAGAGTGCATTAATCCAGGTAAATCCTTGACCTTTACGTCACTACACATCCTGTTTTGGGATTCTATTAATATTGGTCAGCAATGTCCTCAGGTTGAGGGCAGAAAAAAGCAGAGAGTAAAGCTTCTCTCATCATAACAAGTGTGGCCTAACATACAACAAACATTCACTGATCTATGTTCATGTTGGGCAGTTTCCATTCCCATGCAGGCTTGTGGGCAGAAACTGTCATTAATATATTTTATATAATATTTCATTTTGGATTTTGGATATGGCATAATTGTCCTTTCCTGATTGTGAAAGTGATGTAATTTTCTGAATTTACCTGGCTGTTTTAAGCTGCTATATTATTTATCTTTATCCACTTAGTTATTATATAGGAATTACTGATGATTATTTTATCAAAAGTCTCATTGTGAAAGCGCCAACACTTCATCACAATATTGATATCAAGGTATGAGGTGGGAAAAAAATCATATTTGATTTTGTCCCTCACCCAGACCCAGCCCTACCTACCTCAAATCATCACACAGCTCAATTGCAGTAGGCTAGCTTTACTTCTACTGAAATTAAATCCATGATTATAAGATCTGTCATTTGACTCTCTTCTGTTCATTGTAAGCTTTACATATTTTTCATCACTAAAGGTAATGCTTGAATGAATCCATGTGTGTGAGACTGTTAGGCTATATATCAGCCTACTACCGAAAACAGCAGATTTTCAAACCAAAAACACAAAGCATTTTGAACGAGTGACATACAATAATGACAAAATGTAAATTAGGTCCAATAATGAATTAACCACCTATTTTACTTCATCGTATTGGTGTTATGTGGTGAAAATAGCAGATCCATCAGACCATCAATGAGACAAAGTGAATAACTTATAATGAGCATTAGTGAGGAACAATTATATGAAGATAGATTGAAAATGGGTGAAGTGGTCCTTTAAGTTATTATTTATTTAAAAAAATGTTTTGCTTATGATAACATTCCCCAAAAAGGTATGGCAGGTTGAAAGTAGTTCAACTGAACAAATGAACTATATCCCTCCTATTCTGGGGGCAAACATTCGGCGAAAATAGCCTCGTCTACAAGCACACAACGGAAGGCCTAGTATAGACCCCTGGGGGACTCCAGTCATCTAAGTATATGCGTTGATGTGGTTAAAGAGTTATTCCACTCCTTTTGACTTCACTACATTTTCTTCACTATTCCCACAGCTCATAAATGCAGTGGTCCTAATTATCCTGTTGTCGGCTCTCAACGACCCAGTCCAGTACCGCTACCATCTGACCAGCACCGAGTTGGGCACCGACATAGATGTTATGGATGATGCAAGTGAGTGTCTCTAATCCCATGCTTGTCAAATGTCAGATCAAGATTAGATTAGGTAAAGAATAATAGCAATCATAATAATAATAGTGTTAATAGTCATTTTAAAGGTCTCCATGATTTATTGTGCAACAAGCTCAAGTTATTGCAGAAATAAAACACCCTACCCAAGTTGTATTGATACTAGAATTCTTGATGAATGTACCAGTGCATGGTTTATGAGTCTGCTTAATGAGTTTCCTAATTGCTTATGAAGGGTACAGTGAAGCATTTTAATGTGTAATAGCAGATTTAACTTAAGAAGTGACTTGGGGCTCTTATTTTATTTGTATTCTTTTCATGTATTTATTCATTTATTTAATGTAGGCCTACATGTGGCTAGGTATGTGTATATGTGGGTCACTGTGGCATGGAATCTGTGCCCTCATTATTGTATACATAACACTCTCTAATATCTCTTCTATTTTGGGACCCATTTTTGGGTCGTGGACCTATTTTTATGAGCCACGACTCACGAGTAAATGTCCCTTTATTTTTACTTCACTACATTTAATTATTATTATTATTTCAAAAGATGTTCAACTTTTCATACATTAAAAACAAATTCAACGTTTTTTCAAAATAATTTCATAAATGAATAAAAATAATAATAATATTCAATGTAAACATTTTGGGGATCACTGGACTAAACCAACTGCCAGCAGTCCAGCTCGCAATACTCCTGATGGCGCTTTAGCCAGAGGGTTGAGAGGAAGACCAGAGGGAGAAAGAGAGTGATGACGTAGTATCTTGGTTTTGTGAAAGGCAGACGTCAGTAATACTCATGATTCAATCACTGTGTTTGCGTGTGCGTGTGTGTGTGTGCGTGCGTGTGCGTGTGCGTGTGCGTGTGCGTGTGTGTGCGTGTGCGTGTGTGTGTGTGTGTGTGCGTGCGTGTGTCTCTGTGCATGCATGTATACATAATAGGAGATTAAGACAGAGGCATATTGTTGCTTTCGGACAGAAACCTCCATATCTCCATATTTCATATTTTTTCATAAATTGTCCTATTTTTTCACTTTATTTAATAGCAGAACATTTTCACCTTTAATGACATGTACCAAAATAGGGACCCCAGGTTGAAAGTGGTTAAGTCAGACTGCGTTTTATAAATATTTAACCAGTATTAACAAGACTAAATAATAACTAAACTGTATCCATTGGAACACAGGTTCTTTTTTCCATTTCCTGAAAACAAACGGTTTTGGACATACAAGGTTTCCTCTTAACAGCAACAAATATCATCATTGGCTCTTGGCAAAGTGTCAGTTCTGTAATTATCACAGTTGTAAGCAGAGGTGGAAGAATGCTCAGAGTTTTTACGTAAAAGTAGTAAATGTAGCAATACCGCAATATAAATACTCTATCTAAGTAAAAGTCCTGTATTAAAAATTTCACCTGAGTAAAAATACAAACGTATTGGCATTAAAATATACTTACAGTATCAAAATAGCAGATCTACATGCTCACAGCTAGTATCTAAAGCTGTCCAATAATTGTAGTGATTTTAAAAAGTACAACATTTGCCTCTGAGAGGTAGTGGGGGTAAAAGTATAAAGTATTAAGAAAATGTAATACTCAAGTAAAGTAAAAGTACCTCAGAGTTGTATTTAAGTACAGTACTTGAGTAAGTGTATTTAGTTACTTTACACCACTGCTTGTAAGGAGGGGTCATGGACTGGTTGGTTCAGTTAGCGCGCATGTGAGTGGGCAACTATTGTCGTTACATAAAGACTGCGATGGATTTGCTCAAATTGTCGACGAGTCCTTATGTTTAGCACACGCAAAACGTCACATATATCGAAACCCATATTTATTTATTTTTTTCTTCTTTTTAATACTTTTTTTATTGGAATTTCCAGTAATATGATAAACACATCAGAGTATAAACGACTATAAAATATAAAACAAGAAAAGACTGACAAAAAAAAAAAAAAATTATAATAGATTTTTCATAAACATATCTACCCCGAGGTAGATATGCATTACGTCATAGATCGCCATCTGATAAGATTGTTATCTCTTGGACCCTAATCTACACTGTAAAATCCTCAGTGTTACTTTAACTCTGAGAGTGTATTGCTATGGGTCCACTTGGTTCCTTTTGTACACTCAGATGTACACTCCTATTATCAATCATTTACCTGAAGGCCCCCTGGAACCCCCCAATGACCCCATGGGGTCCCCGGGCCACATGTTGAAAACTAGCGATCATACTGATCAACATGACTTACTGAACCATACAGTAAGACTATTAGTTAAGGGTCACTGGACACAATTGATTGAGATTTCTGTATATAGAAAGATCAAACATCATTCTAGCAGTGGGACAGCAGGCCGATAATAGCGGATTTCTGAAGACATTACAGATGGCACCTACGTACCTACCTAGTGTCAAATGTTGCACTGTGTGATGTAGAAATCCAATTATGTCTTGGTATCCATAGAAACAGCTCTGTGTGCTGATTTGTTAAACATGTGCAGTACCAAGGCTTACGGGAAGAAAGGTTGCAGATTCACTCAGACAGTTTAGAAAACAGAGGGGTGCCATTAAATGTACTGTAGTCCCTCCTGCATAACAATTATTCACTGTGCCAACTGTGAAATGTCTCTGTTTTTTCCCAAGACAGTTTGAGAGCTACAGTAATAATAGCAAAACAGTTTATGTTTCCTAACATTATTATTATTTTTGCTTTGCTTCTTTCCCCTACAGACATATGCATAGCCACCGCAATATCTTTGCTGATGATCCTTATATGTGGCATGGCAACATATGGCGCATACAAGGTAATGAAAAACACCATAGAAATGTGCAACTTGAATCAAATGCAGATGAAGTTGACCAAACAGATTCTGTAATATCTCTCTCTCTCTCTCTCTCTCTCTCTCTCTCTCTCTCTCTCTCTCTCTCTCTCTCTCTCTCTCTCTCTCTCTCTCTCTCTCTCTCTCTCTCTCTATCTCTCTCTCTCTCTCTCTCTCTCTCCACAGCAACATGCGGCCTGGATCATTCCATTCTTCTGCTACCAAGTCTTTGACTTTGCCCTTAACACATTGGTTGCCATTAGCGTGGTGGTTTATCCCAACACAGTACAGGACTACCTACAGCAGCTGGTGAGTGAGACATTATAAATGATTTAGGTCTAGGTTAATGTGATCTGCACAGTAACTGGCACAATGACCCAGGGTCCCTGAGAACAATGTATGAATAGGTCTGCAATTGATTATCTTCTTAGCAATTATTCTATCGATTACCTTTTCGATTAATCGAATAATTGAGAAGCGCTTTTTAAAATTTTAATATGTTATATATCAACGAATCGAAATCTATTCGAAAGAATTTGAATAGATTTGTTTTAAATGGACTAAATCGATTAGTTTGATTAACCACTTAAGCCCTATTTCATACTTTGGTGTACAATAGTGTTGCGCACAAATAGCGGATCTACAAGTTCCCAATGCATATTTTTGCTATTCTTCTCTATTTCAGTATTCTTTGGAAAATCGGTTATTTATTACAATTTATCATTTCTTAATTATATTTGATTAAAATCTATTAGCTCGATTAACTACTACCCCCCCCATCTGAGAGTAACTCTGAGAGTGCATAAATGTACACTCTCAGAGTTAAATTAACACTCTAGGCTAAGGAAGACTCTTACATTGAGCTGCATTTCATTTAATTTATTGTCTGACAAATCTCTCTCCTTTTCTCTCTCTCTTCCTTAACCATTGTCCGTCCCAGCCGGGGACGTTCCCTTACAAAGAGGACATCATGTCCACCAACAACGTGTGCCTAGTCTTTGCAGTGCTGCTTTTCGTGGGCTGCATCCTTTCCTTCAAGGTAATTAAGTCTCTTCAACCCCCTGCTGTTCAAACCCATCACAGACCTGGATTGTATAATTGCTTATATAATTGTACGTGCGCTTACACACACACACACACACACACACACACACTCAGTCAAGTTTTAATCAATATTATTCCAATACGAACCAAGCAGTCAAATCTCATGCCGTGCCCAATGCCCATCTGGAAGGAACATAAGCCATACAGTGCAGATGATGAATCCGCCGTTGCACCCGCGCCTGTCATCGGTTGCTTTTAATAGGATGAACACAGTACAGTCAAGAGAGCCGGCACAGCAATGACAACAGGAAACACACTCCAGTCAGGCTGATTCCTCTTAATACATGCGTGACTCGCCAGTCACAACTCTGCGCAGGGGGATGGAGATGTGACAGGAATTCGCAGTCATCTGTACAAATCAAATCAAGTCACTTCTCATCGCTGTCCTTCTCGAGTTGAGTTAGAAAATGTTCAATGCAATATTGTCCAACGTCAGAGCTAAGGTTAGGTTGTGATAGGAGATGACCACAGGAAAATAAAAGACGTAGAAAAGACGGCATGGAAAGGTCTATGTCACACAAAGCATAAAAGGAGACCTTTTTAATTGCTCATCGGCTGAAATATCAGCATTAAACATGTTGTCAAAACAACTTTCCTAAAATCTTTAAAAAATATATAAACTGAAATTGAAAACAAAAAGTCTAAACGAAATAAAAACGTATGAAAAATGCAAAACTATAATAACCATGGTACTGTCAGCAATGGGACATCACTGATACCAAAGCGCAACACATAGAAGAAATGAACAACAGAGCCCTGTTTTGGTCTGAGCTGAGTGTGGCTCAGCTGTGAATGCTAAGCAGTGGTGGACAGTAACGAAGTACATTTACTTGAGTACTATACTTAAGTAATTTTTTTCCTCATCCTGGACCATAAACAGCAGTAGTGGACAAAGTACTCAAGTAAAATACAAAGTAAAATTTCTTGTTAATATCAATGCACTGCTGTATTGAAATTTCCCAAACAAACACAGACATTTCAAAATGTTGTGAGCTTACGGTCTGCTATTTTCACTGTATTTCAAATAGTAGTTCATTCATAATATATTTTTGAAAGTTTGGGTCCCAAGAGTCCCTTCCTAGAAATTTAGCAGAGTCAAAAGTACAATATTTCTATTTGAAATGTAACGGACTGAAAGTCTTGAGCTTTAGCTTTATTAAAGGTAGGGTAAGTGATATTTTTGGATTAAAACAAAAAGTATTTTGTTTAAAGGTTAAAGCACTATATTCTGATTGTAATCATTGCTAGAGTGTTTGTTCAGTAACAGGAGTCTCCCCGTCTCTCCAGCTCTTTAATAAACAGAAAATACATTTTCCGGTAGGTGTCAAAATCTCAGCCAATCAGGAGAAAGTACCCATTTTTAAGCTTCATTTTTATAGTGTTCCAGTTCCAATTTTGCCTGCTCATTTCTTAGTGTCATCACTTCCAATTTCACTTGTTTAATCTATATCCTGATTGAGTTCTCTATTCTGATTGTATAAAATTGGAAATGAAACTGAAACTGAAACGAAAATGCATTTTCTGTTTTATAAAGAGCTGGAGAGACAAGGAGACTCCTTTTACTGAACAAACACTATGGCAATGAGTACTATCAGAATATAGAACACTTACCCTACTCTTAAAAAATAAATAAATGAGCATACTCAAAATTTACTTAAGTACTGTACTCGAGTAAGCTACTTAGTTACTGTCCACCACTAATAAACAGACACGGAACCTCGAGGAAGGCCTGGCTGTCAGCACACTTAACTGAACCACAACCAGATCATCTTCCAGCTGACCGCTGAACGCTGATCTAGAAACAGCCTCTGGCCAGGAAGGAGAAATGGAGACAGGAGGGGACATAATGATAAAATAAAATAAGATAAATCTTTCTTGAACCCCATGTGGAAAATTCAGAGCAGCAACAGCATTAATGCCTAATTTATGCTCCGTCGCATGATGGCATCGAACGTCGACCATATCAGACCGACAAGTATGAATCGGTCTTCAGAATAACACACATGATAGGTACAGGTAAGAGTAGAATAGAGCCAAGCCAAGATAGAAGGAGATGCTAAATCAAGGAGCTATTAATGCCTGGATTAGTGAAGAGAAGTATAGTGAAAGAAAGGTAGAGAATAATGCAGAGAGAGGAAAAGAGTGAGAGAGTGAAATATTAAACAGGCTAGATAATGCAGCTCCAAAAGCAGTAGCACTTTGCATTATTATGTCCCAGGATTTTACATAATCAGTCTGGAAGGTTTTTGTTTTTTTGTTTTTTTATCTCCAAAAACAAAGGGGACATTTTGAACAGTTGAGCAGATGGTATGGGGAGTGTAATAATAGAATCCAGGCTGGATTTGTTGGATATATACTTCCTGGTAAAAAAAATGTATTTTTCGTTTGGTTTTGCTTTAGTAAAAGTAGCAATACCACAATATAAAAATACTCAGAATGTGACTTGAGTAAAAGTACAAACATATTGGCTTGAAAACATACTTTTGATGCCAACATGCCCAAAAAATCTGATCTGTAATCTGTAATGTTCTGCTGAGAGAACATTACACTGTCTGGGTAACATCCAACTTTAGTTTTGTGTTCTGAAACCCGGGAGGTTGTCAGTCAAGTGTGGGACTGTTTAAGTGAAGCACAATGCTGGATATTAGTGTCTGAAATGTAAATTGGACCAATTGGATTGGATTGTGGCAAAACCTCAGAAGGTTCCCGTCACAGTAGAGAGGTCACCTCACCAGATGGCACTGTGATTGTCTCTGTCTGTCTGTCTGTCTGTCTGTCTGTCTGTCTGTCTGTCTGTCTGTCTGTCTGTCTGTCTGTCTGTCTGTCTGTCTGTCTGTCTGTCTGTCTGTCTGTCTGTCTGTCTGTCTGTCTGTCTGTCTGTCTGTCTGTCTGTCTGTCTGTCTGTCTGTCTGTCTGTCTGTCTGTCTGTCTGTCTGCTGGCCACTGCTGTTACTGCTGGCAAGGGAAGCAGCCCAGCAGGGTAGTCACACACACATATACAAAGAACCTCCTGTTCTATTGCCAAGTCAGACCTACCTAGCCTTGCTGCAAGAAAGGCTTTACAGAGAAAAGACGGGTACTTGGGACTTTTTGCAGTTAGCAAGTTTTGATAGTTTAAGAACCACACTTTCTTACCATCAGTATCACAGTACATCTGGTAATGAATTATGTGCAGCATTTTCTATACAAAATATACTACTACTACTGCTACTAATAATAATGAAATATAATGAAAAATTCTGCCATTTTTTAAGATTAAAAGTCGAATGTAATTTCTTGGGTCAGTTGACAGCCGTGCTGTAATGCTAACATGCAGCAGTGATGCCATTTCAGCTCATTGTCTGTATTGTATTTCTTCCTCCTCCCGTGTCAGGCCTATCTGATTGGCTGCGTGTGGAACTGCTATAGATATGTAAGTGGCAGGGGCACCACTGAGGTCCTCGTTTACGTCACCACCAATGACACCACGGTGAGTACCCACCCCTCCCCCTCACCTCAAGGACATAACACTGCAGCACCCTCGCCGGATTGTGATATGACGCACAGTCATAGTGTATGTGTGTTTACTGGCCTGTGCATAGAATAGGCACACATGCATGTAGGCATGCTTGCATTTACACAAGAACATAATACTGCAGGCACGTACATGCACTGCAGGGTTAGGGATGTGCATGCTCTCACAGGTTCAGATGTACTTAACGATGCTATCACCGTTATGACTAGTACTATCCAGTTGATTTTAGCTAAAGATGATTCATTTAAAATAAGGTTTTGAAAATTAGCATTAGTGACAAAAGTTAAAAATAAATAAAAAATAGCTACAGTACTAGCAGCAACTGTGAGACTTGTTTGCCTAGCATGACTAAAATAGAGGCTATGTTTATTTTTGCATGTTATTGCAGTTCAATGAGTTGATACCACTAAATGCACGAGGTAAGGATTTTAGGCAACACTTTACATTACAGGATTTTACATTACAGTGTCTTTACTACTATGTACTAATTAATGCATCTGAGTGATCCTCACAGCAGTACACCAGTGCCTCAATCATAATCCTCCTTAATCTTCTAAAAGTAAAAGTAATAAATAAACTAGAACCTCATTTACCCCAAACCTAAGACTGGAGGTTTTAACAGAACTGTCATAAAAGCATTGAAATATATAATGATACAACATTTTTGTTAAATGTGAGCAATGGCTCCTTCAGTCAAGTTATCATATGAAGTTCTTCCAGGTTAGAGGGATAATATTTCAGTTCACCATCTGAACCCCATGGGTACCATGGGGTTCAGATGAGTGAGATTCTTCCAAATATTCACTGTAATGTAAAGAAATGTTAGACTGTCTGACCACAGCTTTTTATTCATAGATTAGGCATTTAGAAATGTATGAGTAGAACAAAATTGTAAAATATATTCAACTTTACAGAACCCACCCCACTCCATATCGGACCCTAGCCTACCACTTTAACCCCGGTGTCCCATTTTGGTCATGTCATTATAGGCGAACATTCGCACAGACAAAACAAAAACATTCTTTATCCGGATTAAGTGTTTAACTACATATTGTCTAAATAGAAATGTTTAGAGATGTTTAACTCTGTGTAATCGCATTTCTTTATCCTATTGGTAGTGGGTGAGGGGACATTGATGTTGTAGGTAGCAGTAGATAGGCTGTACCAATGGGATTGGCTGTGAACGGCTAGGTGGGCGGAGTCACACGTCATCCTTCTTAGCGATGACTCAGGACTTTTGAGAAGGCTTTAGTACGTCACTCTTTCCATCCGTCTGTCTGTCCGTCCAGGTGTAATCCTCCACACTGATATAATACTCTAATCTCTGTCACAGTAACACCCATCTTCACTGTTATAGATGGAGTCCCTTACCGTTCACCCTTGCTCATGGCAACCTTCAACTAGAGCCCGACCTATGCCAGATTCCTAGACCTAGACCATAGCTAATTGTTTAATAGTATTCACTACTGTACCACAATATGGCTATATACACTGTATCTCTATCTACAGTATGTTATGTCACAGTGTCGTGTCATTATGGCACAAGAGTTTTGAGTCAATACAGAACGTCCTCTGTGTCTAGTTACCCAGGGTGTCTAAATAGCTCCCTGTTGCCTCAAACAATAAGTCGCTGCTTCTCCACCGTGCCTTTTTATATAAATGCCATTAACATGCGTAGGCTCGGGTCTCACTCTCTTTTTAACATCACTATCTCTCTCTCTTTATACCCTGCCCCCACTCCTCTCTTTTTCTCCATCCTCTTCTTTTCTGGATGCATTACGTAATAGCCTGTGTTTGTCCTCCTAGTGATGTTAACCCGCTTTCACTGCCTGGTTCACAGTTCTGTCCCCTGGGAGCATGTTCTCTCTCTCTGGCACACACACACACACGCACGCACACGCGCACGCACACGCACACGCACACGCACACACACACACACACACACACACACACACACACACACACACACACACGCTGTCTTTCCATCTCTCTGATCACTAAATAAACAAATAAACAGTAACAGTAACAAACTTTAAACAATAAATATTGTATAACAGCATTGAAGAGGACAAACCTTTTACACAGCAACTCTACTCGACTCTTCCACTCGCCTTTTTTAAAACAGTATTTTCTTTGTACATTTCTGTTTTTTTTAGTTTTTTTTAAGAGATGTTTTTTCCCCCCATTTTGGGTCATTTTTTGACCTGTTTTTTATGGGTCATGAGAAAATATCTACTTTTTTTTTACACTTCCTACAATAAAGGAAAAAACACTTCCTAATAGGAAGACAGTGGCTCCATAAACCCTCTAGCTCTTGAGGGGCCAAACAGTAGAACTAACTCTCCTCTGATGTTGGGGTTTCAGGTCCTTCTGCCACCATATGAGGAGGCCATCGCCATCCCGCCCAAGGAGCCTCCTCCACGGTACATAGAAGCATGAGGAGACGCCCTCGCCTCGCCGCTGGATCCTATACCTTGCAACCCTACCGCGTCCCCAGGCCCTACAGACCTGCATACTACATCTCTTTTCCACTGCTGGCCCTCAAGCATTGCAAGCAAGTCCAAATGTCCTCAACACTGGTGGTCTCAGGTCTCAGACTTATGATATCACCAACCCCCCCTTCCTCGCCACTGGTAAACATGAGGATGGTAATCTGACAATACACTAGATTAGGGCAGCTCTGAGCCACTGTCGTCCTCTACTCTGTCCTTCCTTATGCTTCTACCACCCCATCCCCCCATCCCACTCCTGACACGTGTCGTGCCACCCACCCCCCCCGACACCCCCGGTATCGCAGTGACTTTGAGATGCCCTCCTTGGCTCCCTCTCAGCATTCACTGTCCCGCCGCAGGGTGAAGCAGCTGGACACGCCAGTGAAGTCCCTTTGGCACAATCCGCCCCAGTTTCAATTTGCACTTTTCTGTGTTTGAAATGCCCCGTTGGTCTGGCCAATCAACTTTTTAACCCCCGATACTGTGAACCTTCCTTGTGGTCTCGTCTAGAAAACTAAACGCGAGAGAAACAGCAGCGATTTAACAAGCGTCAGAGAGAGAGAGAGAGAGAAAGCGTGATCGGTTATGCAAGAGCACTTTTGTTTTTCAAAGTTGACGAATTCCCTCTATGAATGTAACGATGGGGGTATTTTTGTAAGAATCTTTTGTACGTATAATAGTAAAAAAAAGAAAATGGAGGGGAAAATAATTGAATAGTGAGAGGATATATCCTGTTGTGATACAATATTCATTTGCATAACCAAGTAATACTGTATGTCCCATAGGAAATGGAAAATCTTGAAAAGAGTACCTTGACTTATAGCCACTAAGACGTCTTCCATTTGTACCATGTAACACGATGTCTGTAAACCCCGCAACACACTGATTGAAAAGAAAAATCAGTCACCCAACGATTGCAACTAATCTATTCCAGTTAGCTCTCTTGTCATTTTCAGCACTGTTGCAAGTGCAAACAAAGAATCAAAGAGTTGCAAATTATTAATGTTTAAGCCTAATTTATGCTTTGGCGAAAAAACGGAGCGCAACATGCTGCCCGCACAATACTTTTTCTCCTGTGCATAAATCAATTATCTTTATGTGTTGAAGCACTTATTACAGACATCTTTGATTTACGCCGACATTCAGATTTTAAATGCACATGCAAATCCCAACACACATTCAAAGCAATAGACCGTGAATAAAAGTATTACCGTATATATGTAAATGTTCAGAGGTAAGAATGTGTCCATTTTAGATATCTGTCCCATGGACTTGTATTCACAGCAATGTCATTTGTGTCTTTTCTTTTTACATGGAGGTGTTTAATCTGATCTTTAGCAGGACTGAGGGCAGGACTAACTTAGCAGGACTGAGGGCATTTTGTGTGTTAGGTCATGATGTTACTCCAAGGGTCTTTGTCTGTGGAGACATTTGTTTTGCACATGCAGTGATATCATTTGGTTTTTAGTTCTGTGCTGGCGAGCTTTTGAAATGATGGGATAGGAATCTTAATGCTTTATTTACTGTAGTGTAGTACGTAGCACAAGATGCAGCTAGTAAATTACTGCCTAGAAACTATTTGGGCAAATGGTCCAGCATTACTAAAACTATGTAACAAATACAATTAGCTATATATTCTATAGCCAATTAGTTTCCTTAATCTCCAAATAGTATTGGCTCTGTGTGGACAATAATATTACATTAACAATAAAAACTCAAAAAGCTATGCAACCAAGAGCTCCTTCAACAATTTGTTAGGCTTAGTAGTAATACAAGTACTGTAGTGGTATTATGCATTTTAAATACGAATATTATAGTTTGTAGCCATTGGTTGAGCCCTCTTGTCATTGTACCAGTGTGAATTATGACCACCGCTTCTGCAAATCCAACAATGTTTGAACAAAGCTGTAGACAAAATGTGCACTTTAAAGACCATGTGAGCTTATTGAAAATCTGTTTGCTGTATATTCCTATTTTATTGATTTTCCATCGTGATGCTGTCGCTAGCTCACGACATGTTTTACCACTTAACCCTAGCGTCCCTATTTGGGGGAGGCGAACATTTGGAAATAACTGACCTACAAGATCACAACGCGGTGCGTTGTGAACTTGCTATTTTTGGCAAAGATATTTAGTGTCAAGCCCTTGGGAATACGGTCAAAACATTATTGGGTTTTAAGTGGTTAAAGACCATATGAGCTCATTGAAAATCTGTTTGCTGTATATTCCTGTTTGGTTTATTTTCGATGGTTCTAATGTCGCTGGACAGCCTGGCCTGGGTGGGCTTCTAAACTATGAAAGGAACAAGTGTCTAAACATTTCATATACATTATCTAATCTAATGTGACTGACGTGCTCTTGACATTGTTTCCGATGTGATTGAAGGTTAATCTCAACCCAGTAGGTTTGTGGCACTTCCTTTTAGAATCACTTAAGACTGTTCTCCATCACTGTCCATCCATTGTTGATTGCCACACACATCGCTCTTGTTGGATCTGCATGGGCCCATGTCTACTTCAATTCTGACAAATAAAACCCTCAAGCAGTAGATGTTGGCCTTATCTCTTTGATTACCAGTTCATTCATTTTTGTTGCTGGTTGGAAATGTGTGAGAGAACCACGTATGGAACAGAGAGAAACAACAGACTCATGAAACACATTTAGTTTTGTGTATCTTTTCCCAGCCAGGATGCAGTCATGATTAAATGAATAGCCTTGGAGAGACTGACCACTAATGAAGTTGGGTTTTGGTCTGATCTTCTTGTTCTGGACTGTTATAACAAATGTAATGTCTCTAAGGCAGGCATCCAGATGCATAAAACGCAGGTCACCAGGTATTGGAGAGGACTTTGTCATGTGACTAATGTCATGGGGTTTACTATTTGTGTTTCACTGATAGCCGCAGTGGGCTGTTGGATGACATCTTTCCCATCAGGAAGAAAATATATATTTTTTATCATAGTGTGGAACTGAGTTAGAGATTCTAATTTATGTTAGAGATTAATAGAATGTCCCAGGCCCACTCAAGGATGATTTAGAGAAGGATTCCATGGCAAGAAATTCAGCACATAGCAGTTCGCATTCACCACAACCACTCTGTTCGGACTTCACATTTCAGCTTAATCTTCGACATTAATCACATTCCATATATATATATAGTATATACTCCACATAAGAATGGACTTTGTTCAATCCATATAGCTGCTAAAACCACTTGACCTCGTTCACAAAGCATCACTATAATTCACAGTAGCTCTGTTGGCCTGTATACAGTATAGCTAGTTGACTCCAGTGGTCCACTTCCACAGAATGATGAATTGAGAGTCGTCAGCTCATCCGCACGTGCCCGCCTGGCTGCCCTTTATGGCTGACAATCCCTGAGCCGGCAGAGTAACGACAGCGCCAACGGATCAACAGGGATTTAAGCTTCCATCTCTTCTGACACAAAATGGAGCCTGGCATTACCTTGGGCCTGACAGGAGCCAGACACACTCACCTACTTTCTGCCAGCGTAACTGGAGAATAGAAATAAGTAGGTCACATATGGGCCATTCTCTCTCTCTGAGATGTTTGTCCAGCAATGGTCAACCCTGAGCTAGTTCAGAGTCGTCTGTGGTCCTTGGAACAGGCATCAAATTACATTTACTATGTTCAGTACTTCTTCCCAGACGCTATAAATAATATACTATGAATAATAGATGATGTAAGCTCAGGGGTCATGTTACCCAACAATACAGACACTAAATATTATTCACAAGATCTATGAACTACAACTGTCCTCCTGTCCAGAATAGAACACTGCTGTCATAGGACATCACAGTTCAAAACAGTTCATAATCAATAATGTAATTCTTTGTGTGTGAGCACTGAGCACATTACGTCCACACTGTCCAGTGAAATGTCAGCTGAGGCATAATCAATAACAATCATCAGTCAGTGTTGTGTATGGGAAACGTAAAGTTTCCAGTATTAAACCTAGTGCAGTAATCTATATTCCATGCAGCATACTGTAGCACCCCGGGATGTTATTACACATTGTGCTGTGCTGGGGATGTCTGGACCCACTACTATACAGAGTATAGTATTGTAGAAATAAAATGGGAGCCGTAGGCCTATTATAATCATTATGGTTGCTATTGATGTTGTTTGTTGACCCTTGCCAAGTCAAACACTGTTGAATGTACTCTGTCACAGGCAACATCAACATCATTTGTGTTAGGCAGTGGTAAAGTACTCAGATGTTTTACTCAAGTAAAAGCAGCAATAGCACAATGTAGAAAAACTCTGCATTCAGCATTATTTGAGTTCAAAAGTGCTAGCATCAAAATATACTTTAAGTACTCTTTATGCAGAATGGCTAATTTCCTCAAGTACAGTAATTGAGTAAATGTACTTACTACTTAGTTACCTTCCACGACTGGTATTGGGTATCCTCTGCATGTGCTCAGATCATATGGGATGATCTCAATTGATTTAATTGGAAATCAAGAAACAGGCTTACTGTAGGTAGGTAACGAGTGGAAAAACTAGGCCAAAGCACTCAGTGGATGACGGTGAGCTTATATTATCTCTAACTGTCACCGTGTATTTTATTTGCTCCCTGTGGGGCAGTCAGGGTTTCAATCTAGGGAGGAAAATCCTTGACGACTAATCCTGAAAACTTTGAATTCCCCTGCAGGGATCAACACTGTGGCAGAGTCATGAAAAGAAAGACACCAAGACCAAGAGTTTAAAAGCCCCCGCTAGCAACCTAAGTAACCAGACCAAAGTGGTTTGAACAGACTGACATTGCCATCCTTGAGAGAGCTGACTAGCGAAGGGGAAAAAGGAAAATGTAAGATTATTATTAGTGACGGAATTAAGGAGAGGGGTATACAGCATCACTCAATGATTAACATGTATTCTAACAGTAAAAAGTTTAAAGTACAATAATAACAAGAAAATAAAATAAAAACTACAAAGTGCAATTTGACCTAAGGGTGGCACTAGAAGAAAAAACATGGGGTCACCAAAATCAGTATAGGGGCATCATTTGGGGAATATTGAGGTGCACAGCAAATTCCATTGTAATCAGTCAGTTGTTTTTGAGTTATGTTTCGCACAAAGTGGACGGATAGACGCACGGACAGACAGACAGACGTGGCCTTCCTTAAAGCCCTGCCCTGGAAATTTGCAAGATACAGAAGTTTGTGAGACTCCATTACTCTTCAGAACCTTTTGGTATATTCACCATATAAAAAATAAATAGACTAATCTATCCCTTTCTAGAAATTATAATGGTGGTTCATATTGAACAGCTTTTTCAAATACTTTTCAGCAGTAGACAGAACTGATTTTTTTCTTATATTATTTTTCTTTTTTATGCATAAATGGTGTAAGCCGGTCTTCTTGAGTTGCCAATTTGTGCTGTGGATCATGCATACTGTATCTCTGGGGAAAGTGATAAAACTAATATCCCTCAATGTGTCATGGACAAGGTAAGCAAATCATTCCAGTAATCACCCTATTATGTTACAAATGTACTAAGTGTCACTGTTGTACTGGCAGGAGGTCCACATGCCATTTGTACCACAGATATGCCACGAGGAGCCCTCAGGGTCTGTGCCTGCCAACTAGCTGGCACAGGTATTATGCAACTGCTGCTGTGATTGTAACATTCCAATAGCTCTGGCAGCTTCATACCAGAGGGACATCATTTGAATGGGCCAGTCTATGGTCAGTTTAGGGCTAACAGTTATATATACACAAATGAGTGACAAATTAAAGGAACATCTGAATAACTGAGTGAAGAAACATAACAAATGCATTTGCTTCCATACGCTGCACGATTAACATCCTATCATGCATCAATTTTGGATCAAGATGGCAATAGAAACAGATCTAAGTGACAATGAAATAGGGTTCATTATTCAGACATGGATGGCAGGAGTTTCAGACACAAAACAACTGAACTGGCTTAGTGTTTCAAATAGGAACAGTGATATGTGATATCTGTATTTCAATCTATTGGAAAGACATTAGTAAATTGGGTTGGATGGAAATCAATGATGATGATGCTCATGCATTATTATGATATAGTATTTTTGGAAAAACAGAAGAGCAACTCTTCCTCAGGTGATTGAGAATGCCGATGCAGGATGTGATCAGACCGTCAGCAAGAAGTCAACTACTTAGAGAGGGATGTTATAGTAGGGCTGCAGTGCATTGTTATAGAACTTTTTGAATGCCAATCGGTTCAAAAATAATTTCTGTTCTAATTGTATTTGGAGTAGGGCTCTTGTCACAAGCTCCTATTGCTGTCATTAGGATCTAGTCAACACTCAACAGTTGTTCCGAGGTCTATTTTCCGCTTCACTATTATCTTTCTGGCTGGTTCAGCAATACCATTGATGTTGTGTAAAGTGTAACATGCCTGTACATAGAATATGACCATTCAAGGACGGCATCTGTTAGAGTGGACAACTATAAGAAGTGTCTGAGATTGGTACTCTGGGGTGCTTCCGCCCTGCTGGGGCTCGAGGAATGGCCAGGCCAGGAGGCTTGGGTTATGCTGCTGTAATGCTGTTTTTATGCTTGAATCTTCTTCAATAAATTGCCTACACCTCACCCTGAGTGGAATATTAATATTTACCATAATAGCGTAAGCCCCTCATTACAAATTCTCATTTGAGAGTTCAGTGGTACAACCATAGGCACTGGTCTACACAGATGTGGAAAAAAGAAATATAGTCAGATGAGTCATAAAGATAAAGAAAACGTCAATTAAATATATCAAATGGAAATTTGCCTTTGCCACAATCCTTCACCATATTCTCCACAAGTGGGTGAGTGCATGTGTAACGTACACCAAGATAATGGTACAGGTCTGAATGCTTGGTCCCTATGAGGGGGTCTGGTGTGCCCATTTATAAAGGGGTATAGTGAGCCCAGAACCCATGCTGACAAGAGTTTCTCAGTTCTTTATAGTAACAGATTATAAAGGTGCTGTGAGTGGTATTATTTATAAAACAAATGTTAAAAAGTTGAAGCTCTACATTCCGATAAGATCTAGTGTTTGTACAGTAACAGGTGTCTCCCCCTATCTCTTTAATAAACAGAAAATAACTTTTGAGGTGGAAGTGTTTTCAAATTTTGGTGCAGTGGTCCACTTCCAATAGTCTGCTCATATATTAGTTTCATCACTTCCAATTTCACTTGTTCATCCTATACGTCATAGGAGTTCTCTCCTGATAGGATGAAACCTGAAAAAACAAATTGTGTTTATTAAAGAGCTGGAGTGACGTACACTCCCGTTAGCCATTTAACACGTTTCCACAAAGAATGTACACACTGTGAGCAAGTCACTGACCATGTACATCGTTTGAGTACACTTAGCCCTTGCAGAGACCAAGGACTTTGATTCTTAAGATGTGTATGAGGGACAGTTCAGGGTTGACCATAGCCCAGTAAAGCTCTCAATACCTCTAAAAAGGTGTGTCTTTACTCCTTACTCAATTACAGTCAACATGTAATACTGTAAAAGACGGTCATTCACCAGGTGTTGTGTCGCAATATCTTCTGTATTGAAGTATCGACACAATATAAGTATCCAAGTCTAAGTATCTTCTACAGAAAAGTTGTGCAGTGAAAATAAACGACCTACAAGATCATGTGTAGCACTGGGAGTTTGTATATCCCCCTCATTTTCTTTCATCCATGACATGCCCAAAATAAGGATGTCAGGTTAAAAGTGGTTAATATATGGATTTCCCAGTTGTTCCAAAATGTTCTTATACAACAGTTCTGCTGTCAGTTATATGATATCAATGTGATATTAATTCCCTGACTTTGCAAACAGCTTGGCCAAGGCTGGAGGACACATCAGCTAGCTGCATCAGAGGAACCAGGTCTAACGAAGAGAACACTACTGCTCTCTAGTGGACATGCTGCAGACTGACTAAACAGGAGGTAAACAACAGTCTTACATTTGGCAAAACAATGTACAAATGGTAGATCCAAATTTCAGCTTTTATATAAATTTGTTGAACATGGATCATCTTTTATAGACCACCCAATTTTAAGATAAACAAAAGTATTGAACATGTGACTGACAACACACTGCCAAAGGATTTAGAGTCTGTCCAAGTTGATCACTATTCACTTGACTAGACCAACCCAAATAAGTTTAAACAACTAAAAGAGCCTGCAGTAAAAGCATGACAACAGAAGAATGAAACAGCTGTAATGTCCATGGGTTATTGCAAGCAAAGGATATACTACCAACCAAGTATTAGATGTGATAAGTTATATTTACTTTCATTGTACTTTTTTCACCCAAGCATTGGGTGGTCTGATACCAAAGTGAAAGCCATACAGTTCAAACACCATCTGCTATTCGAAATAATGTAATTGTAATACTTCAAATGACCATGAGGACTTAGGGATGGAGTCTTTAAAATTATTTTATAGAAACGACAGGGCAATAGATACCATTTCACCAACTTTATTTATAACAACGGCAACGGGGATACAGCTCTACTGGGGAGGCTGCTGCTGATCTGGCATGCTCCTGATGATGTCAGAATCACCTGCAGGAGGAAGCAACGGGAAATTGATTAATAATAGATAAGACAACACATATATACTACATATATCCCATCTTCATATTGCAGGCCATATTCATGGACGTGGGGTGCCCTTGTGAGATATGGGTACAATGTTGCCAATGGAGCTCTGGTGAACTGACCAAACCGTGTGGTCAGCTCAATTGAGCTCCGACTGGCTTTCATATAGCGAACCAGTAGTGCCGAACTGGACCATTTTGTTTAGGTCCGTCAGCCCTCCGAATTGATTCGCACAAAAGGAGTGACAGTAATAGGATTCTTAACCAATGGGAAACCGTCCCAATGAAAAACTGCTGGAACAGAGGTTCCCCAAATATTCTTCATAGGAAATCAATTCAAAACTGCATTACTACATGTTTTGGCCTAAATATCATTATGAGCCGAGTCTTGGTATGCTAGCCATAACTGATCTAGGGTGGGATGGAACTTTCAAATTCCAGGTTATATGTATAGACCAATCCTATTGTGATCAGACTTCTGAAAATGTGGAATAATGTGGAACCAGTCCACCACTTTATGTAGATGCCATTTCCTCGTTGATGACATACAACACAAAACTATAAAGCGTAACTTCTTTCAGGATTGCATGGTTAACAACTACCACATGTAGTCATGTCTACTCCACACACTTCCAGAAGGGAACTCACCGGGGTCAATAATCGCCAATGTGCAAACCCTGTAGTATTTGCCGCAGGCTGTGCCAAGCTCAATGTTGTTGCCACTGTAGTGGTGCACGCCAGTCTTGGCCAGCATAGCGTAGTACTCAATCTCAGATTTCCTGTAAGGACAAAAGATTTGTCTATTAGAAATATTAACTATTATTATCTCACTGCTAATAATACAACACGTATATCCTATCTTCATATTACAGCATAGATTCATGGACGTGGGGTGCCCTTGTGAGATATGGGTACAATGTTGCCAATGGAGCTCTGGTGAGATATGGGTACAATGTTGCCAATGGAGCTCTGGTGAACTGACCAAACCGTGTGGTCAGCTCAATTGAGCTCCGACTGGCTTTCATATAGCGAACCAGTAGTGCCAAACTGGACCATTTTGTTTAGGTCCGTCAGCCCTCCGAATTGATTCGCACAAAAGGAGTGACAGTAATAGAATAGGAACCAATGGGAAACAGTTGGGAAACGAAAATACTGCTGGAACAGAGGTCCCCCAATTATTCTTCATAGGAAATAAGTTTAGAACTTCGCTGCATCATATTTTTTGCATGAATATCATGATGACAGTGATACGATGTCAAAATAATGTAAAACAGTGCTAATGAAACACTGCCGGACACTGTACATATAACTTTTACTGCCAATTTTATAGTTAATTGATTTAATCTTAAAACGTAGTGTTAGTCGTTATTAAAATTTTACTGGAATAATTAAATGTTATTGAGCGGTTGAGTCATGATACCTGAATATAGTTTGTAAATTTATTTTCTACAGGAACTATTTTTGCCAAAACGTTTCAAGTCAGCACAGGCTTTAAAATGCATGGAAAAACGAACATAACATGGACAAACAAATAACCTCCATATAAAGCAATTTCATGTCTGCAAGTTCATTTTCATATGAATGGAATCCAAAGACTTCCTCTACAATAAAACCACAGTACTATGCTTTGTAAAAGGTTCTGCAGTAATGTCAAATTAAAAAGGCTCAACATGCCAAATCACCTTATATACACATATATATTATTCATTTACTGCCCTCATATTCATCTCTCAGAAACATCTACACTGTATATTCATAATTGGGTTAAAGTTTAACCATGTGTAAGTGCACATCCTTTAACAGCTGAGTGTTCATGTTTATTGATACCGATTACTGATGTTAAACTGCCATTAGATACCTGAGGGCAGGACAGTTGTTGGCCAGGATGACCAGCTTGGCTTTGCCCTGGCGGATCATCTTCTGGGACTGTTTGTATCCCAGCACGTATTTGCCACTCTTCATCACTAGCTGGAGTCTGGAGTTGATAGACTCCATGGACTTTTTCTAAAGACGGGATGAATAAATGGCTCAGTCAGTACCATGAGAGATGCTACCACATGATGGTCAACAGAAGTCAGATCCCTACAGCAAGTAAAATCCTCAGTTTTGATATATCCATTATATATCCCATCTTCATATTACAGGCTATATTCATGGACGTGGGGTGCCCTTGTGAGATATGGGTACAATGTTGCCAATGGAGCTCTGGTGAACTGACCAAACCGTGTGGTCAGCTCAATTGAGCTCCGACTGGCTTTCATATAGCGAACCAGTAGTGCCGAACTGGACCATTTTGTTTAGGTCCGTCAGCCCTCCGAATTGATTCGCACAAAAGGAGTGACAGTAATAGGATTCTTAACCAATGGGAAACCGTCCCAATGAAAAACTGCTGGAACAGAGGTTCCCCAAATATTCTTCATAGGAAATAAATTCAAAACTGCATTACTACATGTTTTGGCCTAAATATCATTATGAGCCGAGTCTTGGTATGCTAGCCATAACTGATCTAGGGTGGGATGGTTACTAGTTCATAAATGATACTATGATATACATGAAGAAACACCCCTTGTGTACCATGCAATGTCATCGTTCATGTTAAACTACTCAAGTCTGTTTTGCATTTTCCAATTAACAATGCAACAACTTAGTCTAAACGTGTTAATCTGGCAGTACATCCACTTAGTAAGGAACGTCACCAATGCCATTGATCAACATTAGCTGCAGGCTAGGCTACTACGAGCTAATATCAGCGTGCATTGCTGCCTACATCGATATTAACTTTTTTGAACACTTGTCGGTACAAGTAATTCAGACACAACAAACATAACCGGCGTATCAACACAGGGGTATGAATGACACGTTTTAAAGCAACGTGTTTAGCTACGGAGCTAACATGCTAACGGAGGGCCCGGTAGGCAACAACGTTTCCACGTGAAGCGAGGCGGCCATTGCCTCGACGGAGCGGGGGACTCACCGCCTTCTTTGCAGCCACCATTTTTGCGGTTTAGTCCGATCCGGCCAACCTGAGTTTAACACAAATGGAAGCAGAAATTTGTCGTTAACACATAAACACCGACAGAACGACAAGCTGGACAGATATGGGGGTAGTTTTATCTTAAAACTCAGAGCTCACCTTACAGTGAAGTATCCCCAATATGGCCTCGGAGAGAAAGGAAGTACCGTGGTGCATTGCGAACATATGGGCCCACGCGAGGAAAGCCTGGTTTCTATTTGCTGCTCAGTGTGCAGATCCGGTCTGAAGCCCGCCTACTATATCCGGTAATGTGCGCGATAACATATATGTATGCATACAGTCCTGTTCCGTATCCGCACTACACCGGATCTGCAGCCTGTAAAGATAGTTGATCCCAGTTGTAGTGTTCACGTTATACTACTGAGTCTGCGTGAACGAGAACTTGGGCTCGACTACTAGACCAGTGGTTCTCAACCTGTGGCTCGGGACCCCCAGGGGGTCCCCACATGATTTTGGAGGGGTCCCCAGTGACAATTTAAGTACTTACTTTTAAGACCTTTTTAATACCTAAAAAGAAGAAAAAAGAAATGAATTGAAAAGAAGACTATAGACCCCTTAACAGACGACGTCACACTGATAAGAACCAGTATGCGCGCGCAGGCCGGCACCAAATGAAACCCATTCTGTCATGTCTCGCTAGGACGCGCCTCACTAGCCAAGAGGAGGCTGAATGAACTGAAACCAGCGGCTCCTGCACGCATCAACAGGTGCGCATATGAGCAATACAAGGTTTTTCTTGCATATACCTTCTCAGACCCGCGGGAGCAGACCAGTGCAACAACCAGTTATCTAGCCTACCTACTGCCTGATTAGCCTGGTAAACCCTCCCTCCGGAAATCTCAATTCCATTTCATTTCACTCCTGAAATGAAATGGAATTGAGATTTCCGGAGGGAGGGTTTACCAGGCTACTGCCTGATAACCAGTAGTGGAAAAAGTACTCAAATTTTTTCTTAAATACAAGTATCAATACTGCAATGTAGAAATACTCTGTTACATCCGGAATTCAAAATTTACTCGAGTAAAGGTACAAAAGTATTGGTATAAAAATGTACTTAAAGTACCAAAAGTAGAAAGTATTATGCAGAATGTCCCATTTCACAACTTTTCAAATGTATACATCTTTTTAAAATAGCAGATCAAATACTCCAGCAAAGTAAAAAATACATTTTACTTAACATTTTACTTAAGTACAGTACTTGAGTAAATGTACTTAGTTACTTTACACCACTGCTGGTAACTAATAACATCCTGAGTCTGAGTGTGACAGACAGTGTTATTAACTCTGAGAGTGTACAAATGGATGAGTAACTCTGAGAGCGTGACAATGTAGCTACACGTTTGTGTTTGTACACACACACACACACACACACACACACACACACACACACACACACACACACACACACACACACACACACACACACACACACACACACACACACACACACACACACACACACACACACACACACACACACACTCAGAGTTAAATGAACACAGTGTTGGAACAGCACCAGTGCTTCCCAAACCTTTTGGCTCGAGACCCAAAAGAGAAAATGTATGTCTCCCCAGGACCCAAAGCTAGTGCAAATAGCAGATCTCGCGTTGTGAGCTTGTAGATATTTTCACTGCTTCTTAATCATTTGGTTTCTAATTTATGGGATTTCTTTGATTTTCTTTTATGTATTCATGAAATTATTTTAAAAATTATTTTGGAATGTTTTTGTTTTTTTTATGATTTGAAATAATAATATTTAAAAACTAAATGTAAGAAACAAAAAGTTAAGGGATATTTACTCGTGACCCATACAAATTGGACCGCGACCCAAACATGGGTCCCGACCCACTGTTTGAGAACCACTGGTCTACACAGCGCGCACACTAGTCAACGATCCACACTTGCGTGTCAAGCTGTCGAGGCACCTACACCTAGGAGCGTGTCCATGTTGAACACACCTTACATTCTTCCTATGCGGGGACCTCACGGGACCAGTGGAATTTAACGAAAGCAGTCTTATTTGTCCAGTGGATCTGAGGACCTTTGCATTTTTAACTGACACTATCATCAATGCAGGGCGTCATCAGGAAAGCTGCCAAGTCTTCCTCTCAGCGCTAACTTCTACTTTTCTTTTTTTAAAGCTGCACCTCCACTTCTCTATGTGCTAAGAGACAGAATAATGGGATGCTCAACATCTACAGCTACAGCGGTGGATACGACCCGGCCGAGCACCAAGCCAGAGGAATGCAACGGCGCCAGCACCACAGGTAGGACCTACTGTACTATGTTTGTTAAAGGACAAGTTGTTGACTAACTTCTATTTCGATTTCCATGAGGGTAGAAAAGTTCCACATGCATTTCAATAGGCTATCATAGTATAACATATTATTAATAGAATGCAAATCAATATTAAATGTAAAAAAATATATATATATATATATATATTTTATAATTTATTATATATATTATATTATTATTATATATTATAATGCAATTCTTTCTACCTCTTTGTCCAAATTGCGATATGGAAAGGGTGGGTTTTGGACAAGTTCATCGTCATTTTCCATATCACCCGTTTTATTATGGAACACTATTCTCATGAGGGTGGCACAATTTAATTACTAGTCACCCATATTTAAGCAACATTATGGAATTCTATTAGCACAGCGGGGAACCATGCAGTAATAATGTAGATATCCACAATGACAGGATGGGAAAGTCAACTGTCATTGTTTAGTACATTGGTACTGGGTCTGTCGTCCCTGGGAGGGACAGTGGCGTTCAGGGTATTCGGTGACAAGCTTCGATTTCAAAGGGAAATAGAGAAGCCACTGTAGACACTAACTTCCTTGTACTGAGACAGAGATGGGTAGGTTTGGGTACAAATTAGCACACCTCTCAAAGGTAAACCCCAAACACTGCATCTCTTGGGAGTGTTTTGCAGCATCTACACACTACAGCATTCCATTTCAATTCAATTTAGGCATTTAACAGATGCTCTTATCCAGATTGACAAAGTGCAAGATCAAAGAAAATGGTGTGAATCCTACTGTATATAGTCAACAAATGACAGGGTAAATGTCCATGTAAGTACAGTGCAAAGAAATTAATGTAGTGCTTCAAAACTAAACATCAAACCTAGCATCTGTCTAAATAAACAACATGCTATCTAAATTACATTATTTGCATCCCTATTTTGGGCATGTCATAATATGCAAACATTTTGCAAAAATAGATGAAGATTTGGCCAAAAATTGCAGATCTACAATCTTACAACATGTCGTGTTGTGAGCTTGTATTGGTTATTTTTGGCAAAGAGATTTGGTGTAGAGGGAAAAGAAGAGAGGACCAAGTGTAGACCGCTGGGTGATTGTGGTCAGCAAAGTATCTAGGGTTTAAGTGGTTTAATGGAATCAGTATGGATTTATATACCTCTCATCATGTCCATGAGAAAAAACACATAATGAGTCCATGTGTTTTCTGACAAATTAGTTTGAGGGAGTTGAGGAATATTTTTGTGATTTACAAAGCTTCCTAATAGGAAGTTCCTATCTCTCCACCTGCAGTATAATAAGAGAGATAGGAACTCTATATAGATAGGAACTTAGATAGTAAGAGATTACTATTTTCATAACGTCTGCAAACACACGCACGCACGCACAGACAAAGAAATATAAGCTTTTATCACACCAGATGTCTGACAGAAAAGATAGAGAAATAGCTTGAAGCCCCTTATTCTGTCCTTCTCAAGGTTTATCAACTGAATGAAATTAAGTGTAGGCTACGTGATTATGTCCTGTATGTAATGTAATATTCAGTGTGCACCCTATTTCATTGGGTAGGTAGACGTTAACTCAATGATAGAATGTATAACAATGACTATTCAGATCAATAGTTTCTTTCTTCCCACCTATCCACAAGTTTCCTAGGGAATGGTGGGCATCACTTCCTGTCGATTTGATCAGGTATCAGGGATCAAATCGACAGGAAGTGATGCCCAACGTGTGGATAGTACTATAGAAAGTTGTAGAATTCTGTACAAAATCTAATCTGATAACAGTCTTCTCTTATGGGGGTCCCTGACACCTAATCTTTTCAAATGGGGTCTGCAGTCTAATTAATACGTATCAATTTGCGCATCTTTGACAGGAAAATGTTTGAGAACCAATGGCTTGGGCTGTGCTATAACTAATTGGGATCTGAATAGATAAAGTGCTTGTTGGATTGGAAGGTGTCCATGTTATCATTCTTGAGAGTCAGCTGGAAATTTGACTGAGATATTTTCTTAGCTTTGCATGCAAGCTCCTTGTGAAGGATCACATTGTTCCACCTGTAACCCTCAAGGCAGAAGACATTAACCTTTTTTTCATTTATATGATGTCATGAAACCACAACTCATTATGACATAGCGTTGGTGTTAGCTGAAAATAAACATCAGGCAATGTACTGTAGTGATCTAAGATGGTCACTTCTATTTCAAGCATACTTTCTTTCTAAGTGCTGAAGTTTAACCTGTTGAAACTGTTGAGAACTATGACGCCTCTCTTTCTAACCATAATCTACCTGGTATGATTAAGATACAGTTCTTTGGGTAAGATTCCATGCAAATATTTATGAATGCAAAATGGTGAGGATATATAATTGAAAAGGTAGTGATCATAATAAAGGGCGGCGGCACTAAAAAGATATTGCTTGCTACAGTAAGTCAAGTGGATGGCGGTGTGGCGGAATAACGATAATGGTGAAAGTCACGATATGGTTATAGTCTACTGTATAGTGCTTGGTGTAGACACCCCTTAACCACCCACACCCCCACACACGCACGCACGCACGCACGCACGCACACACACACACACACACACACACACACACACACACACACACACACACACACACACACACACACACACACACACACACACACACACACACACACACACAAACACTGTTTTTGGAGTTTTGGGTTGTGAAAAATAGGAGAATGTGTTAATGAGTCTAAAAGTTTCACTCAGCTTATGTTTCAGATGGGGTGAATTGGGCTATGCTGTTAAATAATCACATACTTCATTCATGCACTATATTTAAATAAATTAACAACTCTATATTGCTAACTAACAGAAGTATAGAATTATTTCCCCTTATTTGTATACGTGTGTACTGTAAATATGTTCCATATCCGCATAATGCTAGATAGGTTTCTGTTGTTCCTTAATTTATACATTTGTAACTCTGAGAGTATACAAATGTAACCAAATGAACAGGCCCATTTGGTTACATTTGTACACTCTCAGGGATTTCGCTGGTAGTTTGACAACTCTCTGCCTGTGCCTCCTGAGAGCCAGCGGGCAGCAGTGTCACTAACAACACATAATGATCAGTAATGATCTGCAGTCAATACCACAAGAAATACAGTACATATATAGCCTACCTAACACATTATGTTATTTTTTATTTTTGCCATGGCATGGCTATTTTTGCTGCGCAACACTGTAGTACAATAAAGTATAACATAGGGCTGGTTATTAGTATGTTGTTCCAAAGGGTTAACAACTATTTTATTGGCAATAGGCCTCCATGGTGACCAAACAATAAGGAAAAAAGCCAAGGTTACACAATTGATGCCCCATGCTTTCTCAGTTAAACCTTGAATAGAGTTTGGTATTTGATACGTATCTGACAGAGAATATTTGTTTACTGTTTGCTGACCGTAGTCACCATTATAATCCTCGCCTAGAGAGAACCACATAACATGAGAACATGAGGCTGTTGCTCTGTGTTGCCACGAGGCCATCGTGAGGGAGATGTCATAATATATACTCACAAGTCAGTCTCTATATGTTTCACTCAATAGAGACTGGAGGACAATCTCCCAGGAAGTAGTGTTTTACAATTAAATCCTGTCTCAGACACGCACTCACTGAAGTCGGGTTTGACGCAGGGCACGCAACTCAGATGGGGTGTGATGTCACATTCTCAATCAGAGTCAATCAGAGCCAGACTAAAGACATGGTCAATAAGGAAGTATGTTTGTGGATGTTTAGGTACAAAACAAGCGCTCCTCCATCCCCAAACAGCACGTCTAATGCAATTGACAGCGGTGTGTTTGGTGTTTATGTACAGATGTTCTATGTAAATACTTGTTGGATTATGCAAACTCATTGGAGTTCTGGATGATAAAACTAATACAGTACATACTGTTTTCACAGTCTACAAAATGAAGGTAAAGATAGAGCAATGAAAGAGGTACCGTATAGCTCTTTAAGGGACGTTTTGGGGGAAGAAAAATACTTGCTATGTACATTACATTTATTGAACAGAGATTATTTAAACCACACCAGGGGACATATGGACAGGGACTCTAAGAATGTATGGACAATGTGAAAGATCCTGCACTCTCGACAGGGGCAGCCAGCGACAGTGGCAGAGTAGCAGAGGACAGCGTAACGATCCCCGACCAGACGCCGGCTGCAGCGGAAGCTAAGCCTGCAGACGACGCTGCTGCCACCAGCGCCACGCCTGCAGAGAGTACGAGCGCCATTCCACCAGCTGCAGAAGCAGCGGCAGCAACGGAGCCAGCAGCTGACAGCCCCCCAGCTGAGAAGCCAGCGGACTCTCCAGCGCCTCCGCCTGCAGAGCCTGCGCCTCCGCCTGCAGAGCCTGCGCCTGCAGAGCCTGCGCCTGCAGAGCCTGCGCCTGCAGAGCCTGCGCCTGCAGAGGCAGCACCTGCAGCCCCAGAAGGTGGGTGAGAGTGGGAAGAGTAGGAGTCCAATGGTCACAAGTGTTTTCTGTCTTTTGGACAGTCAGCACAAACCTCCTAAACATATCTTTTGTTTGTTTGTTTGTTTTCGTTAGATAATGTGATCATTGACCATGTGAATTTAGACCATGCAGAAAATAGTTCTTATTGTAGCTCTATTGTATACCTGGGTTTTTAGAAGACTGTGGGCTTGTGGAGACAGTTATTGAAGTGAAACTGTATTTTAATACCACAGAATGTCCAGGATGAAAGCTAAACGGCCTCAAATCAAGACCTCGGCCCCAGCAAGGTTCAAGCCCAGCCCAGTTTCCCATGGAAATGACATCTGTGTTCTAGGCTTAATCTCCTAAATTAAGACTGGACAGTTGACACATGGATTGAGTTCGCTGACCGCTTGGCAAAGTTGCAAAGTTGATAAGGGGAACTGAATACCTGTGTGTGTGTGTGTGTGTGTGTGTGTGTGTGTGTGTGTGTGTGTGTGTGTGTGTGTGTGTGTGTGTGTGTGTGTGTGTGTGTGTGTGTGTGTGTGTGTGTGTACAACCAGCCCTGGCTCTCCCCCAGAATGTCCTAATATGGTGCTGGTGTGTGGGGGTGGTGTATGTGTGCATATGCGTGTGTGTGTGTATATATTTAATTCATTATACATAGTGAGTTGAACACCTGGAAAGTATCAGAGCCCTCAGAGATTCTACTGGCACACTGCATAGCCACTGGCCCTGAAAGTTCACCACCTTGCCGAAAACAGCTGTCACCATACGCTTTAATAGTAGACTAATGACAATATAGACGCGTCATTGCGAGGGAAGGTGAACTCATTTATGGCTCCATTGACCAGCGGTAACCTGAGTGGTGTTTCCACCTTCTGCTCTGTGACCCAATGAACACAGAACAGCCCCGGTGCCCCGGTGAATTATGTCCCTTCCATCTTTCCCTAGAGTAGACCCTCCCAGGGCCCAGTGTCATTACAGAGGCTGTAACCAGGGCAGTATCCAACACACAGACATTGTTTAGGGCTTTTAATGAACACAATGGCAGTGGTGGACAAAGTACTCAACCCCAGTAATTTAGTCAGTTAAAGTACTGGAATAGTTGCTTTTAAAAACACTCAAGCATTCAAAAGTACAAACTTTGTCTTTTTAATATCAATGCATTTCTGTATTGATATTTAGACACCTCCCCCCCCCTGCCAAAAAAAACAAACCTCAACAAAACTCAAAGAATGTAACAGTACAGTATTCAAGTGAAGGCTACTTCATCACTGTCCAGTGTCCATTGCACACCTGGGTAGGTACACGTACGCTTGTGTTTGCAGGTCACTTCATTTGCTACACAGTGACATCATGGTGGCCAATGATAAAACTTTAAATATAGCACTTAAAATGGCTCCCCTTAACAGCTTAAAATTGCACAGTCAAGGTGCAGTATGGCAACATGCTTGGCTGGGTTACGTTTTTTTTTACGTTACGGAGCTAACAGGGCAGCCTCAAAGTCTTCCCCTGAGGAATCTCTCTGGGAAACATGTGTGACTATTTGTGCAGTAGCACAGCTACAATGTATTCATTGTGCAAAATTAATATTTTTAAGACAATGAATAATTGGCAGCAGGAAGGAGAGCAGCTGTCTAGGGACCTGAGGGTCCCCGGTTCGATCCTCAGCTCCTCCTGGTTTCGTGTCGAAGTGTCCAAGACACACAGTAACCGCTCCTGATAAGCAGGTTGCTGCTTTGCATAGTTACCTCTGCCGTTGTAAAGCACTTTAGATAAAGTTGCTACTATAGTAATGTAGGCCATTTCTAATGCAGTGGTTCTCAACCTGTGGGTCGGGACCCCCAGGGGGGTCCCCACGTGATTTTGCGGGGGTCCCCAGATGACAGTGAAGCGACAATTTAAGGACTTTTAAGACAAAAAAAGAAAAGAAAAGAAAAAGACCATTACTGCATCAAAAGCAATCAACAAACTATACTATAAAAACTGGTCAAACATTGGCCAAATTGTCAAATAATATAAGAAATCCATTGACCAAAAGCATTTTGAAAATAGCCGATCTACAAGCTCACAACGCCTTGCATTGCGAGGCTTGTAGATAGGCTATTTTCACAATATATATTTGTGGAACCGAGTCAAACAAAATTTCATGTCTCAACTCCTACTTGGAATTGTAGCCTACAATTCCAAATGCTTGTCAGAGTGGGGGGGTCAAATAATAGTTCAAATATAATTATTTTGGGGGGTCACGGCTGGAAAAGGTTGAAAACCACTGTTCTAACCAGAACAGCTTTTCTCCATAAACATCCTCTTGGCAGCACAGGGCCGGAAAATGTCCACATGGTCAGATTCGAGAGTGTGTCCTGTCCACGACTTCACATCACATGCTGAAGCTGCTCCTGGCAACCGCTGTTCAGACACAGATGTTTTTAAAGATGTATTTTAGGCAGCAGTTTTGCTTTTTATTTAGACAACAGTGCAGAGAGACAGGAAATTGAGCAAGGGCAGAGAATGTAACACAGGTCTCCAGACAGAATCAAATCGCTATCATGTGGCCAGTGATATAGTCAGCTACCATAATCATAATTAATTTCATTTCATTTAGAGTCCAAAGGAACTTGTATGTGTCTGTACAGTGGTACACAACTGACCAAGCACCTTTTCCATCTACTCAGGCCATAACTCTATACAGGGAAATGCTTAACAAAGGATGATTGATGCTGTCATACCACTGCTATCAATTCAGCAATGCAAATGACTAGCAGGCCATTGAATCAGGAAGTTGACCCATTTTCCTGTTTGTCTAATGCAAAGTACCTTTGTGGGTCATTATAGCTTAGCAAGGACAGCAGTCAAACCTAGAAACACTGTGATGACTCACTGCATTTTCAAGGTCTAACTATACAGTAGTTTCAATAAGTATGAGAAGTTCTGATGGGTTTGATGCTGGGCGGTGGGGGGGGGGTATGAAATCTTAATGCAAATTATAGATCGTTAAATTGAGAACTGGTGCAACTATTTAGCATTTCCAGCCGATCAAATACTGCAGTCTTGAAAAATGTTTCTCCACTTCCGCTGGTCATGTCTTGATTGTCTCCGCCAGGCCGAAAGGCATGGCGAGAGAGTATGTTTTACCCCCTGTCCGTCCGTCCGTCCGTCCGTGTGTCCGTCCGTGTGTCCTGTCTGTGTGCGACCAGCTAATCTCAGGCACCGTTGGCCCGGCCGCTGTGAAACTGTGCACACACACTCCTTGGATGCCAATTCAGAACCTCTGCCCCAATTTTTCACATGGGCCTGTTATAGCGCCACCAGGAGGCCGATTTGTGCAAAACCCATTTTTTAATATTACTCCTACAGATTTTATCCAAACGTCATGCAAATCGGTACACAGTATCTTTATAGTCATGTGATCAACACGGATCTGTCAGATTTCCCAAATTCCATCCTGATTGGCTAAGGTTGGCTTCCAAAGTTTGCAGGATTGGTCCGTTTTGAACAAAATGCCTCAAACTATGCACGCAGCTTGTGATTTCCGTGGAATTTCACACGCACATTCCCACTAGGCCGAGGAATAAATGCCACCCTTTTCACATTGGCCTGTTATAGCGCCACCACCAGGTCTAATTTAGCAAAACACTTTTTTGGAACAGAATGCATCAAATCATGAATGCAGTGTTCGATTGGCGTGAAAGGTCTAAGAATAAATGGCACCCTTTTCACATTGGCCTATTATAGCGCCACCAGGAGGCACAATAACGTACCTGACCTGGCGGAGACCTGTGCTCCGAGGAGCACTTTTTTCAGTCTTTCTACACTCTGGGCTTGAATCAGACTTGCAAACTGGTCTTTCCTTATTGGTAAAGACCAATTTGCAAGTTTGATTCAAGGAAAGTCTGTGGGCTGGGAAGTGTCTCTCTTGCCTGCACTTTGTTTGTCAGCGTAGTGTGTCAATAAGATGCAATCTGAGTCCAGAGAGAAACTGGAGTAAGCCAACACACACTGACTGGGCTGCTACTGTATACGTCAGGCCTGGCCAGCCTCCCTGACTGTGTTTCACAGCCAATGAGGAAACAGGATAAAGTCTCTGTGTTAAGTGCAGTGAGCACTGAGCCTCACAGCTCATCCAGTGTTGCATTGAAAATAGACGATCTACAAGCTCACAACATGTTGACAGGGGGATATTTTCGGCGTGCCACACTGGTGTGCAATGAATTAAGCATGGTACTCGGTAGAAGTAATCCTGTATGAATCTAAAATCTTAAATGCATATAGCTGGAAATTAAGACGTGAGTTTTTTATGATGTGGTTCCGTAGAAGGCTAGTCCTAGAAGAGGGTCCACATAAGCCACAGTGTTATTAGGCCCTGTCTTGTTTTTCTGGGCATAGTTTTTTGGTCACATAGGTTAACATCATTGTGTCATCATAAATCACTTACCAGTTACTTTTCCATTCCCTTAGTCTGATTATATAATACTAGGCCGGTGCCCTTTGGGCCCCGGTCTACTCGGGCACCACGCAAGTCAGGAACGATGAAATACCTGGGTAATCTGTGACACATACGCCAAGTCAATCGGTGCCCGAGTTATGCCTGGGACAGACAGACAGACAGACAGACAGACAGACAGACATATATGTGATGTATATTTAGTTTTGTTTTGGGGTATTAACCAAATATTCGATTTTTTTGCTGTGCAGTTTCCGTTTCCAGGAAGTGAATGTGATATTGTTTATTTATGTTTTTGGTGTGAAAAGAAATCCATTAATTCATTCATACATACACAAGTTCCTGCAATTTATAAATACAGAATAAGTACAGGCTTATTCATTCAATAATGACGGAACTCGTACATGTTCATATACAGTACAGAGTACAGCGACATGCTATTATTCACACGCACCACTCTCTTTCTGTCTTTCTCTCCCTTTCAATCTCTCTTGGAAATCAGGAGCCAGTGAAGCCCCAGCAGCCCCAACAGAGCCCAAGGCAGAAGATACACCAGGTGAGCAGAGATGCAGTTACAACATTACATAACCACATAACCACACATTACATATTCATGTCCATAATCTGACCCTACTCTGTTTCCCTCTGTGCTTTTCAGCTCCCACCTAATGAGCGAAGTGGAACTATAGTGCACGTGGCTCAACAGATGAATTCTGCGTGTCCCATGTTGTCTTTCCGTGTGTAAATATACTGTACTTATGAGTGAGAGAGAGAGCGATATGCCTGATTTATGCTCCATCGCATGGTGGCGGCGCACGCTGCAAATAGCCGATCTACAAGCTCACAACATGTCGCCTTGTGAGCTTGTATATCGGCTATTTTCGTCATGAGACACTGGCGTACGATGAGGTGTAAACCAGGCGATAGAGAGAGAGATAAAGAGAGAAAGACATTGCCATGTTGCCAAGATGCAGACCCTGTGATAACTATGTCCATTCAGGGTCCCTCAGTCATCACTGTGCCTTCTGTCCCTTATTATGGTGTCGTATGGTTGACATTTGTGCTTGCTATTTGCTAACTGTATAGAGATGCTTTCTGGTTCTTAGCATGTGTGTTTATCTAAAAGAAGATATACTCAGTTGAGAAATCTTATGTTACCGAAACATAAATCTACCCCTTTATCATTGTATAAAGTTAATATATTGCACATTTTGTGAAGTATTCGGTATTTCCTGTGATACAATCCATAAACCAAAATCTGTTTCTACTGAATCTCAATGTCTGTTGACACAGATGAGGATGTTGAATGATTCAGATCAGTAATATCAATTTCAGATGAACATCCATGAGATGTGAGAAAAAACCATTGTAATTTATTTTTTAACTTTCAATTAATAGTTGCTGCCGTGTCATTTTTCTCTCTCTAGCAAGCAAGAAATCTTGTCAAAGATGTAATCATAAAATGATACAAAATCATGTCCAGAAAATCTTTTTACTTTATTGTGTAGCCTACTGTATAGTAACATCACTTTAGAGTTGGTACTGTAGATGAAACTTTCTAGTATCTAGGAGTTTGGGCTGGTTCGTTTTAGATGTGGGGTTTGTTCCCAGAAGGAATATGAAGTTCATATGCTGGCACATCTGGTCATTATTGACCATATTCACCCTGTCGAGGTGGGGTTTCCCAACTCCCATCCCAATAACGTAGCCCTGAGTTAACCACTTTCAACCTGGTGTCCCTATTTTGGGCATTAATCATTATAGGCAAACATTTTAATTTATTGTAAAAAATGCTCAAGAATTTTCAAAGATGAGATGATAGAATAGAAGATATACAAGCTCACGTGTTGCATCGCAACATGCTGTGAGTTAGTATGTGGTTAATTTAGTCAATGGCCAGGGAATGTCTGTGTGGCTAGTGCTGGGTACAGTGCCAGCAGGGTGGTGATAAGGTTTAGCAATATCAGGTCATCTTAGTCACTGTTTGGAAGACATTTTCTGTCTAAATCCCTTGGAGTGGTATAAGAATATATGGTTGGTTAAGCTTTGCACTCCACTAGCCACTGAGGCCAATAAAACCAGTTTGTTTCCAGCAAGAAGAGTTTGGTCATTGTGTGTGTAAACAGGAAATTGTAGAATGTTTCTGTGGCAGAACCTTAAGGTCACTTAAAGGTTGTACTACAACTTGTGCATGCCTCGACCAGCTAGTCAGGAATCAGAGAATGGGCCAAGTACTGCAACTGCTTCTATTTCAACAAGGCCACCCTAGTGAGAGAAAAAAAAGAGAGAGACCAGCAGAGAGATTAGAAGAAAGCAACAAGTGTGTAAGAATGAACCCATATAAAGATTACAATGTGAGGTTCTAAAGGTGTGATCACATCAGAGGAGAAGATGAGAGAGGGGGGGGGGGGGGGTTCTGCATTTATTGATAGTCCACAGTGAAGATTGGCGGAAGAATGAGCCGGGGAGTGCCACTTCGGGAATCGAACCCGGGGCTCGCTGTCAGACATCAGAGCCTGTGGTACGTGTCTTAAGCACTCAGCTATCGGTATCCCACATTTGTGTGATTTTGGCCGCTGGGACAAATGGGTTCATTTTCATGTTCACCTATTTGCGCAAATGACACTGTACACACACTATGGAAATGCTATAGTACCAAATACTAACAGAGGATCACATTGGAAATAAGTATTTCATTATACTTTGTTATCCTTGGCATGATTTATAATGTGTATGTACTTTCAACCAATCGAGCAAGAAATCAATCAATCAAAGTTTTAAACTAGCTAGTTAAATACTCACCTCCAGTGTGAACAATAATAATAATACTGATTCATACAGACTGCTCTCTGTCTCATGTCGCTACCAATCTGTCTTTATGCCTATTAGCATTACAAAGGCATTCATTCATATCATTTTACTATTTTGTTTCTAACATGGCTAAAAACATGACAGGCTATTCTATTTTCTTTTTTTGGTTCACCAACAACCCAAACAAATGATTTGGTTGGAGTGAGAATGTACCTTCATTCAGTGAGTTATGAATACTGAAGGCAGGGTAATGGTGTGTTGTATGACACTTTATACTTACTCTTGGGAGAGCAGCGACCTGATAGGCTGCTCTGGCAGGGAAGTTACTGCTGAAAACTAGAAGAAAAACAAAAAAGACGTTACAAAGACATGACGTCCATCTCAAAGTCCCCCGTGGCCCCCTGTTCCAACACAGCTAATGGTAGTGATAGGACGTCTTGGCTGAATACAGTGACTTTAAGAAAATAAAATTTCACTACCGCATAATAATAGTTGAGTTGAGTTGGAAACTATTGATAAAGTCCAAATAATAATAATAATTCCTACAAGTTACGGGGTTACTCCAAGTTCACTATGACAGCATCTTTATTCCTTCGGGGAAAAAAAATACCATTCAGTTTATTCATCTGTTAGACTTAAAGGGTTAGTTCAGATTTTTTTTTAATTTTCTGTAGGAAATACTTACCAGTAGTGGTTGCAAAGGTATTAATTGATTGCCCGAGTCCCGTGGTCCGAGTTCTGGTCCGGTTCTGATGACTATGAAGTAATTCCGGTAGATTAGTAGATTTGGTGGGGGCCACTCATTAAAAATAAATTCATTAAAAAAACTAGCATCATTTGTATTGTTGACCTATTTCTACCATATATTGCAGGTTTCGTTCAACTCCGACCCCTCTGTCACATGGTACTAATGTTTGTGTCCAGAATCACTGCGCCGCGGCAGCCTACTCACTCACAAAATATATGACACAAAAAATAGTACCATGTGACAGAGGGGTCGAAATTGAACGAAACCTGCACTATATGGTAGAAATAGGTCAACAATAAAAATGACGCTAGTTTTTTTTAGTAATTTATTTTTAATGAGCGGCCCCCACCAAATCTACCAGAACTACTTCATATTCATCAGAACCGGACCAGAACTCGGACCACGGGTCTCGGGCAATCAATTAATACCTTTGCAACCACTACATTAATGGTAAGTATTTCCTACAGAAAATACAAAAAAAATCTGAACTAACCCTTTAAAGGATAATACTAATATAAAGAAATACAAAGCTCACAGACCATTTTATTATTTACCACCACTTTTAATTTTGAAACATGTATTTCTTTTGGACACGCCCATACTGAAGAGAAAGGGAAAGTATTTTATGGTCCACAGACGAGGGGAAATTGCTTTTACATCTTGATCCAGCAGATGGCTGCTCAGATGGCTTTGATGAGTAAACAGGGAGAGCAGTTAATAGTTACGTGTCTTTGGGACACTTCGATGTGTGAGACTGGGCGAGCCAAGGGTCGAATCGGTGACCTTCCCATTCCCAGACGGCCTCTCTACCCGCTCAGCTAAGGCCGCCGTTCCCGATCTCCACACTGATCTTGCCAGTGAAAACCCATTTGAATTTGAGCCATCCTGTGTTCCATCCTGGCCCAGGGTCATGGAAAGTTCCCTGCTCACACTGAGGGGTTACAGAGTGGTTGGGTGGGGAGTTAGAAGCCAGGCACAGGTAGAGGGGTTGGCTATGGAGGGTTGGGTTTCACCTATGTGCCTGGTCGGTGGTATCTACTTACAACTCACTGGGCACCGCGGCTTCCATTACACCTGAGCATTGTGAACGAAGAGGAAATGCCCCGGCCAAGACATGGTGGCCTGTGTTTATTCAAGAGTAGATGACTGAACTGCACTTTGACTTGTCTTTCACGATGCAGTGGATGATGAGGTGATTAAACAAGGGAGACCAGGTGAAGACTGTGACTTATACTGTACGTCGCCGTACGCAGGTGGTGTCGCTTGGTGAAAATAACTGATTTTCAGTTATTTTCAATGAGTGGCACTGTCGCGCAACAAAGTATAATTCAACTATCAGTACGTTGTGAACAGACACTTTTTAAAAGGAACCATGGCAAATTCCCCTCCAGACCGGTGATTCTCCTTTAATTTCAAGGATCCCCAGTTTGATATGCATATGGCCACGGACCCCCATTTGATGATTTTCTTTTCTGGGACCCCAATCTACACTGTAAAGTCTGCAGTGTTAATTTAACTAAAATGGAACCAGATGGACTGGTTCCATTTGTACACTCAATACGTTACAGCCCTGTAAGTGTCCATTTGGTTCCTAGGTATCAATCATTTAGCTGGGGGACCCCCTGGAACCCCTCCAAGGGCCCCTGGGTGTCCCCAGACCCCACATTGAGAACCACTGCTCTAGAACATGAGCAGCACTCATCAGGGATCACTTTTACTTCCTGAATTATAACAAAGGAAGTGAGTCATTGATCTTCTACACACTGACCCACGTGTGCCTGCCACCTATTATAGTGACACAAATAAAGAATTGAATGTAGAATTCTTTCCAGTAAAAAAATCATGTCTGCGGCACAAGGTGGCATGTAATAGCAATGTGTTTGTAAAGTGAGACTTGCAGCCTGTTAGGGAAGGTGCCATTACATTATGGCAGCCAGGCACACAGCTAGTGTTGTGGAGTTCTATGTTGTGCTGTTGTATTGTCTGGACAAAGGGCGCCCTCATGTGGTCACTTTTGGAGCTGTTTTTTATTCAACTTTTCAAGGGAAATAATACCATCCATTCCATCAGGAAACAGACTTAGAGAGAGCTGCAACGACCAATTATTTTATTAGCAATTAGTCTATCGATTATATTTTCGATTAATAGAATAATCGAGAAGTGAATCGACACGAAAGAAATTGAATAGATTTTTTAAAATTGCCTAAATTCATTAGTCTGACTAACCGACTAACACAACGTGGTGTCGTGCAAAAAATAGCTATTTTTGAACATCTAGATACTTACTTACTTACTTACATATGAAGGAGGCTACTGAAAATCTAGTTATGCAGTCTCAATAATGTATGGGGCGCTTTAAGGCCTGCACATCTAGTAGTGACATCTAGTGTGATATTTATTTTGATTTTTTTTGGCCAATCAAATCCGGATGTTACGTTTGTGACATTTGTTGCCAATCAAATACGGATGTTACATTTTGTGATGCCGTTTTGTGACGCCTACCCACCCACATAGACATACCAATTATTTTACAAAAGTCAATATATTTTTTTATAATCAATAAGTTTGATTAACTGTTGCACCCCTAAACAGAACAATGTCATTATCTGGGGTGGGTAGGTGGGTGGGGGAGGTGTGCAAGATGGCCTCAGAGGGACCATGAGATGATGAAAAATCTACAGGTTGACTTACATGTCTTATAGGTCTCATTGACGCTGTTGAAGTCATTCATGTCTGCCAGCAGCACTGTAGTCTTCACCACTGAAATAGATAAAAATTGTGTGTGTGTGTGTGTGTGTGTGTGTGTGTGTGTGTGTGTGTGTGTGTGTGTGTGTGTGTGTGTGTGTGTGTGTGTGTTCGTTCAGTTAGGACAGGACAGTCAAAGCACATAACATGAATAGTGCTGGGCAATATGGACAAAAAAAAATAACACAAAAATGATTGATCTTATTTTTCAGAAATAACTAAAATAGCAAATCTTCAACATTGTGAGCTTGTAGGTCAGCTATTTTAGCTATTTCATTCATCCATTTTGGAAAGTATAACCCTTATATGCCATATCACGATATTGTGATATCCAAAACCGGACAGATGAAATAAGACATGACATGATAATTAGATCTCACCGTTGTTATAGTCACAGCCTGCCGCCTTCAGGATCTCTCCCATGTTGATGAGTGCCTTAAAAAGAGAGATGGGGGGGGGGGGCATTTTACTCAACCAATTACTTGGTAGTTCAGCTAATATTTTACTGTTCCGTTCAATCAGTTGCTAAATGTCTATCTGGTGAATATGTCAAACAAATCCTCTTAGAAAATATGCTCTATTATTGATCATCTTTTTTTTTAAAGTGCTGTCAGTGACCAGACCATCTACCATATATTAGAGTCTAAACAATACTCTAAACTTTAGAGCTCTCAATGTCAGGTCCGGGGACCACTAGGGGTAACTATGATGGTAACTCTGGTGGTCCCTGGACCGAAAGGAACCAAATGGACCCGTAATGGGTCCATAATGGTCCGTAATGGGTCTGTAACTCTGAGAGTTTACATTTGTACAGTCACAGAGTTAAATGAACACAGAGGTTTTTACAGTGGGGGTTGGGGTCCCAGAGGTGAAAATGTGTATCAAATGGGGGTTGTGGCCTAATGCATGTCAAACTGGGGGTCCTTGAAATGTAAACATTTGAGAACCACTGGTTTAGACCAGTATTAGTGAACTATTTCAGGCAAGGATGACGGTGTCGGTGATAGATGCTAGGTTCAAGGTTTCCTGTTCTAGTGGTATTTGAACGTGGTCAATTCTAGTGAATGGCAGGACTGTCTTACCTGTTTGGCCTGAGCCTGCACCCCTCCAGCAACCAGCTGACCAGAGGCTGTGTCCAGACCCAGCTGACCTGAGATGTACATGGTTCTGTCCACCAACACCGCCTGGCTGGACAAACACACACACACACACACACACACACACACACACACACACACACACACACACACACACACACACACACACACACACACACACACACACACACACACACACACACACACACACACACACACACACACACACACACACACACCCACCCCACTCTTTTCACAGTTTCTGTCTGGAACTAGTATAAACAACAATACAACAATCACCATACATAGGCCTACATACATCCCTGTTTGCAGTGGTGGAAAGTAACTAAGTACATGTACTCAAGTACTGTACAATTTTGAGGTACTTTTACTTTACTGGAGTATTTCCAATTTTCTATACTTCTACTCCACTACATCTCAGAGACAGATATTGTGCTTTTACTCCACTACAATTATTTGAAAACTTTAGTTACCAGTTACTTTGTAGATTTTCATTATTATTACAAAACATACATGAATCACTTCAGCCCTATATACATTTCGGCCATTTGAAAATAGCCGATCTACAAGCTCACAATGCATTGCGATGCGACACATTGTGAGGTTGTATCTGCTATTTTCAAAAGATTTTTGTACATTTTATACATTTGAAAAGTTGTTAAATGGGACCTTCTGCAGAACGAGTAGGCCTACTTTCTACTTTTGGTACTTAAGTACATTTTGATACCAATACTTTTATACTTTTACTCAAGTAATTTTTAAATTCCGGACTTTTAATTCCTGACTTTTACTTGTGAGTATTTCTACATTGCAGTATTGATACTTTTACTTGAGTACTTTTTCCACCACTGCCTGTTTGGAAATGTGAGTTGAGCAGCTGAGCTTTACTATCTCTGGCCTCCATTCACGGCCTGGCAGCTGATTGGCTGAAAAAGTAACACCCCTCATTAAGCTTGCTCTAGTAGTCAACAATGAATAGGCCTACTAGTATCTTGGCTATGTGCCAAGAATTAATTAATGAAGGAAAACATTATGTTACTGAATAGTAGCCTAAAGCTACTATTTGTTTACATTTTAGTCAGGCACATTTCTAAATGAGCATTTAGATCGTGAAGTCTGGAAGAAGTACTCACATGTTTTACTTGAGTAGCCTAAAAGTATCTGCAATGTAGATATACTCTGTTCGGAGTATTAGAAATGTAGGCTACTTGAGCAAAAGTACAAAATAAAGTAGAAGTAGAAAGTACTCATTGTGCAGTATTAGCTTTCAAATGCGTACAATCTTTTGAAAATAGCAGATCTACAAGCTCAAGTTGCATTGCCAGCTTGTAGATCGGCTATTTTCAAATGGCCTAAATGTAGCTATAGAGCTGAAGTGGTTAATGTATGTTTTGTAATAATAATCAAAATCTACAACAAAGTAGCCTAGTAACTAAAGTTGTCAAATAATTGAAGTGCAGTAAAAGTATAATATTTGCCTCTAAGATGTAGTGGAGTAGAAGTAAAAGTACTGAAAATCGGAAATACTCCATTAAAGTAAAAAAAATAAAAGTACCTCAAGATTGTACTTAAGTACAGTACTTGAGTACATGTACTTAGTTACTTTACACCACTGTCCCTACCTGTAAACTCCCTGTCTGATCGGGGCTTTTGGTGTGTATGGAATCTGCCGACGAATTGCTGCCATTGTGTCTGTGTTAGAACCACGTTCTCTAAGCTCCACAGTCCGCAGAAAACCTTTAACAGTGAAAAGCTATTTCAACAGACTTTTATCATGCAGGTACTTTGACCGGCCTCAGTCTGGACAAATTGGTTACCAGTCATCAGTGGTGTAAAGTAACTAAGTACATTTACTCAAGTACTATACTTATAAGTTATAAGTACAATTTTCAGGTATTCTTACTTATTTCAGGTATTCTTACTTATTCCAATTTCCAATACTTTTACTTTTACTTTTAATTGAGTGTTTCTACATAGCAGTATTATTGATAATTTTATATTTAGTGTTTTTCAACTAAATTGTTTTTATAACTATAAAGTGTTTTTATAACTATTTGATGCTGTTGCTGCTCTAGGTTCCACCAGCATGTAAAATAATCTACTCTAAAACATTTTAATAACATTTAATAACATTTTAATAATTAAATAAAAATAAAAACATATATATTTTTTAAATTTATAAAATATATATTTTAATAATTTCTCATTTTTTATTCAATAATATAGGGGGGGGGGCTTAGCCCCACTAGCCCATTGATACCAGCCGCCCCTGCTTTTACTTAATAAGTAAAACATTTGAGTACTTCTTCCTTCCACCGCTGTACTTTGACCCGCCTCTGCATGCTCTGACCAAATTGGTTATACCAGCCATGAGCCATCCCTATGCATTCATTCAGAACGAGCACAATAATGCACACATCGATCTGTTTGGAAAAATCCACTTCACATTAATTGATTAATTCGTTTTGAGGCTTAACCTTCTCACCTGTATGGTCCAATAGCAGCCGGGGCGGAAGTAGTATTGATGATCTTTCTAGAGATGGTAGACATGATGTTTCCAAGTGTCAGTCAGTCACCAAAGAGCTTGTGAATGAAAAGGACAAGATTCCTTGAATGGGCAGCTTTCAACTTCAAGTCCTTACCGTACTGTCTATCAATAAGAGCATTGTCATTTCTGCAGTGCGATGCGAGAGGCACTTAGTTTTGAAGCGCTCCCTGTGGAAGAAATGTGAAATTAATTATTTTCCATAATATTACATTTAAGTTGAGCAGTTGTCGTTCAGAAATGACTTATTTGACCAAGAGAGTTTAAGCGCTGGCCAAATTATTAATTCAAATGATTGCGTCCATATTAGACTATTTACGGTAGAAACAGGTGTTTGGGTTACATACCAGATTTATGACTTCAGTTCTGACCCACAGACAGTGGTGGGGAAAGTACTACTTTTTTACTTGAGTAAAAGTATCAATACTAATTATACTCTAAAGTAAAAGTCCGGAATTCAAAATTTACTTTAGTAAAGTACAAAAGTATTGGTATCAAAAAGTACTCAAAGTACCAAAAGTATAAAGTACTCATTTAAGCAGAATATCTAATTACACAAGTTGTCAAGTAACTAAAGTTTTCAAATAATTGTAGTGGAGTAAAAGTATAATATTTGCTTCTGAAGTGTAGTGGAGTAGAAGTAAAAGTACTGAAAATTAGAAATACCTCAAAATTGTACAGTACTTGAGTAAATGTACTTAGTTACTTTACACCACAGCCCACAGATAGGCCTCAACCCAGCAGTTGGACAAAGATAAGCTCAAAGGGACATAATGCAGTTTCATAGCCTATACATAACCTTTATTTGCGCTTTTACAAACCTTTATTAAAGTGTAACAAACAAGAGATAATAAATTAGAGTTTTAAACATGGTTACATTCCACTCCTCACCCTCAATTTTTACATATAGGTCTAGCAGGGAAAAACATTAATTAAATGAACCATGAAATCATAATTTAAAAACGTTTTTCTAGATCATGAGCCTGAATATTAGTCTGGTTAAACCACTCCCTCAGGAAATCTCATTTGTATTTGATTTCCTGAAATCAAATGCAAATGAGATTTCCGGAAGGGGGGGTTTACCAGGCTAACTGGATATGGCATCTCCAGTCTCTCATAAGTTTGTTTTTATTGGGCTCATTGTATGGAGCACATAGTGTCCTTCAGCTGAAAAGACAGCCACCAAATTTGCTCTATTTTGTGTAGTTAATATACCATCATTCCACTACACAGCAAACATAATCATAATAAACATGCATAGTCTAAAACAAGCATAAATCAAGACACATATTTGACAACGGGAAGAAAATATTAACAGCCAAATTAGCTACAATATTTAAAACCAGTGTCACAATAAGATAAACAGCAAAAGAAAGTTTAGATTATTAAATAAATAAACGTGAAACTTTTACAAGTTGCTAATGCACAGCAGACCACAATGTAGAGAGAAAAGCAAAATTTCATGCTTAAGATCTTAATTTCTATGAAAACATTGGTCAACCTGGTCCCATATTGCTGAATGTATGAAAATGTCAACAAAACAAAAAAACATTAGACGGAAGTTGTCTTATTACTGTAAATATAGGTCTTGCCATGTTTAAAAATGTAACACTTTTAGATTAAGCCGTTGAAAATATTTAGTTCAGTTTGGTCATATTGGTAAATGGTGACTTTGCCAATGTTTTACCTTCAGCAGGAGCTATTTCAAAGACAAGAGGAGGCTGAGGGGTCAACATTTACATTACTAGCAGTGAAGAGTGATGATCACTTCATACTACTGTGATGACATGTGGAAATTTGACATAACACTTAATATAATTAGCCACAGGATTAGTCACTGCAACTAGATATTTTTCTTAATGATGAAAATCGCCGATCTACAAGCTCATAATCACGCGTTTTGTGAGCTTGTAGATACATTTAAAAAAAACGTTTCACCTATAGTGACTGACAATGTTGCACTCTGCTAGATGATCGGCAAAGTTTCCATTTAGCCTTGTACTACACATGGAAGGCATGCTGCTAGCACGGCAGGCCACTAGCTGCTTAGTTACCATTCCATTAGTACAATGGCCAAAACTAAATATTGACATTCATAAGTATATAACATAAAGCAAGAGGTCATAACACTTCACTTCAGGCATACATCCAGCTAGTATCATATAATTCATTAGACTATGATACATCATTATTCTTAAAGTCAACCAACGATGCAATGTCCCTGCAAATAGAATAGTTATCAAAAAGATCTCAAGTCATTTCATTCATGATCAGATCCCAACTTCAGCAGATAGTGGAATAACATATTCTAATGAGATAGTTCGTTCTCTCAGACTGGACTGATTAAAAGCCCACAGTAATGTTCCACTGATGTCTTAAGTAAATTATCGTGCATCAGATTATCATACATCAGTCCAATCTGGAGTCAAAACAGTTCCAACAGTTTTACAGCATAGCCCAGGCGGCCATTTTGCTCTACGTCACACTGGTGGTGGTGGTGGGAAACCCCTCTCCACCCAGAGTCAAGAAAGTTAGAAAGATCTCATGTCCGTCAAGTGAACAATGGGGATATGGCACATTAAAACCGTTAACTTAATGCCTAAGTAACATCCCATGTCAAAAATAGCAGATCTACAATCTAACAATGCATCGCATCACAACACATTGAGATTGTAGATCAGCTATTTTCGGCGCAAGACACCATCGTACGGGTACAAAACAAAGTCACATAGCTCTCTTTTATAAATTGGTAAGCAAAAGATTGGCCTGTGGCATCTATCATATATGGAGCATTTCTTCCCTTCCCCCAAAAGTTAGTCCTTACAGCCAGAAAGTTAGTCCTTACAGCCAGGCTAAACACAGACTGCACCAAATTACACACTGATCAATGCCAAGCTTAATTTTCAGTCATAGCCACATTACAGGATCGCAGGTTCAGTTACATAGGCTATATACCCCACATTTTCCACAGGACAATGATCCATCTAACCTGCTCGCCCAGTGTGACTTAAGAGAAAAATGGCTGCCGTGTGAATATGTTCAGTTCCCCAAGTCCCAGAGTGTCATCTACTCCTCCATTACAGTTTTAGAGTCATGGGGGGAAAAAAAACTAACTTTAGGAACATAGTGGACAAAGTCTTGTCATAGTTCTGAACTGTTCATATCATTCAATAATATATATTCTTTTTAATTGGCGAAGACTGTCACGACTTTTCAAGCATAATACATTTTAAACAAAAGTCCTGCAGGGATTAAAAAAGGTATATATCTGCTATATAAAGTTTTTCAATCACTGAACATAAACAATACGTGTATTCTTCAAGATGACTAGAGAATCGGGACACGGCTGCTGAGGCACTAAGATTCACAAAGATAAGAGAAGAGAGTCTGTCTATAAAACCTGAAGCTTTGAATGAATGAATGAAGCAGTTCAGAACATCATACATGACAAAACACAAATGAAAAGACAGTCTGATTAACTTTGATTTTACGGACCACAAGCTGTTGAAGACATACATGATCTGCTCTTTCCCCACATTCAATCAGTGTTAAAGGGATCACACTCCACTTCATCTTATTCCATGTGAAGAAATGTATTTAATTGTCGTACTATTCTGGCTTTTTTTTTTAACATTGCTTCTTTTTTTAAGGCATTCTCAACTTTATCAACGTCACGATTGTCTTTGGTCATGGATTAACCTCCACAGCTTTTGTTGCGGCCATTTCTGTAGTCAATTATATACTATATTTACATTATAAGGAAAGTGTTCAAGAAGAAACAAAGACCACAAGGTGATCAGTGACAATGCTCCTGTAGAACCCATCTGCTGATGCGGCGGCTGCTACAGTAGATGTTAGATGGAATGTAGCCGTAAGCCCAAAACATACTTTCAGTAAGTACGTATGCAAACAACGTCCCTGTGAAGGTAATAAAGCCACACAGAGCTACATTTGACAACTAGCCTGAAAGATAGAGCAGGAGAGCACAAATCGAAGATGATGTTGCTCATCACTGCTAAGATTGAGACTGCGCTTGTGTTGAATTTCACGTGACACATTTTATAAACACAACGTCTGTTGTTCTAAACTTGCATAAACTATGTTTCGGGTCTTATAGGGGTCATGGTGGATATTAATATCCTACCTTCAGTGTTTTGGTCTCACTGAGTTCAGCATGTGTTCAATGAAAGGCAAATAAAGTAGGAAAGCAAGACACATTTAAAAACTTTAACTGATGATGGCAAAGGCTTGGTTCACTCAAAGACAAACCACGAGCCCCCCCCCCCACCCCCGCCCCGTGCAAACAGGGATACGAATGTTGAAATATGTCTTCTTGGGAATGGGGTAAGCAGCACTCTAAGGAACAAAGTCCTATTACTGTGGATTTTTACAATGGGGCGAAAAATGGTGGACAAAGCCCCAAAAGACACTTAAATCTTCTTCAGTAGCTCATCATAAGACCATTGTTTCCTCTCTTCCTTCATGATCAGAACTTAAGGAGCAGTCATTCAGCGGTGGGTCAGAACAGCACAGGGCTTCCAGCGAGAGCACTATGGTCACCGTGGTTCTTCTAAGTCAGTGGAATATAAATCACGTTAGCACCCAGTGGATGGTTCTGAGGAAACTTGGGCGATGTTTGAGGGCAGATGGATGGCGATAGGCAGGGGAGGGAATCACTTAGAAGTTCTGTTGCCGTCGTTTCTTGGCGTCCATGGCGTCCAGGATGGGCTGTCTCTTGGCAGTGTAGCGCAGCCTCAGCTCCTCGATTTCCCGCTCCATCATGGGATCAAGGGCGCTCAGACGCAACTGTAGCTCCTCGAAATCCAGGTTCTTCAACTGGGGGGTGAGCACGTAAGCACAAACAGTACAAACACACACAGATGAGGAAATATGTTGTGGCATATCAGACAAAATCTGTCATCAACATGTCCGTACACGGACAAACGTGTCCGTGGCAAGACTTGTCCATGTCCGTGGCACATTTTGTATTTTGATTATAATGTGATCCTAAATATTTTTGAATAATTAGATTGAATAATTTTGGTGACTCGTAAAGTGTCGGGATGACATGCTCATTAATATGTTGTAGGAGATTTGTCGTATTTGTACCCATACATAATTGCATCAGGTGAGGATGCAAGACAAGACAGACAGCTAGAAGTAATGTTTGCTAATGTTTGTATGTTTTTCTCTGTCTCGTCTGTATTTTCGGTCTTTTTTTAATGCTAACCCTGGGAGCTAAGCTCCAAATATCCTGTACAAATGGCAAATAAAGTCTATTCTAATAACTGCCTTAATTCTTTCATTGTTCCACTGGCGTACCTTACATCACACCACCTACGCATGGTCTAAGACTTTCTCATCGACATTGAATACTTGTTCACCTTAAACCACAACTGTTGAAACTACAGTACCTTGACAAACAGAAAACAAGTTTAGCTCGTCCACTGTGGAGCAATTTGAAAACCCTGACAAAAGCATTCATATATTGTGTGCACCTTCCAACCATGCTCAGGTTTGCTGGTTTGAATGTGAACGCCAAGAAAAGAGTGGGGCAGTGTGCTGTGAATTAACACAGGATTGACCCTGGCAGCATATCAAAAGGTGTGTTACCTGTTTATTATTCTACTACTATTTTTCAACCACAACTAATGAGCCAAGACATCAGTAGAATGAGTTTTGGAACAGACGTCATGAGACAAAAGATGTACAACAAATTATTTTTGATGGGAAAATGAATTGCAACAACTATGCAGTGATGGTGAAGAAAGGAAACTTGGAAAGACACTTGCTGAGAAACCATAAATCATTTGACTACACCTTTCCAGCAGACAGAGAACTGAGAAAAATAAATAAGGAACTGAAATCTCAGCCATATGTATTTGTGTACCATACTGTGCATGGAACTACAGAGATGTCATCAGTATTCTAAGTATTTGTCTCATCAGCAAGAACTGCACAGTGAGTGATTGTGAAAATAAAGGAAGACACTTTCTGACAAACCACAAATCATTTGACTAGACATTTCCAGTAGACAGAGAACTGAGAAAAATAAATAAAGTAAGGAACAGAAATTACACACACACACACACACACACACACACACACACACACACACACACACACACACACAGTTTGGGCCTCTGTGTTTCTGGTAAAATTATATACCAGTTATTTTGTATGTCTGTGACAAAAATAAAATATTGATGAAAATGTCCATCACAAGCTGGCATGGTGATGACCCGTGGAATACACACCTCACTTGTTGGGGTAAGGAAAGAACAGAACTCAAATACTCCAGTGCTCAAATGATAAATTGACTGGCGTTTCAAGCCTTGGCTCGGGTTTGATCTATTCTTATGTGGAGGTTAAAATTCTTCCTGATAATCAGATGTGCCATTTTCAGAATTGTCTTCCAATATGAATCATTTTCTTTACTGTAAGAAATCTTGATGTCTAGCATGTGTAATCGCTCTTAACATGTGAAAGTAACTTGCTACTCACAAAGTCAAAGTCTCCATCCTGAGGCACCTTCCAGTTATCTGGGAAGACGTTCTTGGCCTGGATGTGGTATCCGGGCTGCTCTGGAGGCTGGTTGTGGTTGTAGTTCTCCTGCTGCTGGGCAACTTTGTTAGAGTCCTGCTTGTCGAAGTAATCCATGAAGGATGGACGTAGAGGCTGCTGGGGGGTAGCATGTCCTGTGATAATTATTGAAAAAAATATATTTGTATGGGGGATTCCAGACTTCACGGATGCTTAAGAGCACTTTGTCGTTTTTCATTCTGATCTCCACATATTGGTCCTCACCAATGCTCACTCTTCTAGAGCTGTTGTTACGTTACAATGCTACGTCATCGGTCAATTTTGTCAAATAAATGTATATGCTATAATGGTAAATGTGTAAAATCTACAGACAATAGCCGTCTGTGTTACACGTCAAGCCTCTGATTCCAGAATGCCAACATGCTATGTAAAAGCACACACAGGGGCGGCTTTGTTTGGTTCCGTTTAAAAAAAGCAAAACCGGCATTAATGAATTATGGCGGGATCTCTCTATAAAAGTGGCAGCCGATCAATAAAATGTAAAACATAGAAACAAATAAAGCAACATTGAACTCACTCCTCATGGATCCCTGATCTTCATCCTCCTCTTCCTCATCACTGTTGATGACCATGGTACCCAGGTCTGATTCCAGCATAGTGCTGCCATGTTCAATCATGGTCTGGGCCCCATCGCTCATGGTGTTTGAGGCCCTCATAGTCCCGGCACCCTCCGAGCCCGACTTCAACATTGTGTGGGAGTCCACCTCCGTCTCCTCTTCCTGGACGACACAAGGACAGTCTTTTTTTTTGCAATTGTATTTATTGGGAAATTGAAAGAAAGCATTACACTTATTTTGTATGTAAAGTTGTAGGGGAGGGTGCATTCACTGCATTGACAGCTTAGTTGGATTTATAGCTCATTGATACTTACAGAGTTGTCGTCGTCCTCTTCCAACTCTCTCTGCTGTTCCAGGTGTCTCTTGACTTTCATCTCCATGGATTCAGTGATCAGGTCCCTCAGGATGGTCACTGGTTTGGCCTGGTTGATGAACGGGTGCTGGAGAGACATGCAACACCCAGGGCATGATAATTACGCACACAATACTACTACTAAGTTGTACAGTAGTAGTAGCCTAGTGGTTTGCTGTAGAGTTCTTCACAGGTCCAAAATGATGACCCCAACCCTAATGGACCGTGAATTTTGTTCAGAGACTGGTTCAGAGATTTTTTTCAAATGACGGACCCGTGAAATTGGTTCAGAGATCCGAGTGGGCCCGACATTCTTTTTTAAAAGACAGACCAACATCCGATTTGTTCCGAGATATTACAGACCCAACCTATTATCTTATGGTCCCGACATACGTAAAATACCGTTCTAACAGGCTAGATGTTAATTATACTCCATAATGAAACGTAGCAGCTACGTAGCAGCCTAGTACAATAAGAGACAATATGACATTAAATTGCATGTTTTCACCTCGATGAATAAGGAATCCATGATTGCACACGCCACGCGCGCATTTTGACTCCATGGAGGTATTTGATTTGCTCCGAGTCTGTGTGCTGCAGTAGTCTGATCCCAGTGTAATCATCGTAGCACTTCATGCTTTTCTCTACCGATCAGCGCTGAGCACGGGTCTTCTCGGATCCACTCGGGTATTATACATACAGTAATAACATAATGATAAACAGACCTGAGGTCCGACATAATAGAACCTGAACCAACCCGGGTCCGAGTGATTATGGTAAAACACAGATCCGGACCCGTACGGGTCTCGGGTCGTATCGTTTTTTTCTTCGGAATCGGGGGGCCAGTGAAGAGCTCTAGTTTGATGACTAGAGTTCATGCTTACTCTGCTTATTTTGATCTTGCACTTCTAAGTCAAGGATAAGAGCGTCTGCTAAATGCCTAAATTGTAATTTGACAGGACAATGGAGAACAAGCCCTCAGGGCTTTTTGTGTTATCCTTTTAGCATTATTATATAACTGTACCTCTGTACTTTTTGCAAACTGTTAATAAAGTGTTCAATCATTCAATCAAAAAAGATGATGTATGGTGTGTCTTCTACGCTACGTTGCACTACAATACAGTATGTTATGTTACGGTACTGTACGTTATGGCACGTTACGTCTCAAGTTAAATCAGCACTGGAGGATTTCACAGTGTAGACTAGGGTGTAAGATTAAAATCATATCAAATGGGGTCCTAAATCGTTACATTATGGCTGAGAGAGCCAGAGCGTATTTCATCCAATATAATACAGATGACAATAGAAGACAAAATGTAAAACCCCAGGAAAGTGTTCCTTTGTGAAGGAATGACAGCCAGACCTCACTCGAAAAAGAGTAAAAATAAACAACCATGGGCATTGGGTGTGGAACGGGTGCGTCTAAAAATCTGACTACAGTCTTGGTGGGTTCACACATTTTGACATTCATCACCAGTAAAACGTCAAATTGCAGCACACACACCCTATGTGGCAACCAATCTCCATGCTGATTTGCACATTGATAATGTGTTGGTTTTTGTTATGTACTTTGTAGGTAGTACTATGTAGGCAGAAGTACCATGTGTACTATGCTCTATATTTTACCGTCTTGTGGAGACCAGATGTCCCCCATAATGTAAACCATCAGACAGCCCAGTTTTTGATTTATTTAGATGAAATAGTAGAGAGACGGTAAACTGATTGAGGAGAAAGACATGCAACACAGGTCTCCAGCCGTAATCAAACGAAGAACATTGCGATTACGTGGTTCACACCGGTATGTCACAGTGGAATGTTAATTGACCAGGACCATTTCTTCAACTTTAGGGGTTCAGAGTAAGGGTATGTTCACGTTATGACTAACGTGTGTGTGTGTGTGTGTGTGTGTGTGTGTGTGTGTGTGTGTGTGTGTGTGTGTGTGTGTGTGTGTGTGTGTGTGTGTGTGTGTGTGTGTGTGTGTGTGTGTGTGCACACACAGACGCAAGCATGAGTCCCAACCTGTAGTAACTGTGTGGCAGTTGCTCTCTGCTCCGGGTTCTTCACCAGACACTTCTTAACAAAGTCTGTGAATTCATCTGTCCAATTCTCTGGCTTCCTGAACGTTGGAGGAGGGTTGGTAGGGATCATGAAGATGGCCTGGTGGAGCAAAGTCCAGACAAAACATGGAGTGAGGAAACAAGCTAGAGAAAACCAGATCTTCTACTCTAGTCTAGGGCACTGATTATCAACATGGCGTGAGGGGATCCCCAGGGGTCCTTGGGGGGGGGGGGGGTTCCAGGGGGTCCCGCAGCTAAATGATTGATAGTTCGGAACCAAATGGACCCTTACGTGTCTGTAACTCTAATAGTGTACAAATGGAACAAAACTGACCCTTGGCGGATGGATGATTTCAGTGTAGATTGGGGTTCCAAAGATTTAAAAAAGCATATCAAATGGGGGCCTAAATCTGTCGCCTATATCCAACTTCACTGAACTAGAGATCCTGCAGGTAAAGAAAACCTCAATGGTTTTGTTCGACTCACTCTCATGGGGTGGATGTCCGCGTAGGGAGGTTTTCCCTCTGCCATCTCTATGGACGTGATACCCAGGGACCATATGTCAGCCACACAGTTGTAACCAATCTCCTGGATCACCTCTGGGGCCATCCAGAACGGTGTGCCGATCACAGTGTTCCTCTTAGCCATCGTGTCCTTGAAAACAGCGAGAAATGGTTGTGGTTTTAAATCGTATGTCACGCCTTAGCAACACTATGGCAAACAGGCGAACTAGCAAGGTGATTCAAAGTGGACATGTCCGCAGATAATGGATACATCCCTTTTAGCCAGATACAGCTTAAACAGGAGTTACATTTTTTAACCTCACACTCAAAATGCACGTATTTGTGAAAACTCATTCATTGCATCTCTGGAATAAATGTAAAAAGATGTTAGAAAGGCTTTAAATTCATGCAGTCCTCATACATAGAAAGTGGCTTATAAGTCAACTGCATTTGCAGACATAAAGCCACAAAGACAATATAAAGTATTTAAAGTTCACAGACAATATACAGTATTTAAAGTCCACAGACAGTATACAGTATTCAAAGTCCACATTGAATATTACTAACAACTGGATAAAAACTACATTGCTGTACAAGGTTCCATTTGTACACTCAAGAGTTAAATTAAAGCTAAGCCTAACATTTATATTCTTCCTGGGACTCAGGCAGTACTACTTGTCAAGTAACTAGTATTCCTACTCAAACACAGGGTCTACATTTCTCAATAGATGAGTAGGGAGACCACTTACAACCACTGAAGATGTACTAGTCATATTATTGTATAAACATACTCTGCCATACAGATTCATTTGTCAAAATATCATTTTATTTACACAAAAGCGTTGCAGACTGCAACTTTAACAGCAGTGTTTTTACTGTGTAGATTCAGAATATTACCGTTAATTGTCCGGCGACTCCAAAGTCTGCTAATTTGGCGTGGCCCTCTGTGTTGAGCAGGATGTTGCCTGCTTTGATGTCCCTGTGGATCTTCCTCATGAAGTGAAGGTACTCCAGACCCTTCAATGTGGACTTCAGGATGGTGGCGATTTCATCCTCTGTCAGCTGAGGTGAGAGGGAAGGAGTGAATGATGAAATTATAGAATTTGAACTACTAGTAATGCTATTCTCGGGTCCAAATGACAGACCCAAACCCTAATGAACCTGTGAAATTCTTCCGACATCCAACTGGTTCCGACATTATTGGACCTAAACCCTAAGTGGACCCATGCCATTTGTTTCAAGGGCTGATTTGTTCTGAGATATTACAAAATCGACCCTGACGGTTGGGTATTATGGACCTAACAGATATGGAAATTACGTCAAATGCATGTTTTCACCTCAAAGAAAAAATCCATGATCACGCACCTTTGATCCCAGGGCGGTATAGTTTGATCCGCTCTCCCAACGCACTGAACTCAGTTGGCAGCCTGGCACACATGTGCAGCTCACCCCCCACCCCTATTTTGCACTGCAGAAATCTGATCCTAGCCTAATTATCACTTCATGTTTTTCTCTCTTGATCAGCACTGAGTATGGGTCTTCTCAGATCCACTGTCGTTTGAGTCATTGGTAGGCCTCCTTAAGCCTAGTTTATTTATACTTAGTTGTGCGCCGGTGTCGCACACCGAAAATAGCAGATCCACAAGCTCACAACTAAGTATAAAGTCATGTGTGTTCTAGTTACTAAGTTACTAACAGACACCTAGTTACTCAGGCTTTTGGAAATTCATTTGTTTATTTTGTGTACTGTAAAGCGTCCTTGGGTTTCAGAAAGGTGCTATATAAATTCAAGTTATTATTATTAGTTATTCTATTGGCCACCAATGTTGTGTTTGCTGTTCTTCTTCACCTACCGTTTTGTTGCGCAGTCTTATGATGTCAGAGACAGAGCCAGCCCCGCAGTACTCCATTACAATCCACAGGTCTGTGTTCTTAAAGTAACTGCCATAGTACTTCACCACATAAGGACTGGGAGGAAATGACAAATTAACAAAATGAGTGTGCATCAGGAACAATTTCCATTTTAGGGACAAAATAGGAGAAGTGAGACAGACACCACAAATGTCATGTCATCTCAGTGGCTTTATCTGTGACTGCTGGCAAACAATACCTCTGTTGTTAAATACAAATGAATGAATTAATCTATAGCCATTAGGTGCAAACAAGAACTACTGAAAAACTAAAGGCCCTTTAAGGATGTTTTCATTTCTGAGGATCCACAAAATGCAGGAGAAACCAGACGTATGCTCATGTTTCCTTTTCCAATATTTAGGATTGTTTTATAGGAGTTGAACAAAGATTTGTTTGAGGTCCACGAGCACACCAAATCCTTTCTATTTACAGAAAGGTGAGGACACCCAGTTATTCTGGTGTTTATTTATATCATAAAGAAACATCTAACACATAAAACATTTGTATAAGTGAGTATATTGCCTCCCTCCCAAATGTTATTCCATCTTTCTTTTAAATTAACTTGGAGAAGTGTAAGGGTCCATTTGGTTCCATTTGTACACTGTGGGGTATGCGTACCTGTCACACTGTTGCATGATGGAAATCTCCTTGATGATCTCCTGCAGGTCAGACTCCACAGGAACCTGCTTGATGGCAACAACCTGACCCGACTCCTTATGGATAGCTTTGAACACGCTGCCATAGGAACTAAATATACATACACACATGTACACACATAAGACACAGGGTATCAAAGAAAAATGTAATAGAAATTAAGTCCTCCCTTCCAAACCTAATATTTTATAGCAGTGGTCCTCAAAAATATTTTCATGTCAAGGATCCCCAAATTGATATGTTATTTGGCTGTGTGGACACCCATTTGAAAAACAAATTGAGCATGGAAGATTTGTCATTTTGTCAATATGTTTAGAAATTAACCGATCTACAAGCTAACAACGCATCTCATTGCAACGTGTTGTGAGCTTGTAGATCAGCTATTTTTGAATATCTAAAAAATTTAATAGGGCTTAAGTGTTTAAACTGTTCCTCATTTGCTGGGGGTCCCCTGGAACAACCCCCCCCCCAGTAATAATCAATACAGGAGGAGTGTTATGCCAGTTGTTTGAGACGCATAAGAGTTATGTTTTCCTGGTTACATTTATTTTATTTCCAGTCAGTAGGACATACAATTGAATCAATTTTCAACAGTGGTCTGTTGGCCAGTAACCCTGTGGGACATTTCAATAAATATAAAGTACATGGAGACATACCCTTCTCCTAGTTTCTCCAGAACATCAAACACTTCCTCTGGTTGTTTAGTCAGACTGTCTTCACTCAGCTTTTTCAGCTTGCTGTAAGAAGGTAAAAAGTATCCATATACACAATTAAAACGGACAATATACTATGTTGATGAATTAAATACATAGGACCACAATGGAAACAAGTCCCCAGGACTTTTTTGTGGCATCCTTTTAGACTATATGTCTGACTGTACCTCATAATGTTTGCTTTTCTGACTAATAAAGTATTCAATCAATCAAAAAGCACTTGGTTGGTGCTTCCTTCAATTCAGACAAAAAACTGAAAGACATGATACAGATATGAATGCAGCCAATATTCGCTCCATCTGCTTTATATTTAAGCATAAAATACTTTGCTCAAAATGCACAAAACCAAACCAAGATGTAATTTAAATATGGACAAAGCAACTGACCAACTCAACAACAAAATTTGCTCATTTGATAAAGTGTATCCTCAATTTAATACCATTTTAATTTTTAGATATGATTTGTCCGATATGGCTTTGTCATTTGGTCCATAATTCCGTTACAATATTCCAAACCATACATAAGTACAGAGATAAACTGTGATCAGTACAACCATTCTTGTACTATTTATTTGTACATGTAAAATACTGGTTAAGAAGATCAACTGTCAATCATTTAAATGGGGACCCCCTGGAACCCCCTCAGCCCTCAAGGATTCCTAGGGGGTCCCTCCCTGGGTCACACGTTGACACCCGGTAAAGTTAAAGTCAACTTTCAATCCAGATAAAACCACATCAAACAAACATGGATGTGAATGGATCACATAATGGAACTGATGCAAAACACAAGCACACTGTTCAAAAACTGTAGAAATAGAAAACAATTAAACAGCTTACAATCAAATGCCTGCGTAGCTGAGAAACTATATGTCCAATTAACTATTTAATGACCAATTAACCAACTCAAGCAGTGGTGGAAAAAGTACTAAATTTCTTTACTTAAGTAAAAGTATCAATACTGCAATGTAGAAATACTCTGTTACAAGTATAAAGTCCGGAATAATTAAAAAATAAGTACAAAAGTATTGGTATCAAAATGTAAAGTACCAAACGTAGAAAGTACTCATTATGCAGAATGTTCCGTTTCACAAGTTTTCAAATGTATAAAAATATTTTAAAAATAGCCAATCTACAAGCTCAAAGCAACGCATTGTGAACCTTTAGATCGGCTATTTTCAAAAATCCAAAATGTAATGGATGAAGTGGTTAATGTATGATTTGTAATAATAATCTCTACAAAACTAGTAATAACTCAAATAATTGTGCTGGAGTAAAAGTACAATATTTGCCTCTGAGATGTAGTGTAGGCTAGTAGTAAAAGTATTGAAATTTGTAAGTACTCTAGTAAAGTAAAAGTAAAAAAACTCAACATTGTACTTAAGTACAGTAATTGAGTGTTTACACCACTGCTATTAAGCTTGGAAAACGCCAGCTAAGATAACTAGCTTTAGCAAACAAGCCCAGACTGCTGCTGCTGGCATCCCATGTTAGCATGTGAGCTAACCGTTAGCATGCAGACTGCCCTGCTGAATCCAAACGGACGAGGAGGAGGAAAACCCACCTTTTGGGCGCAGGGTTTTCCATGGTTTATCTCTTCAAAGAAGTTCAATAAAGTAGAAATATGACAGACTCCACTGGGCTAGTGTTCAGGATGTTGATAATGTGCTCATTATTTATCCACCCAGTCGTTGTTGATGTAAAAAACTAGTCGCCCTGCACTGTCTTCTTCTACAATCCACATGATAGATATTAGATCTGTTGTTGTAGGATGTACACAACAGCGCCCTCTTTTCACTTGGAGTGTATTAACCACTACCTTAGCTAGTAAATTCCCCAACACTGATAATACCTACTAGTCCTGTAGCAAGTCCTCAAAAAAGCCCTTAGTTTTTGAGATACCCCCACCCGAGTTAGAACAAAACACAACCATGTTTTTTCTTATCTTTAGGGTCTCCCATTAATGAAATGGATTGTTGTGAATTTTTATTTTGGGGCAAAATTAGTTTTTTGGGCTATTCTTTAGAACTACCCCAATCTCCAAAAAAGGCAAATCCGAATAGGGCAAAGGTGACCAAAAATGCTATAACTTGAGAATGCTCACTCTTATCTTCATCAACTTTGCTGAGGTATGAACCAGGTGTCTACCCTACATCACCAAAGAGTGTAATTTACATAAAGAAATACTGAAATATAGTCCTTTAAACATACCTTTAGTTTAGGCGGAAATTGTACTTTTGTAGTGAGGACTCCTCTACTTTCCCTCATTTAGAAAAAAAACATACATTTATGTCAAATAAGCTGTTACTGCATATCCTAAGATGCTATTAAACAATAACCAGTGGTTGTGTGGAGAGATCTAGTACAGTTTTATTGCAAATGAGACTTCTTTAGACATACCCCTTCTCTGGAAATAAAACATTATACTGTAGGTGGGTGCAAATATGGTTTGACCCAAAAATAATTAGAACAATAGGTTTCTCAATGGTTTATTGTAGTATCAGGTGTACTTAATAACATATCAAAAGTTTACTAAAATCTGATCATTAGAAATGTCAAATTTCCAAGATGGCCGCCGCAGTTCCTTAAAAGTCCATTACTCCTTCATTATTTGCCCTACACAAGTAATTTTGGTGCCTAACCCCATGTTTTGGTGATCTAGGAATCCAATTAGCATATATAAATTATAGTCAAGTGATTTTAAGTACAATTATACATTAAAGCAATTGGTTATAATCATATTTAACCATGTAATTTGACATTTCTCCCTTTTCTACATGCCATAATGCCCAGGATTGGTGAATTCATCAACAGTAGATATATCATATGTAATTCACATTCTGTTGAAGCTTTCAAGATTTATTTTGATACCAATAAGGAATAAATTAATTATTACTGGGTGGTACTGTGACATTTGTAAAAACATGGCTGCCAATGTGATAGACTGGCTATAAAGAATACATCACATGGATGCACCTGGGATGTATCATCAGTGTTGTAGCCTGGGGTCATAGGGTGTTTCGGGTCTCGCAACATACACCCTCGGCCAGGTGACCCAGCCGGGGTTGATCAAGCCCCAACTTACATCCCAGGTAGCTACCCACGGTCAGTCCTATAGGGAGAGACAGGGCCACTCAGTCCGCTTCTCCGGAAGTACTCTGCCTGAACACGGGGAGGCTCTGGCATGTGGAGGGACTAGGCTCTGTGGGTTGTCTCCTGGCCGGGCTCCTCCTTCGTCTCACCAGGTCCAGGACCTGAGCGCTGCGCCAGATCCGGTGCACCGCCCCGATCCAAACATTTCCTTCTGGCGTGATGGTTCCTTGGGTCGATACCACTAGATTGGGCCGTCTAATGGTATTAGCTCCACTTGCGGTTTGCTGGAATGGCCCTCCTAAAGGCCTCACCGTGGGTTTGTTGTTTGTTGTTCCTCACGGAAGACACAGCCTGGGGCGCTAACCCATACTGTTCCCGGTATATAATACAAATCTATACAATGGTTAGCTTGATGTGCAACATTGTTTTCTCACTCAACAGTAAACAAACCAACATACAGTATAAGTGTATACAGGGTATCTGCACATTTTAAAGTTACAATTGAAGTACTCTTAAGACTCAATATTCTCTCAAATATTAGGTAAGAAAGAGGCAAACATTGTGAAAATAGCCGATGTACAAGCTCACAACGCTACACTCAAAAAAAGGCAGGGGTGGTGGAGGAGTGTGACGTGGATAAGGTGCAGATGTGCTTGTCACAAACATCTCCTTATTCCTGAGACTAAGAGGAGAGGAGAGGGGAGAGGATGCTCTGAGCCATAATGATAAGTCACTGGGGGCCCCTGGGAATATTAATGGTCAGCCACCACCGACTCTCCTGTGAGCCAGTCCGACATACACCCTTGTCTGCCTGACACACAGTCATGCACCACCACGTGGAGGTCTTACAACCACCACTATGGGGGGGGGCCGACCCTCCTCACGAACGCCTATGCCCACTCACGAGTGCCTATCTCGGGCATAGGAGCCAGCCAGACCCGCCAGGAGGCCCATTTGGGGCCAGCATACATACATATGTATATAACACAGTCTTGCAACATGTGGAGGTCTTAAAACCACCACCGCTGGGGACTGTCCTCACTACCTATGCTAACTCAAGAGAGCCTATCTCGGGAGTGCCTATCTCAGGAGCCAGCGTGGAGGTCCACTTGGGACCAGTGGGACTATCCAGTGAGCCAGGCGACATAGGGACACTTCTCTCAGCCTCACGCATTAGCTAAATTCCAATACCTTAATTTCTGCCTCCTCCTCACTCCGTCCTCCAGAGTGCCGTGACTTAGAAATCGTTTGTATCCCAAATGCTAATTTGCTTTTGGAGGAGCTGAGAACGAGGAGAGCGCAGGCTCCCTAAGCCACTTGGAGTGAGATCTGGCAAAGATACAAGTTTATTTTTCATGTATCGTTTGCAAAACTGTCTTCGTTGAAATGGTGAATCATTTCTGTTGGAGGTTTTGCACGTCGGACATGGGGGACAGCAGAAGCTCAGGGTCTCCTTGGCTCCTAACTTTGCTCTTCTGTGCTCCAAGTGCAGGGAGCAATCCAGTGACCCCCATACTCCCCTCTACCCACCTGAGGGGAACCCTAGGCCCACTAAACTCTAGACCAGACCCACCCCCCATACTCCCCTCACTAGGCACCCAGTAGATACTCGGTTCTGACAGCTCTACACTAACCTCCATAACCACCCCCACCCCTCTTTGCACACTCACACTGATTGCCTTCCTAATGTGTTAAAACATCTATTTAATGTTTTTCAAAATCTTGTGTCTACAAGATGACACTGCGCTTGTCCACGAGAAAAATAAATATTCTCGTGTATGTAGGGGAGGAGTTATGCAGTTGGGTAGGTAAGGGGAGGGATCCAGAGAGATTGGTTCATAATGCAAGACATTATTTTGGGGTGGGGTGTATAGTCAAAGATGAATTTAGTTTGGGCAAAATTTGATCCACAGAGCTATCCAAAACCTTTCAATATTGAAAACAATACTATCTATCAACTGACAATATTCTCTGCCACCACCTTCTGAATTACTGCAAATTGTGACTATTAGTTTTGTTGTGTTTTGAGGATATATAATATCTTGAATCCTTGTTCCAGTAAAAAAGAAATATAAGTAGTTGGAGATTTATTATATAATTAGTTAAGCGGGTGACCATTTCAGAGTGCTTTAATAGAGTCACAAAATATTGGATTTCACAATGATCTAATTGTATCTCTGCAATTTGGTCCAGTGGATGGATTCCCAGGCCCCCAAAACATGGCATTAGACACAAAACGTACTTGTCTAGGATACATAATGAAGGAATTAAGCTATTTTAATGTTTTTAATCTGTTTTCATCTTGAAAATAACACCTTAAAAGTGGTCAAACTTTGGTAAACTTTTACACCTAATACTACAAAAAGTATTGGAATAACACTTTACTTTTTGTACTTTATATATACCAAATAAAAGTCCAAATCAAATTAAAAGTCAAATTCCTTCTCAGTTGGCATTGTTTAACCCTCCCTGAATATCTATTCTTGTGATTTTGGGGCAACATTTCAGGCAATGTTGAGGCAATTATGTATGTGAGCAAAGTACAGCACCATATTCAATCACACTCACACATGATTGCTGTGTGTGTTTCATAGTTTCATAGTGTGGAGAATTGCAGTCCTCAATACAGAGAAGCATTACACAAATGGAATACTGTGATTAGGGGTATGTCTAAAGAAGTCTCATTTGCAATAAAACTGTACTAGATCTCTCCATACAACCACTGGTTATTGTTTAATAGCATCTTAGGCTATGCAGTAACAGCTTATTTGACATAAATGTATGTTCTTTTTCTAAATGAGGGAAAGTAGAGGAGTCCTCACTACAAAAGTACAATTTCCGCCTAAACTAAAGGTATGTTTAAAGGACTATATTTCAGTATTTCTTTATGTAAATTACATTCTGACTCTTTGGTGATGTAGGGTAGACACCTGGTTCATACCTCAGCTAATTTGATGAAGATAAGAGTGAGCATTCTCAAGTTATAGCATTTTTGGTCACCTTTGCCCTATTCGGATTTGCCTTTTTTAGAGATTGGGGTAGTTCTAAAGAATAGCCCAAAAACCTAATTTTGCCCCAAAATAAAATTTCACAACAATCCATTTAATTAATGGGAGACCCTAAAGATAAGAAAAAACATGGTTGTGTTTTGTTCTAACTCGGGTGGGGGTATCTCAAAATCTGAGGGCCTCTGCTACAGGACTATACAAATAGACCCCTTAACAGACGACGTGACGTCACACTGGTTGCAAGCGTCATACTGGTTGCAAATGAAACCTATTCTGTCAGGTCTCGCTAGGGCGCGCAGCACAAACCAATTTGTCTATATAAATAAAAGAAAAAAAGGTGCATTAAAGGGTTGCAACATAATCTTTATTTGTTTTGTACAGTATTTCCACTGAATAACTTTAAATCCATTTTTTTTTCTTTACATTTCTAATGCTGTTTGTATGATGTTTGTAAAATGTTCATGTTTGTGTGTCAGGTTCAGTTTAGGTGTATCAGTTTCTCGTCACTCACTCACTCATTCATACCGTCGGTCAAGTCACAGTTTAAGATGAAAAAAACATAAAAATCAACATTGAGAATTGACGTTGCTTGTTGATATTGCTGAAACAGATACGTGTATCAGGGCCGACATTTCAGATTATTTACCTGGCAATAAATCTGGGAACCCAGAGTTAAAAAAGGGGGGGAAACAGCGCCCTCTGCTGGCAACAGGCACAACGTGCTTTCGGCCGTGTGGAGATGTCGCCATGACAACACTTTATCCACCACAAGCCTAGTGTTTAATGTTGCGCGTGCAGAAAGCATCAGCCAATGGGCAACGGGCAGCCAACAGTATATAAAGTATAAAGCAGTGCAGGACGCTCACAGTTCATTCCTTTTTTCTTGTAACAGAGAAAGAACAGAACCGGTGTGTGTTGGGGAGAGTTCCCAGGAAAGAAGTGTTGTCGTCTTCCATAAAGACGTCGTCCCTGCGACGTTTGACCTGATTCTAAACGGGGGGGAAAGAAAGTGGGACATAATATTCTCTTTGTGCTCGTTTGGAATATTTAAAAACCCTGACACGGATCTTGTGCGTGAATCTATATGTTCGGCTGAAGGAAGGAGGCCAGGCCACACGGATGCCAGGAGAAGAATTGTACCCTGGACTTGTTTATCATCTGCCTTTAGTGATACTTCTTGTTCTGTTTCGTTATTGATCATAACATAGTGAATAATGAGCGGACACCCTGCGCTCCAGCGGCGGCAGGGCTCCAACGTGGGCTCCATGCTGCTGACCCCCCAGGAGAATGAGTGTCTGTTCAACCACCTGGGGAGGAAATGCATCACCCGGTCGTCTGCAATCGTCCAGGTGTTCCTGGCAGAGAGGTCGTCTGCGTGGACCAAGCGTTGCTGTGGGGTGGCCTGTCTGGTCAAAGACAACCCCCTGCGCTCCTACTATATCCGGGTCCTCGACATCAAGGATGGAAAGACCACGTTTGAGCAGGAGCTGTATAGCAACTTCAACTTTAATGCACCCAAATCTTACTTCTTGACGTTTGCTGGAGATAATACGCAGGTGGGTCTGAACTTTGCCAATGAGGAGGAGGCCAAGCGTTTCAGAGGAGCCCTTTCAGAACTAATGGGCAGAAGACAAAGGAAAAGTGGTCAAGTTGCGTTGCCCATGGCGACCGTGGACATCAAGAACCCGGAGATCAACAACGCGCCGCGTTACCACAACAACTCTCAGGTGAACAACATCGTGCACTCGCCCTTCCCCAAGAAGGAGAAGAAGGTAAAGACCAAGAAGAAGAAACTGACCAAGGCGGACATCGGAACGCCCAGCAACTTCCAGCACATTGGACACGTAGGATGGGATCCTAACACAGGCTTTGATTTGAATAATTTGGATCCGGAGTTGAAGAACCTGTTTGACATGTGTGGCATCTCTGAAGCCCAGTTGAAGGACAAGGAGACGTCCAAGGTCATCTACGACTTCATCGAGAAGAAGGGAGGTGTAGAGGCCGTCAAGAACGAGCTACGGACACAAGCCCCACCACCCCCTCCCTCCAGAGGAGGCCCGCCCCCCCACCACGGCTCGGCCCCTCCCCCTCCTCCTCCCCCCGCCCGCGGCGGCCGGGGAGCCCCGCCCCCGCCTCCCCCCTCCCGGGCCCCCACCTCGGCGCCCCCGCCGCCGCCCCCCTCCCGGCCGGGCGTGTCGGCCCCGCCGCCCCCTCCCCCTCCCAGCCGGGTGTCCCCCTCCCACCCGCCCCCTCCTCCCCCCGTCTCTTCCCACGCCTCCCTTCCGGTGGCCCCGCCCCCTCCTCCCCCACCCCCTGCTCCGCCCAGCATGGGCGCTCCTCCCCCGCCGCCCCCTCCGCCGCCCCCGCCCCCCCCCGGGCCCCCGGGGCCCCCTCCCCCACCGGGACCCCCCGCCATGGTGTCGGAATCGGGCGGCGGCGGCGGCGGCGGCGGGGAGGGTAAGGGTGCGGCCGGTGCGCTGCTGAGTCAGATCAGAGAGGGCACGCAGCTCAAGAGGGTGGAGCAGAAGGAGAGGCCCACCTCCACCTCCGGTGGTGGACGGGACGCGCTCCTGGACCAGATTAGACATGGCATCCAACTCAAGCCTAAAGTGGAGGGAGAGTCCTCTCCCGCCAACGCGGCTCCGTCAGCGGGCATCGTAGGAGCATTGATGGAAGTGATGCAGAAGCGAAGCAAGGCAATTCACTCCTCAGATGAGGATGATGATGACGATGAAGATGAGGACTTTGAGGATGATGATGAATGGGACGACTAGTGATCTTCCTGACCCCCCCCCCCCTCCTATCCCATAGAGATGATAATGACACTAAACTGTGTCCTGTCTTTGAATCTTAAATAAATGTAAGTAAATGTTCTGTTGACTTGCTGTATATTTTTGTTGCCTTGCCTTTGCTTTTTTTTATTAATCTGTGCAATACCTCATTTAATCTGTAGATGTATTGTCATTCTCATATCTCACCGTTTGTTTCCTTTTCTCGTCTTTCTCCTCCTATTGTCTGTCTTTGCCACTTTTCTCCCCCACTCTCATATTCTCTCTCTCTCTCTTTTTCCTGTTTCTATACGTGACCATCACTCACTCTCTTTCTCTCACTTCATTTTAGACGGTAATCTTTGTGTCTTTCACTCTTACTCTTACGCCCGACTTATGCTTGGTTGTGCGGCGGGATCTCACACCGGGAATGGCCGATCTTACGAGCTCACAGACGCATTGTGAGCTCGTGGATCGGCAATTGTCGGTGCGTAACACGATGCACAACCAAGTATAAGGGCACGGTCACACGTCGGCGCCAGAAGCGTCGCAGCCGACACATGTGGAGGCGTTAGGGCGGATCAATTTCCCGCGTTGTCTCGTGGGTTGTGGTAGTGGTTGGCTCACTGAAAGAGAAATGGCTGCCGAGTGGGGTCAACCCGCAAAGCCTCGTTCTTATTTTGGTTGATGCCCAGTCAAAGTTCACCAATGCTGAACTCAAGGCTTCACACCCGTCAACGCACCACACTGGGACGCTCCACCCCTTCGAAGTGAACTGATTATCGAACTCCTTATTTATCCCACTATCGATCCTTTACATTTACTGGTAGTTGTTGACAAATTGGTTCTAGTCTGGGGCTCTCTATCGCTTTTTATTTAATTTCCACAGACTATCGAAGGTAGAGCATCACGCCTTCAACTTATGCGCAACATTGAAGCGACATGGGCATGCAAGCCATTAAATTCATGTTGCTTGTTTTTACCGGCAAGAAATTGAACAGAAGTCAAAAAGCTTTATTAGAACGACCTATGTGCCAGTGATGTGCTTTCTATGACATGATGTCACGTCAGGTCCACTAAAATAGATAAGAGATTTGATAAGCCAAAACCTTAAGGATTTCAACAACTTCGGAATCGATTCTCGATCCCCATCCCTCGCGACCGTGCCCCGAACGAGGCTTTATGCCGTCTCTCTTTCTGTCTACATCTCTCTCACCCAAATCCACCTCCCTCCCTGATTAACATGTGCAATTTTACATCAAGTTCTCTCTTGATCTGTAGAGTTGAATGTTTTGTTTCTCTTTTTGCTCGGTGATGGAAGAAAGGACTTCAAGAGAAATTTTTTAAACTGACAAGAAAAGAAAAAAAAATTATAGTTTGAGAGGAAAATGAAACAAAATGGAGAACACTATTTTCATACCTGATCGCTCTTTCTCTACTTTATTTTTTACTTATTAAAATGATCTATCTAAAAAAAAAAAAAAAAGAGAAAGAACAGAACCCAAGCAGCAGAGAAGACGACTCATCCATTATTATGGCTGTAGTTACACTGTTGTGGTCAGACCTGGTGGAGATGGAGGAGTGCAGGGAGGAGTGGAGGATGAAGAGGATGAGTGGGAGGCCATTCAGGAAGAGAAGGAGGAGAGGATGGAGGAATGGGAGTCTCTTAAGGCTGACTTCTTTTCTCTCCGGAAGGTGGAGAAGGAGACTCTGCAAGAGACTCTGGTGGCTGAATGGGAGGCCATTGAGGAAGAGAAGGTGGAGATGGAGGAATGGGAGGAGTCAGCTCTGGCAAACTTCTTTTCCCTCATGTGAGATCTCAAGACCCTGCACCCCCACCCCCCCCCCCCTCCCCCAACGGTCCTTTTAAGGACCACCTTCCTCTCCTTTTGCTGTGACCTTGCCGTGGTGGAGAGGCTTAGTGATTCAGTGATCTTGGGTCCTATGCTGGTGAAGGTTGATCCTGATAGGTTTAACCACACTGGATTGGTCACAGGAGAGAGTCCAAACTAACAACAGCAATATCTCTCTTTAGTGAAGTCTGACCTCCTCACTAATATAAGGAGCCATGTTCCCCATACACCTGATGTCCCAGCTCAGTCCCCAAGTCTTGAACTTTACAAATCCGTAGAGTGGAGAGGGAGAGGAGGATAGGATAGCCCAGGGCTCCCTGGGCTCTGTAAGCAAAACTACGAAATGTAGATGTGATCATTATTATCTGAATTAAATTATACAATTCTCCAATCTTAGTGTTTGTCTTGTAACATTGAGTGGTTTTACCCATTACCTGTGCTTCAGTGATGGCCACACATAATGTAACTTCCGGAGGGCCTGACAGCTTCCTTCCTCAAACTGACCCAATCCACTAGTTAGAATGAGTACAATGTTCAAAGATATAAGTCAAAGAGATTAAGTAAAACTAATATATGCTGCTCTTGATGCACTGTGCATATTTTTATATTTATTCCATTGCTTTTCAGATTATACAATCACCCCTTTCCATCAATTACTGTAATCAGTTAAAATGTGAAATGTACACCTAAGTAAAATGACAATATATTTATAGACATAGACATATTTATAGACAAACAACATTACATTACATTACATTACATAAAACAAAATGGGCAATTACATTAAACATTACAAGACAATCACACAAAATAACAACAAAAGGACCACACACAATGACAATAACAACAGCATCAGCAGTAGGACTACTCCTCTCCAGGTTCTTCCATTAAATGTGACAGATTATTATTTTTGATATATTGTATAAAACAACCCCACACCTCCTGAAACAACTCTTGTTTGTCCTTAAGAATATACGTATTTTTTTCCAGAGGTAGACATAAAGACTCCTTGAACCACCGTGCAATGCTTGGTTTGTCCGGCCTCTTCCAGGTTAATGCTATTACTCTATTAGCTTATAAAAGACATATCTATAAACATTTGTTCATTGCGCTTTATTCTGTGTCCAACTGGATAGAGCAAGCAGAAAGAATTTTGGTTCTGGTACAATATTAATTAAGATCCTCTGTATTTACTGCCCAACCTCTCTCCAAAACTCCTTCAATCTTGGACATGACCATAGACAGTGGAACAATGTACCTCTATCTTCACCGTATCTGGTGCATAAGTCCGGAATATTGTTATTACATTTCTTAAGTTTCATTGGTGTGATGTACACTCTCATAAGCCAATTGTATTGTAGAAGTTGTAGGCGTTTATTCCCGGTCTGGGATTGAGCTTCTTTACACGCCGTACACCATTGTTCCACTGTTAGATCCTCCTGTAGGTCTGCTCTCCAGGCATTAAGCTTATATTCAGAAGACTCCGGAGAAAATGACATTAACAGATCATACAATTGTGATATTATTCCCCTTCCAAATGGGTTTTTAACCAAAACTTTCTCCAACACAGACATGGGAGGGGCCAGCAAGGAATGATCCTGGTTATCTCCGATAAAATTCCTCAGTTACAGGTATTTGAAAAAATGATTACGAGGGATATCATATCTAATGACAAGCTCCTCAAATGATAGCATATTCCCATTAAGACTTCCAAATACATCCCTCAATTGACCCACCCCCCTATCAGCACATGGATGCAACTGGGACTGGGACGTATCAATTTTTCGTCGTCTTCGTTCATTTTATGGTAACAACACATGTGCGCCCTCTACTGTCTGCCATCCACTGATGTGGAGTATTGTACAAACAAAATACACAGTGTTGGGTTGACGCAATTACACAGTTATACTGTCACGACTGAGTGACAAATTGACAACTCATAAGAAATACTGGTTTACTGGGAAGGATGAAATGCATAACAAAACGTAAACAGCTGAGCTAGCTTGCAAGCTAACAGCAGCCTAAAAAGAAAGAAAGAAAGAAAGAAAGAAGGTAAATAATATAGGGCACTGTTACATAGGAGGTTGACCGTTGACATACACCTGCACGTCATTGCAGATTTTTTACCTGGCAACAGTCTGTCAGGCAGCAGGCACAACGTACTTTCGGCCGTGTGGAGATGTCGCCATGGCAACACATATACACAAGCCTATAGTGTTTAATGTTGCGCGTGCAGAAAGCATCAGCCAATGGGCAACGGGCAGCCAACAGTATATAAAGCAGTGCAGGACGTTCACAGTTCATTCCTTCTTTCTTGTCACAGAAAGAACAGAACCCAAGCAGCAGAGAGGACGACTCATCCATTATTATGGCTGTAGTTACACTGTTGTGGTCAGACCAGGTGGAGATGGAGTGCAGGGATGAAGGAGGATGAGTTGAAGGCCATTGAGGCAGAGAAGGAGGAGAGGATGGAGGAATGGGAGTCTCTTGTGGCAGACTTCTTTTCTCTCCGGAAAGTGGAGGAGAAGGAGACTCTGCAAGAGACTCTGCAAGAGTGGGAGAAGAAGGTGGATGAATGGGAGGCCATCGAAGAAGAGAAGGTGGAGATAATGGGAGTCTGCTTTGGCAAACTTCTTTTCTCTCATGTGAGATCTCAAGACCCTGCACCCCCCCCCCCGGGCCACCTTCCTCTCCTTATGCTGTGACCTTGCCGTGGTGGAGAGGCTTAGTGATTCAGTGACCCTGGGTCCTATGCTGGTGGCGGTTGACCCTGACAGGTTTAACCACACCGGTTTGGTCACAGGAGAGAGTCCAAACTAACAACAGCAATACATCTGTAGCGTAGTCTGACCTCACCCTCTCTACAGTATATCCCCATGGAGCCTATGTTCCCCATACACCTGATGGCCCAGCTCAGTCCCCAAGTCTTGAGCTTTTCAAATCCGTATAGTGGAGAGGGGCATAGGATAGCCCAGGGCTCCCTGGGATTCCAGCCCCACCTCAAACTTTTTCATGTCAATGACCGCCAAGTTGTGTGTATTTCACTTGTTTCACATTATTTCTAGATTTTTTTAAAATAGCACATAAACAAGCTAACAACGCATTGTGGCGCTTTGAGTTTGTAGATTCACTCTTCAAATAGTCAATGTGTATAGGTTTATTGTGGTTATAAAGTGATTTTGATGCTATCTATATTAACTCATTTTAGTGGACCCCCTGGTAATTTGATGCTCTCAAATACCTGGATCAAGACTTGTAGAGGTAATTGTATAACTAATAAATCATACCCATTATGCCGCTCTGTAAACACAATGTAGATATACTGATAATTAATATCTGAATTAAATTATGCAATTCTCCAAACTTTAGGCTGTGTTGTTAATCAATGCTAGTGCTTGCCTTGTCCTGTTACTCCTGTAACCTCATCGAGTGGTTTTACCCATTACCTGTGATTCAGCAAAGGCCACACCATAGTGTGGCCTTTTAACACTTCCTGCCCCAAGAACTAATTTCCTCAAACATACAGTTATATATAGAGCTATATCCTTCTGGAGTTTCTTACCATCTCACATTCATCTTATACAAAATAAATTATACTTCAAAATATCGTTAAAGACACACTTGTTGACCACATGACCGGAATCTTAATCTTGTGTTGTATTTAATTTTTGTATAATGTAATGCAATGTAATTATGTATTTTCCATGTTTTATTTTTGTATGCATCTTATATGGACCCCAAGAAGACTAGCTGTCGCTTTGGCGTCATCTAATGGGCATCCATTCAATAAACAATAAACAATAAACAATAGTATAAGAACATGCCACACACATAATGTAACTTTCTAACTGGGCCTAACTGCTTCCTTCCTCAAACTGACCTAATCAACTTCAATAGAATGAGTACAACATTCAAACAATAAGTCAAAGCAGCAAAACTAATATGCTGCTCTTGATGCACTGTGCATAATTTTGGGGACATAATGTGCATCCATATTTGGGCAAACATTTTAGGGACATACATGACAAACGCTGTTCAATACGGCTGATCCCTTCTGTACTATGATGCAAACATTGCATTTAGTGTACAATCCTTGTCACTGGTTGACAGAATTAGAGACATTTTGAGCGCTGAAGTTCTGTGACGGCAGTGCAGACCTCATCCATGGGCTGCATGGTCTCCTCAACCTCTGTGGTAGTCAGAATGTTCTTGTCAACACCAGGGTTGAAATTAGTGGGCTTCATAAGCCTCTGCAGCGTACGGATAGAGGGCATAGAAAATATGTTCATCATCAGCCTGTAACACTGTGGACTGGCACGTAGCAAGTCCAGAAAGAACACTTTGTCATGATCAGTCCACCGGAAACCACGCGCTTTACGCTGCGCCACGTTCAACTGCGTTCTGAAGAATTTATAGGCTGTGGCTGGTAGGAGTTTCTTCATCAGCTGCAGGACTGACTTCTTAGTAATTGCCACCGTGGTGCTCTTCTTCAGGCCCTTCAGCTCCCTCACCTTAGCCTTCAGCTTGCTCACCTGTGACTGTAGATTCCTGACCTTCCTCTTGAGGGCAATCTCTCTGGCAGCAGACTCAAGTTCTGGCTCTGATGTCTTTGGCTGTGATGTGTTTGACATTGGCAGCCGCGACTGTGATGTTGTTTGCAGTGGCCGTGGCAGCAGTGGCTGCGTTTGCAACATTGTTGGCAGTGGCCGTGGCAGAGGTGACTGTGATGTCTTTGGCAGTGACAGCGGTGAGATCAGTGGTGTGGGGTGCCCTGTTATGACTATGATGTTGTCAGGAACTGTGATATTTGTCTCTGAGAGAGTAGGTTTTTGATCATGGTCTGTGGTGTAGGAGTCAACAGCACTGGACTGGTGAGCGTCACAGTTCTGTTTACCTGAAACACAAACACATATTTGGTAAGTACTATGCACTGAATATACACTGCTCAAAAAAATAAAGGGAACACTTTGATCCCTTAATTCTTTTGAGCAGTTTGTTAGCATTATGTACACAGTTCATGAAAAAACTCAAAATAATTAAGGGATCAAAGTGTTAAAGAAAGTCAGCGATGCATTTTGACCCTAAATCATTGAGTGATTTAAAGACGATCACCAATCTTTAAAAATCAATTCTATCCCTCACTGGAAAACAGTGCAGAAATATGAGAATTGGTGTAATGTTTTTAGCTTCTAATTTGAATGATAGCAGCTGCGTTCTGAATGAGCTGCAGTTGTCTGGTGGCTTATAATAAATAATAATAGATAATGTAAACATTCAAAAAAATTATACAATTAGAACCTTACTGTTCTTTGGTAGCAACTCCTGACACTCCACTGATGGCTTCCGCCCTGACCCACTGTCCAGTGTGGGTGATGAGTCTGGACACATGTCTGGCAGAGATGGACACATCACCATTAGCCGTGTACAACAAACAGACACTCCATGTTGAAAAACAAAGCGATGATGTGGCCGTAACTCTGAAACGACTAATGTGAAAGTTTACTAAAATTATCCTAATTATAAAATGAAGAAAACTGTCAGTACCCTATTATAAAATGAAGAAAACTGTCAGTCCAACATAATCAAAATGTTCTCCTCAGTGGGTTGACTGACAGTTTGCACATGGGCATCGAACATTTCCATTTGCACGGAGTGAGCAATCAGATTTGAACTTTTCCTAAATTTAAGCTCACTCATTGCCATGGGTTTGTATACTTGTACATCTGCTATCTTTTAGGTTCAACTGGTTAATACACTGTTTTTGTTGAACTGAATAGTGATATAGGAAGCATTTCCAGACAGGCCTTGAGGGAAGCCTCTCCTGCGTGATCAGCTGATAAAAAGCGTTACACGTCATATAATTGCATTGCTCAAAAAGTTAAACTATTTAGAACTTTTGAAAGCATTTCACTCAGCCTTCTAAAATTGTCTGCCTTTTGGTAATTTCACATAGGTTTTAATGTAAAAAGCCAAAGGCAGTGCCTTTTTTAAACATACCCTTATAAAAGGAAACCACATAGCAAACAGCAGAAGCTTTAATTACTAATTGACTAATGGCATATAAACGGATTTAATTAAACTTTTGCTTATTTACACTTTTTTACTATGGGCTCTGTACAGTTGTGGTCCCAACTAGTACAATGAAAACCTTACTTTTCTTTGGCGGTAACTCCTTATGCAGAATTGGTTGCTTCCTCCCTGACTCACTGTCCAGTGGGAATGGTGGGTTTGGAGCATCACCTCTACTTGGCACTGCATCCCAATTCAATCCAGCATGGCTTCAATAAAATAAACATCCCATATGTATACTTTTAAATATAAGAAAGCAGCAGCATCATTTTTTACAAGTTTGCAATTGTCAAATGACTGTGTATTGCTGTATTAAATTGCAATGTGGGGATATCAATGATGTTGATGTTCTGATTTAATAATATTAAAACATAAGGATGTCATTATGTGGTTCTCAAACCCATTTCAACTTAAATGGGACCATAATTGAACCAGTGTAAAGTAAATACCTACACATCAACTGCCCTCTTGTACTGGCTGGGGTGGAAGTGTGCACTGCACACCCTATAGCTATCATGGAGACGCTCAAAGCTTATATCCTCCAGACTGGAGTTACCAAGAATCTGCAGCCACTTGGAACACCTGTAGGCAATAGATTTAACAAGTAAAGATTTCATTTCATTAATTTGTTTATTTGAGAGGCATAGAATATATTAATGAACAGTGCATTCAAATATAGTACAGTATTGTACAGTACAGTTAAGAATGGGGTGTAAATATAGGATTAACAAGAGTGCTGCTTTAAAACAGACTAAAATACAGTGGCATTTAAATAAAGAATACTAGTTACATGAAATTAGAAAACATTAAAAAATAAAGGTAGTACATGAACCAGCATCATTGAACTTCTTGAGTTTAAGTAATATTCTATTGCTATAGAGTACAGTAGATCCTGTTATATGTGATGGTACTGCGTTGCCATTTGCCATGGGAACAGCTTAGGTCCACGTTTATTGCTGTCAGCTACTACTGACATTCAAAAACACTTTTAAAAATAACAGGAAATAAACATAGAGCAACTTAGAATGTGTATGTTGTCAAGTGTTAAGCTCTCTGACTACCGTTTGTGAAAAGAAAGACAAACAACTTCCTTTGACATTTTTACTGCCAAGTTGCAAAAATTCAGCACACCAGTATGTGAAAGAAAACAAACTTAAAGGTAGGGTAAGTGATCTTTTTTTGTTAAAATAAGTGTTAAAATGCTCTATATTCTGAGAGTCCTCATTGATAGAGTGTTTGTTCAGTAGTGTTTGTTGAGTCAGATTATACGTGTGAAATTGAAAGAGGTGACAGAAAGAAATTAGCAGACAAAAAATTGGAGCTGGAACAGTACTATAAAATGTAAGTTAGCAACCCCCCTGAAAATGTATTTTCTGTTTATTAAATAGGTGGAGAGATGGGGAGGATGCAAGAATAGTGGACACCTCAATGTAAATGTATACAATGATGCTAAAAGGATAACACAAAAAGCCCTAAATGGCTTGTTTCTATTGTGGTCCTGTGTATTGTTTAAAGACATACAATAACATACAAGATGATTTCCATGGGAACCTTCAAGACTCCAAACTATAGGGATGGACAATTAATCGGTCATCATATCGGTATCGGCCGATGTTGGTCTTAACATGCAATATCGAACAGATATCAAAATAATATATTGGTTTTAGCCAATATTTTATTTTATAATAATTATGTTGAAAAATAAAATAAAAAGCCTGAAAAAGCCTTTTGTGATGATGAAGGCTGTAGATTCTATCAGTGTTTTCTGGGGAAATCAATCAATCAGCTGTTTATGTTGGGATATGGGCCATCATTTTAATAACGGTGCCCTATAGTTTTGGAAAAAAGGCATTGCTTTTTTCAAATTCAGTGTTTGCCTTTATCAGAATCATAGAGTTAAAAATAACTCAGAATGGACAAAATTCTTATTCTTTTTTTTTTAGATACTGAATGAGATCATAATCGACAACGGTTTATATCGTGTATCGGCCATAACAGCAATTATAATATAGGATATCGATTATCGATATCCGACAGAAGTTTCATATCGCACACGGCACACCCCTACTCCAAACTCGTGGAATAAGTCGTTTTGCAAGCTCACAGTGCAAGGAATGAATAAATACCTCTCGGGGTCTTTGGGGAAACGGTGGAAGGCTAGCTGGGGGTGTTTAGCGACGTAATGTTTACAGTGAATGGCAGAGCAGTGTACTCTGCTCTTCTTCTTCCAGCGCTCTCGCTTTGTTGTGCGTACATGATGATCATCACTGCCATCATCATCATCATCACCATTAGTGTTCCTATTGCTTGTTGTTAATGTTGTCTCCTTCTTCTTCAACTTCTCCAGTCTATTTCTTCTCCAATCCTCCATTGTTGACATGTCTCTTCTACTTCTAGTGCTGCGGGTTGCAACCATTGGCACATACTGCCCCCTACTGTACGGGACATGTATCAATAAGTAAAATTGACAGTGGTGGAAGAAGTACTCAGATATTTTGAAGAGTATCGATACTGCAAAAGTATTGGCATCAAAATGTGCTTAAAGTACCAAAAGTAAAAGTACTCATTGTGCAGAATGTCACATTTCACAAGTTTAAAATGTATTAATAAATATTTTGAAAATAGCCGAAATGTTTATAGGTTAATGATATATTATATGATGATGATGATGCAGGCTGTCTCCTGTCCCACACTCCAGTCCAGTTGGCGGCGGTAATGCGCCGTCAATAACGCCCCCCCCCCTCAGGAAAATAAGTCTCAACCAATCACGAAACGTTTTGTTGCGAGGTTGGTGAGGCGATGCAACCAGCGTTGCCATGTCGGCTTATTATAAGCGATTTGGGGATTCTTGTTCTGTAAAGTTGCTTGTAAATGTTGGTTAGTTGCTTGCGGGTTGTGGTTTTTTGTGCTTGTTTCTAAAGTGTTTGCTTATCTGGGCCTGCTTCCTAAATGTTGTTTAAACCAGTGGTTCTCAAACGTTTTCATGTCTTGGACCCCCAAATTAATATGAATTTGTCCACGGACCCCCACATCTAAAAATGTTTTGTGCCAGGGATTCCCTTTCCAGATTTGTGTTGTTAAAATGTTTAAATATTTTGCTTTTCTTTCTAGATTTGTTTGAGAATAGCAGATCTACAAGCTCACAACGCGTTGCTTGTGAGTTTCAAATAGCCAATGTCGGGTTAGAGAGTGCTCATGTGGCCTAGTTGCTTCTTTTGGGCCTGTTTTCCTTTCATAGACCTGGTTGCTTATTGTTCTCTCAGAATCTGGCAACACTATCTGCAACAGACTACGCATGTGCCGATTCAATGTGGCCACAAACAGCAGCTCGTGAACATTTTACTTTTGCAGGTGATCTTGGTTTTGTTTTGTTACCTTTAGGTTTCACTGTTTCATCATTCATAGGTTACATTTGTTGTTTGCTGTTTACGAGAGTTGCTCGATAACTATTATTATTACTTATTAAGTATATGTGTTAGCAGTTGTGGCTAGTGCTACACGGGCATTACCATCATGCTTTGTTCTGTAATCTAATAGAAAATTATACTGAATTAACAGGCCTATCTATCTAGCTGTCAATGTGATTTGAGGCAGTAGGTTAGAGATACTTATAGCTAAAACACACAAACTGTTCTTGGCCACTGAAAGGATGGTAATGGTGACCAGTGGTTGAAAAGTACTCAAATGTGTTACTTAAGTAAAAGTATCAATACTGCAATGTAGAAATACTCTGCTACAAGTAAAAGTCCGGAATTCAATATTTACTTGAGTAAAAGTACAAAAGTATTGGTATCAAAATGTACCCATTTCACAAGTTTTATAATGTATAAAAATCTTTTGAAAATAGCTGATCTACAAGCTCACAATGCGTCGCATATAATGGCCAAAACGAAATGTATATAGGGCTGAAGTGGTTAATGTATATTTTGTTATATTAATCCAAATCTACAAAGTAACTATTAACTAAAGTTTTCATATAATTGTAGTGCAGTAAGTACAACATTTGCCTCTGGGATGTAGTGGAGTAGAAGTAAAAGTACTGAAAATTGGAAATATTACAGTAAAGTAAAAAATACCTCAAAATTGTACTTAAGTACAGTACTTGAGTAAATGTACTTAGTTACTTTACACCACTGATGGCGACTCTGACTGGTTGCTCTGTTTCCATTGCAGGAAGAGTCTAATTTGTTTGAAGTCAAACATGTCCGACGCTCAGAAAGCTGTGCAGCCTCCTAAGCAACAACCTATGATCTACATATGTGGAGGTAAAGTAGTTCTTGCTCTCAATAGCCGTGATTCTCAACCTCTTTCAATGATATTATGCATTATTATCAGCACGGATGGACCCCCATTTGATACGATGTCTATTTGTGGGACGTCAATCTAAGAACATCATGTATTGTTGGTCCAGGCCTAGGATACCTTACAGTGAAACTCATAACTATTACAATTTATTATAGTGTGTTCTGTAGTTACATTTACATTACATTAAATAATGGTGAAGACTAAACATCAATCGATTAGCGGGGGACCCCCCTGAAACCCCCTCAAGATCCCGTGGGGGTTCTCGGGTGCCACATTTTGAACCACTGGTGTTAGAGTTAGTTTTGGTGAAATGCAGCTTGTTTATAGCGGAAGAGTTATAGTTTTCTGAATATGGGTGTCAGGGCAAGGCTATGATGCCACTTCACATGTATTTGTTCAAGATCAAGGTTCAGTTGGTACTATGATTGCATATGTTGTTAATCATAATTTTCTATACTATCTCCCTACAGAATGCCACACTGAAAATGAAATCAAGGCCCGTGATCCCATCCGATGCAGAGAATGTGGTTACAGAATTATGTACAAGAAGAGAACAAAGCGATGTATCCTTTCTGTGTGTGTGTGTGTACTGTACCTGTGTTAAGAGCGAATAATAAGAGTGTGTTGACTTGTCAGCTATGTAGGGAACTTATTAGTGTGTATTGTCATATGGATATATCACAAAGACATACTATGTCTATGATGTAATGAAACATCTACAGAGGTTGTTTAAAAGGCTACTAGTACATTATCATCGATAAACATGATTTTTTTCTGGCCATGGGCCAATCCATGACTTAAAGTGGTGTCGAACTTTGGTAGTGCCTTGGGGTTGTGTATCGCTACCTGGTCATGATATGAGTCCAACTATTGTCCATCATCTTTATCTATCGTGTCTGTGCTCTGTGAGCGAGGAAGCAGAAGTACTGTAGCTGTACATTTTATACTTCTCACTATACAATGAGATTAAATGGAATCTCATTCTCAGCACAGAAGCAACAGATAAAGATGATCGACAACATTTGGTCTTATATAATGCCAGTAGTGATATGTTCAACCAATGGAGTATATTATAAAAGTATAGGTATTTTTATATGATTAGTTATACTTATTTATTATGTACTGTAATGCTAATCAATCATTTGTGTTTGATCCTTAACGCTTTCATTCCAGTGGTGGTTTTTGATGCACGGTGAAGAGGAAAGCAGTGCTGTTGATTGTGTTAATTTTTGTTGTGTGCCATTTTTGTAGTTTCTGAAAATGTAAATAAACATCAAGACAACTCCATTAAGAATACTTTGCTACCGACCTTTGGATTTTGGACAAACAATGGCCACATACCTTGGATACCGACAAAAGCAGTGTGACTCTAACATTTTGGTTCATACAAATGTGAAATAATTTTATTATAAACAAGATTTTCTCTGAAGTTCATTTTTCTAGTTTTTTGTTTTATCCTTCATTAGTATAATAAATTCACCCTGCATACTACAAGTGTACAACACAATTGTACACTTGACTAAAATTAGTCCGTCCGTCCGCCCGCCCGTCCTCCCTTAAGCCAATCAGGGAGAAAATAATTGGTCATTTTAGACCTTGGGCTATATAGGATAAGGTGTTTTATAAGGTGTTTGGTTATACATACGGTAATATGTATATTATCTTTTTGTTTGGTTCTGCATTTAGTTTGCAGATTCATGGATGTGAAGCTGGCTTTGGATTAAAGAATGTATGCATTTTCAACATTGCATAGTAGAATGTTATACTTACTGCAAACAAGAAGCATCATTTGAACCATCAGTGCTCCAAGTATAAACTTTATTTGATAAAAAACAAATGTTAATTCATTGCATCACCTTGTTTATATTTTTCAAATGTTCTATTTTGAGTACCATAATTAAATAATTTTTAGTGTGAGACTAGTACTTGGAGACCAGCTTATGGTCACACTCTGACTTCTATATGGCCATTTTATCAGAGCACTGATGTTAGTGCTGACACTGTGTCTTGTTTATATCGGTACGCAGATCACAGAGTACTTGGAGTCCAGTCTATGAGGTTATGCAAAGGAGCAAGCAGTGTTAATGTTTGACATAATATATTGGTTGATGTTGGGAATTTATTTTGTATTTTTTAAATTGTTATAATTATCAACTTTTACGAATGACTTGCAAACCTCACACATTGCCTACTCTGTATCGATATGCTGGTATAATTAGGCATCCTTGGCCACTAACTGTGAACAATACATAAAATGAACCCCAGGGTTGTTTCTAGCCACACCCTGAGGTCTGAGGAAGACCCATGTGGGTCAAAACCAAACCAGTCAGCATTCTTTTTTTATTGCCCGTAGACCGTTGATTATTCTCAGAGAGCATGGGATCTGGGGGCCACCTTCCCCGGCACCCCAGCTAAATTATTGATACAGCTCCTTCTGAATCCATTTCAGATACTCGTGGACGTTGTCATGTCCGTTATAGCGGGCCACGTTCAACAGGGTGCCTGTGGGGTAACGGCCCTCCTTCTTCCGACAAGCGCTGCAGTTACAAATGCCCCTGCAAACGGGACAGCACCATGTCGGGTTGAGCAGCGCCGTGCTAACCTCCTCTCCATAACGGTTCCTCAGGCATGGCCCACAAAGCTGGCCTTTAACCCCCACGCAGAAGCCGCTGCGGCACATCGTCTTGGAGTCCAGCGTCTTCTGTCTGCACTGGTGACAGTAACTGCCCAGCTTCATGTCCCAGATCTTGTCTGAGCTGCGGTAGGCGATCTTGTCCAGGTCCTCTTTGGTGATCTCCTCCATTGATTTCACTGCGCGCTGGGGCCACCTCTTAGAGGAGTAGCAGCTCCTCTTCTTATTTGTTTTGACACACTCCTCGTCCAACAGCACCAGGCTGTTGATTTCTATGGTGGTCCTGGTCCCTCGATGTGTCTTTGCCTTACGGGGAGGACCCCTCCTTAGTGACCCCGGCTGAATCGTCCGCTTCCGCAGCTTCATTTTCTGCCTGGTTGGCTTCTTCTGGGGTGTCAACTCAGCCACCGTGGTGCTCAGCTCAGAGAGCAGCTTCGCCAGCATGGCTTTGTTCTCCTGGATGTTCTTCTCTCGCTCCGTCAGACTCTGAGACAGAAACTCCTGTTGCTGCCACTCCTCCTCCACCTCCTCCTCCTCCTCCTCCTCAACTTGTCTCTTCTGGGGTACCTCCTGTGTCAGGGTGGTGGACAGTCTATTGGTGGGGATGCTCAGGGCCATCCACAGCCTCCCCCTGTGTGGAGAGGCATCCTCTCCATCGGAGTAGAGGCCTATGTCCATGCAACTGTCCTCCGACTCCACTGTATTCCAGGTTAAACAAATAGTTGTTTATGGGATCTGTATTTGTAGGGCCACCTTTGAATTTAAAAGTTGACCATCTGATGTATCCCTGTTAATGAACTGGTGTACTGCTGTGGCTGTTGCTCAAACTGAGCAAATCAACAAATTGGACAGTTTGTATAAAAAAATGATGCGCCATATATAGGAGCTTATAAAGGACCTCATGTCTCCTTCACAAGGGCTATGTCACACTGACAGCCGTCACTCAGCGCAGAAAGCCTGTGCTGATTGGCTGTTTCAGCCGAGAAGTTCACTAGCCAACGTTTCCATGGCGACATGATCATCAGATGACACGCGGTTCAATGACATCATGCGCCATCACAACTTAATTCATGTATGTGAAATTCCAAATATTTAGCATACTTATGACATCAGTGTAATGGCATGAATGCCACGCACCGTTGTCCTACAGAGCATGCATACTTATCTTTTTTCACCTGCATTCTGGAAAGACCTCGTTCGTTCCCAGCCTTTACTCATCTGCAAAGAGAAAGGGAAAGACCCACCCTTACCTGCCTCTGATTGGATGAATGGCAGGAAGAGTAATAATGCGCCCAGCAGCGAGTCACGCCCACATGTGTTCAAAACTAATATCAGACAAAACACAGACAGATGGTGTGAATGTAAAATCAAACATAAAAATCTGAAATGAACGGCTGTTTCGTGGGTAGGATGATAGAAATATTTAGCATGACTGCAGAAGTCAGGACAGGGGTCATCACCATGCTGGCTTGTACTTTTAATATTTACAAGAAACCTTACTTATAATAAGCAGACATGGCAACCCTGATTTGTTGTTCTTCTTGTCTGGCATTTCAAGGATGTTGCGTCCAACTCCAATGAGCAGGCGCGCCGCCTACTGGGCAGGAGAAGAATAAGAAAATGTGGCACTACAGATTCCCAAACTTTTCAGACGTGACCCCCAAGATAATGACATTTGAAATGGGGACCCCTCACCCTGACAACTTAAGCACTTGGCATTGTAGGAGTTGAGGTATTTAGTTAGCATTACATACAATTAGTATCCCAACCTGAAACTGTAGCTATCTTCTATTTAATAGAGAGCTGGAGAGACACCTGTTACTGAACAAAAGTGGGTTTCAACCTTTTTCATGCCAAGGACCCCTAAATTGATATACATTTGGCCGCGGACCCCCATCTGTAAATGTTTTGTGCCAGGGACCCCCAGAACTAGAAGCAATAATTTGAGTTAAAAATGTTCGCTTATAAATATAAATATTCAAAGATATGCACAAATGTTCAAGATTTTTCAAAAATATAGCAGATAGCGCGGCTTGTAGATCTGCTATTTTTGTCGTTATCAGTGAGAACCAGTCATAAAACAGGTTTATCAAGCTATGGGCTAGCACACAGGAGCACATTGAGAATGTATTAAAATGGCATTAACATTAACATTGAAGTTCAACCTGGACTCGACTAGTGTCTCTCTCACAACAACTGTGGATGGTCGTGACCGGCAGTCCTATTTTAGACATGTTATTAATACACAACCACAACAAAAACAACTACTTTTAAAGAGGCTTTGACATGTTTATTTATTGAAATTCAGCATCTCAACATCTAAAAAGCTATGAGGTAAAGTTTTCAGGATGGATGGGGGCTGGGGTTGGTTGGTGGAGGAGGTATCTCTCTTCAGTTATAGCAGGGGTCATCACCATGCTTTCTTGTGGTGGACATTTTGGTCAAAATTCAATTTTTGCCACGGACATACAAAATGAGTGGACAATAATATTACCAGAAACACATAAAGAGCCCTGAATGACCTTATAACAGGTCTGTAACTCTGAGAGTGTACAAATGGAACCAAATGGTCACGGTGGTCCTTGCAAATAAAACATTTAAGAACCACTAGTACTAGTAGGACTCCTAATGTTCCTTACATAGTGTCATAGTAAATCAGAGTCATACATATTCTGAAGAAAACTAAATAAGAACATTATAGTGGTGTGTAAATCAAAAAATTTGCCACGGACAACACCAAGTCTTTGCCACGGACACATTTGTCTGTGTACGGACATGTTGATGACCCCTGGTTATAGTCTTGCTTGATCTCTTTTTTTTAAAACATTTTTAGTTGGCAGCCATGACCTGGTCCTGTTTTTTTACCAACACACAGACATAAAGGGTGTTCAATGGCCCTGATTTATGGAAAAACATGCAAAAGCGTCAAAATGATGTAAGCTGGTTTCTGCAGGACAGCATAATTGTTATCGTTAACACTTGAAGGGATATTTCACTTAAAAAAAAACTTTGGGTCATTTTATCGTCTTACTCAGGCTTTTGGGAGCACCCCGGACAGTTTTTAAGTTGCTTGATTCAGTATTTAGATATTTGATATTGATTTTATCAGACACGCCCCCTTCCTATACAAACCCATTGTAACTACAAACTCCATTTTAACCATGTTAGATTCATCGGAAACACCCGTCCTTGGTTCTGGTGACTGATATTGTCCTTCTAATATGTGAGGAGACTGTTTTTCATTTATTTTTGGGCGGTGAAACCGCCCCTATATGTGAGGTTTGGATATTTGCACCCCCCAATCCTGCGCTGTGATTGGCCACCAGTGTACCCCCCTAACCCTGCACCGTGATTGGCCAATCACAGTCTATTCAGGACTGTGATTGGCTAGTGAAACATGACACATGTGCATAGCCCTATAAATAGGACTATGCACTTTAAAAAAAAATATTTATGTTTTATTTTCTTTAAAAAAAACTCATTTATGGGTTTTTTTAAGTGAATCACACATTGTGGTTCACTCTTTCATAAAGAGTGTTTCAATAAATGTATTTATTTTTTGTACATGATTGGTTGACTCCATTCAGTATTGTGATTAGCTAGCAAGACACCGCCCACTTCACACTGGGTGTGATTTTTAATATATTCCTGGTTGGTTAATATATATAAAAATGGAGAAGAGATCAACGCTGGAGCAACACAGACTTTTTAAGCCTTTTATTTATTTAGGTGCAAGTATAGTCTGACGTTTCGGTCTTTCGACCTTCCTCAGAGTCAGCTGATTAAAAATAAGTTTGAAGTTATAATGGGTTTGTATAGGAAGGGGGCGTGTCTGATAAAATCAATATCAAATATCTAAATACTGAATCAAGCAATTTAAAAACTGTCTGGGGTGCTCAAAAAAGCCTGAGTAGACCATAAAATGACCCAACGTTTTTTTTTAAGTGAAATATCCCTTTAAAACAAATTAATGTGAGGATTTAAAAGAAGAAAACAAAAGAGCTGGAGAATGTCTCTAAAGCAGGGGTTCTCAAACGTCTTCATACCACGACCCCATATTATGAGGGAATTGTTTGGCGACCCCATCACCCTGGTTGTCTGTCTGTGAGAATGATCTCCCCGCTCGGTAATGTTACATCGCCATCTGTAAATTGAACGGTTTGTTGACTCAAATGCCGATCGGAGACTTATTTTGTTTGCTGGTTAAACTATACACAGTGACGTGGTCCATGTATTTGTGCCCTCTCGGTATCGGAGAAGGGCTTTCACGACTAGAGATTTTTACTGGTCGACTAATTTGCCCCAGTGGTAGTCGACTAGTCGATGTTTACCTATTACCATTGTTTTAATGCCAGGCCCATTACTATTATTATTGTCCTCCTGCCTTTATTTTTATGCCGTTTTAAGGGAAGTGCTTCTGGGCACAGCAGCGTCTCCAAGGATCCTCAAAAGGGGGTTATTGCCGAATAGGCTATTATTGGGCTAGCCATGGTTCACATGACGCTTGTATACAAGCGTCATGGAGCCGAGAGTTCCTGGTTTAGAGTGGTGTTTGCCAACTGTGTGCATGGGGTCCTCATCTTAAACAAGCGTAATGCTTAATGAGGGTTTCCAGTTTAGTAGACCTTGTATTGTGAATTTGTACTTCCATGTACTGTTATGTACTGTCATGTACTATTCTCATGTCTTTCTAAATAAACTACATCAATCAATCAATCAATCAATCAATCAATCAATCAATCAACTCTCACAAGTACATAAACGTTCATATTTCAAATATAAAGTGCTTACCCCCGAGCCACGGATGTTACAAGTTGATCCGTTCTGCGACAAGTACCCGTATCTCCCGTATTGTTCAATAAAAAGCATTTTAATCCGATCACCGGCCATTTTCTCCTTAGCTTTCAACCATGCGACACTAATGGTTGGGAGGTGTATTGCACTCTAATGATAGGATTAAAATGCTTTTTATTGAACAATACGGGAGATACGGTTGAACGGATCAACTTGTAACAACCGACACTCTGTGTGTCGATCGTCCTGGAGCAATATGTTCTGTGGCTCTTGAAAGGTTGGTAAAAATGCTCTGGCACTGGCTGATTTAATTCATTAATTAATTCTGGCACTCAATGAGTTAATATGATTTTTTTTTTTTGAACTACTTTAGAATGTTTGAACATGAGCCGGGTCAAATTTACCCAAAGACTTAGGTGTGACTAAACTAGAAAAAGTGCTCCTCGGAGCACTGCCAGACCCCTAGTGGTTGAAATCTGAATGGCCGGACTTTGCATGACGTGTGTGCAGAGGAAAAGAGGGACAGACCGACCGACCGACCGACAAAGCCTCCTGTAGGCCGACCCCCTGGGTCTGGCAAAAACGAAGACTCTAGGAGGATCAATTTGATCCTTTTGATGTGAATAAGCTGATGTATTTTAAAGTAACCTGGGTGATTGAATCTCTTGTCACAATGTTGACACTTGACAGTGGAAAGACAATTTTTACAGAGAAAAGCTTTTTCTCCAGTGTGGGTACGATTGCGTGACTTCAGTTCACCTGACTGAGTGAAACTCTTGTCACAATTTTTACAGAGAAAAGCTTTTTCTCCAGTGTGGATACGATTGCGTGACTTCAGGTCACCTAACTGACTGCGACGTGACAAGCTAATTATTCGCCCTGGTCGCCAGCAGGGGAGAGATAGTGGGTCTGATTAGAGGAGGTCATGTTGTTATGGTAACAAGTTGATTTACTATGTATCATGGTCTGTACTCTGGATCATTTTAACAGAGAAAAGATAGTTGTTAATATTTACTATTACATTTTCTATTTTGGTAATTTCAAATGTATTCAATGTGGCCATATTTTTGGCAGGTACTTGGTAATGTACGGCAGTAATTTAAATAATTTAAATACCTGTGTTAAGGGAGGCTGTATCATTTCACATTGTTATGTCTAAATTTCCAACAAAAGGCCTTATAATGGCTCATCTAAATGTATGTAGTCTTAGAAATAAAGTTCATGAGGTACAGCGCCTGGCTTCTCAGCAAAATATCCATATTTTTACTGTATCAGAAACCCACCTTGAACCCGCATTTGGTAATGCAGCGGTGTCAATACAGGGTTACAATATATTCAGAAAAGACAGAAATAGATTTGGTGGTGGTGTGGCAATATATATTCAAAGTCATATCCCTGCTGAACCTATGAATGATCTAACTAAAGATGGTATAGAGGCATTATGGGTCCTGGTACATTTACCACATACTAAACCATTTCTTATAGGATGCTGTTATAGACCCCCCAGTGCTGATATGAGCTATCTGTCAGACATGTGCAGTATGGTTGATAAAGCCTCAGATGGAAATAGAGAAGTATACTTTTTGGGTGACATGAACATTGATTGGCTTTCTGATAAGTGTAATATGAAATGCAAGTTATTATCTATGGCTCAAGCATGCAATATGACACAAATGGTATCTCATCCGACACGAAACTTTACTAATAAGAATGGTAGTACTTCTTCTACATGTTTGGACCTTGTATTTACCAACTTTCCAGAACGCTGTTCTAAAGCAGTTTCTATAGCAGTAGGATTTAGTGATCATAATTTGGTTGCATTATCTAGGAGTGCTAAAATCCCTAAAGGAGGTAGCAGAGTTATTAACAAGAGATCCTACAAGCACTTCAATAAGGAAGTATTTGTTGGTGAGGTAGAACAAGTAGACTGGTCAATAGTGAGCAAAGAGAACAACCCTGAAATAGCACTTAATGTGTTTATGAATCTGCTCATGGAAATAGTAAATAGACATGCACCATTTAGAAAATGTACTGTTAGGTCCAAAGGTGCTCCATGGCTAGATAAAGAAATCCTCGACTTAATGACTGCGAGGGATAATGCAAAGAAAACAGCAAATAAACTAGGTTTGAAGATAGATAGACAAATCTACTGTCAATTAAGGAATAAAGTAACAAGGCTAAATAATAAGAAAAAAAAAGAGTATTATAAACATAGGATTAGTGAAATAAAAAACGATGGGAAAAAACTATGGTCAACACTGAACGAAATAATGGGCAGGAAATCTAATACATCTATTTCATTCATACAGTCTGAAGGGATCTTCATAACAAAACCTTACGATATTGCAAACTACTTCAATGATTTTCTTTTACATAAAGTTGATAAATTAAGAGGAGGTCAACAAAGTAGTGATGGTTCACTATCACACGCACTAATAAAGAAAGAGATAACGAAAGACAAAAATTGTCTCTTTAACTTTAATCAGATTGACAAAGAAACAGTTCAGAAATTAATTATGTCACAAGCAGATTCCTCTTCCTCTGGTATAGACAACTTAGACAGTAGAATACTCAAACTTGTGGTTAACTCTGTAGCTACTCCCATATGTCATATATTCAATCAGTGTTTAATCAGTGGGGTTCATCCAACAGTATGGAAGGACGCTAAAATCATCTCACTTCCGAAAGACAAAAATAAAACATTTAATGGTCCAAACAGCCATCCCATCAGTATTTTACCGTTGCTAAGCAAAATAATAGAAAAAATAGTATTTAAACAGGTCATGGACTACTTTTCCAATAACAATCTACTGTCTGACTTTCAGTATGCATACAGGGAAGGCCATTCCACAAGCACTGCCCTTCAGCAAATGAGTGACGACTGGTTATCATGCATGGATAATAAAAAATTAGTAGGCGCTGTTATGTTGGACTTCAGTGCAGCATTTGATGTAATTGATCATACCTTGCTTGTAGATAAGTTACAGTGTTATGGTTTTACCTCCAATGCATTGGCATGGTTTGTTCATTATCTCTCAGGGAGACAACAGAGAGTCTTCTTTAATGGCAGCTATTCAAACTGGAACACTATTAACTGTGGGGTTCCGCAAGGTAGCTGCCTAGGGCCTTTGTTATACTCCATTTTCACTAATGATTTACCGTTGTGTGTAAAGAATGTTAAAACTATTATGTATGCTGATGACACAACATTATACAGTGCCGCAACATCTGAGCAAGTTGTAACTGACTCTTTAAGAAGTGCCTTAATAGACATCTATAAATGGATTGAATGCAACAAGTTGGTGTTAAATATTTCTAAGACAAAGGCCATTGTGCTTGGATCAAGACACATGTTGGGCAAGAATCCTCTGTTAAAACTGTCAATTGGTACCACACAAATTGAACAAGTGAATACAATAAAACTTCTGGGAGTAACTATTGACAGCTCTTTATCTTGGTCCAAACATATAAACAATATTGTCATCAAAATGGGAAGAGGAATAGGGATGACTAGGAAGTGTTCTTGATTCATCACTCCCTCTATAATGAAATCAGTTATTCATTCTTTAGTTCTGTCCAATTTAGAATATTGCCCTGTAATCTGGTCGTCAGCTACACAAACTGATTTGAAAAAATTACAGGTTGCTCAGAATAAAGCGGCTCGTCTGGCACTAGGATGTTCATACAGAACAAGTATAAGCTATATGCATGAACATCTGGCATGGCTGATGGTTCAACAGAAATTATCGGTGAGTCTTCTAATGCTACTGCGGAACATTATTAGCACCAATAAGCCGCCTAGCTTGGCAAAACAGTTACACATGACTTCAGAACATGGGTACAACACCAGGGGAGCAGCTTCTGGTAATTTAAGAACAAAAACACCCAAAACGAATTTTCTAAAACTCACTGGTATATACAGGTCAATAGAACTCTGGAATGCTCTGCCCAAAAACATCTTATGTACAATCCATAACAAAATTACATTCAAAAAACTAATTAAGAGATACCTTGCAAGTAACTTGTCAAGTATATAACTGTTATTTGTTTAATTTGACTGGATTGTTGGATTTGATTTTAAAATGTTAATTTGTCTTTTTGTATTAATTTTTATTTGTATTGTTTATTTTTATTTTTTTATTTGTATTGTTTATTTTTATTTTTAGTTGTACATTTGTATTGTATTTGCTTTGTTCAGGACCCCAGGAAGACTAGAGGCTCAGTCATGTGACTCTAATGGGGATCCTTTAATAAAAATAAACATAGACAGTCTGTCTGTCTGTGGACACACACACACATACATGTGTATATTTAGGAAAAAAACATAGCTCGATCTGCTATTTTCACTCCTTTAAAAGAAATATATATTTCATTTTATTTTTTTTGTAAAACATCTTTTAAAATAATTAAAAACTAAATGTAGGAAACAAAAAATAAAGGGTTATTTACTCACGACCCTTAAAAATTGGTCCGCGACCCACATATGGGTTCCGACCCAGGGGCCTCATACTGGGGTTTGCCTAGGGCCTCCTGATCCTTGAGCACGCCCCTGTACGCTGGTGTGTCTTTAGGTCACATGACTGAGTGAAACTCTTGTCACAATGTTCACACTGGAATGGTTTTTCTCCAGTGTGGACACGCTGATGTCTCTTCAGGTCATATGACTCACTGAAACTCTTGTTACACAGTTTACACTGGAATGTTTTTTCTCCAGTGTGGACACGCTGGTGTCTCTTCAGGTCGTCGTAGGGGTGTGCCGATATATCGTCCCGCGATATATCGCGATACGTTTTCATGACGATATGTATCGTTTTGAAAAAAAAAAAAAAAAAAACCTTTTTTAATCAGGCATGCAAACAGCCCCGAGGTGAAAAGGGTAACAACATGTTGTTTTTTTCGGGTCAGGTGTCACACTATTGCCCTATTTGGATTCAAAACGGCTATTCTTGCTGAAAAGCTACAAGTTTGCGTCTGAATAATGCAAAAACAGAATTATTTGTTTGCATTTTTTCTCCCCCATATATTTTCATAATAAAAAAGTGCGTATCGTATCGTATCGAAATCGTATCGAAGTTGTGAGCCAAATATCGTATCGTATCGTTTGGTGAAATTAGTGTATCGGCACACCCCTGAGTTTACACTGGAATATTTTTTCTCCAGTGTGGACACGCTGGTGTGTCTTTAGGTCACCTGACTCTCTGAAACTCTTGTCACAATGTTCACACTGGAATGTTTTTTTCTCCAGTGTGTAAACGCTGGTGTATCTTCAGGTTAAATGACTGACTGAAACTCTTGTTACACAGTTTACACTGGAAAGGTTTTTCTCCAGTGTGGACACGCTGGTGTCTCTTCAGGTAACCTGACTCACTGAAACTCTTGTTACACAGTTTACACTGGAATGGTTTTTCTCCTGTGTGGACACACTGGTGTGTCTTCAGGTCACATGACTTAGTGAAACTCTTGTCACAAAAAACTCTTGTCACAATGAATAGTTTTTCTCCAGTGTGGACACGCTGGTGTCTCTTCAGGTTACCTGACTTAGTGAAACTCTTGTCACAATGTTCACACTGGAATGGTTTTTCTCCAGTGTGGACACGCTGGTGTGTCTTCATATGACCTGACTGACTGAAACTCTTGTTACACAGTTTACACTGGAATAGTTTTTCTCCAGTGTGGACACGCTGGTGTGTCTTCATAGGACCTGACTGACTGAAACTCTTGTTACAATGTTTACACTGGAAAGGTTTTTCTCCAGTGTGGACACGCTGGTGACTCTTCAGGTAACGTGACTCACTGAAACTCTTGTTACACAGTTTACACTGGAATGTTTTTTCTCCAGTGTGGACACCTCCACTTGTCTCACCCCAATCATCACTGTCTTCCGTGACTTCAGTGTCAGATTCAAGCTCAACTTCAACTTCAGAGCAGTGTGAAGAGATGTCTTCATCAATTTCACTTTTCACTGCTAGTAATGTTAACATTGATCCATCAGGCTCCTCTGGTCTTTGAAGTAGCTCCTCCTGTTCCTCTTTAATGTGTGAAGGCTCTGGTTTCTCGTGGAGCAGACTGGGGCTCCTCTCCTGTTCAGAAGAATCCTCCTCTTTACACACAACAAGGTGCAGGATGTCTAGGAGCAGAACAATAACATGATATTGAACAATAGATTTATAAAATGTAACACTATTCTTCCTTTGTCCATGTAGAACAGGGGTCGGCAACCTTTTCGACATGAAGTGCCATGTTTTTATCTTCTTGATAGTCAGTGTGCCTTAAGTTGAAGTATGACACCACATCAAAATGTCGTATTTCCACCTGATTGTCCATAGGCTATACATAACAAATATTAGACTCAATGACTCACCTATCTCCCAGACTGCCTCCCAAGTCAGAGTTATCAGTTTGAATGAATGTAGAATGATGTGCAGGGTGTAATTTGTATATAGATGTGAGGAGACTTAATTTAACTGACTAAACCTTTTTTGAATATTTAATAAAAAAATAATACAAAACTCTCTCACACTTATGTCAGTGTGCCAATGATCACCCTCCCCTGCGCCAATGTTGGCACTCGTGCGTAAGGGTGTCTACCCCTATTGTGTAATAATTCATTGTGGCCCTTTGATGTCATCAGTTTCGTAGGCTTGCCTTCCAGCTGACCAGGGAGCATTGTTGTAGCCAACAGACCAGCACCACCTTCCCCACAGGAGTCGGCACCAACCGCCAGTCCTTCCCGCTCTACTCCTGAGGCCCACATCACCGTTCAACTCTACGTTACTCTGCAGGCTGCCATCGCTCAAACCCAAGCTACCCTGCAGACCAATGCCAGCGTTCCAACGCCACACTACACCGTTGGCCATCTCCGCTTAACTTCACGCTATACCAATGTTTTCTCTATACTTGCCTACTTGAAACTTGCCACTTAAAGTTGCGGTTGAATGTATAGACCCCTTAACAGACGACGTCACACTGATAAGAACCAGTATGTGTGCAACCAGTATGCACGCAATGAAACCCATTCTGTCAGGTCTAGCTAGGACGCGCCTCACTAGCCAACACACAAGAGGGGGTTGGGGTGTGCTGAAACCAGCGCACCCCAAAACAACAGGTTGGGAATTGATTGCATGAAACAATCACCTGTGCGTCCAGTCTCAATGTTAGTAAACAAATAATTGGTCTATAGGCCAGGGGACGGCAACCTTTTTGACATGAGTGCCATGTTTTAATTTTCTTGATAGTCAGTGTGCCATGTCAACATTAAGTTTAATTATGACATAATTTTGATTGTCCATATACTGTACATAAGTTTTTTCTTCTTCTTTATCTGGATGTAATGATCATTAGACTCAGATCAATAACCCACTTATCTCCCAGACAATTTGCTAGTATGTACCCTCTACACCAAATCTCTTTACCTAAAATAGCTGATCTACAAGCTAAAGATCTTGTAGATCAGTTAATTTCAGCAAATGCTCCCCCCCCCCCCCCCCCCAAATAGGGATGCTAGGGATCAGTGTTATTATTGTAACAGCTCTACAATAAAACAGAAGAGATGAAAGAAAGAGAGAGTATATGAAACTTACTGAGGTGTGGGTGGTCTTCAGGTTCCTCCTGTTTAATAGAAATGTCCCTGGCTGAGTCTGGAGAGTTCATCTTCACCTGCAGTCTGGACTCCACACACTGGTCTGAAATGAAGCAATTGAAAAAGGACGTTGTTAACTGAAGACCTTAATTAGACCCTCCAGAAAAATGCAATTATGCGATCACAGAATTTACCGTTTGCGTTTTTTCAAAAAGGCTGCATCGCATAATGTGCGCATATACATACATTCACATATTTCAAATTTTTCGCAACTTTTCGCATATCGCATATTTCGCATATTGCCGCATATTTCACTACTTTCCGCATATTTTGCAACTTCCCGCAATTTCACCGCATAAAATTGCAAACAAAAAACGCATATTTCAGCGCAAAATCAAGGATTTTAGCCCGCATAATCAAGATTTTTAGCCTGCATAATCAAGGATTTTTGCCCTGGAGGGTCTACTTAATGGTCTCAAAATAACAATAATAATTGCAGAAGGCAAAGGCAAAATGGCAAAGCCCAACTCTCCAACATATGAATCTTGGGTGCAAAGATTATAGGATTCATATATTAGGGAAGAAATCCTTCGTAATTTAGGATTACACAAGGAAGAATGTGTCAAAAGATGGATTCCTGCGATATATTTGATAGATAGATTACATGCAAATAATGGTCTTAAGTGAATAAGCTGAAAGTAGCCAATCAGTTTTTCTATGTTTCTGCAACCAGACAGAGTGAGCAATTTGTTTTAATCATCAGGATATTATCATTGTCATGATATATTTTGTCATGATTATTTCTTAGTAAAATTAGATATTGTGACAGCCCTACAACAGAAGAGAAAAGAATAGTGGGCGGTCCCTGTCCCTGGCTGAGTCTGGAGAGTTCATCGTCACCTGCAGTCTGTCTTGTTATGGACATGACAAACCTAAAATGCTGTTCTAACACAGTATTGGTGAGATGTCAGCTATACTCCATATGAAATATCAAATCTAGCCTAGCTGTAGCCCTGAAACATGACTGTCATACCATGACAGTCATGGGCCCACTAGTTCCTGGTTTGCGATTTGTTTACATTTACAACGGCCACATCTACATAAACGTCCAGATTTCAAATATAAAGTGCTGACCCACGTGCCACGGATGTAACAAGTTGAGGCGCAAAAGGTTTAAGTACCTGTATCTTCCGTATTGTTCAATAAGAAGAATTTTAATCCGATCGGCGGCCATTTTCGATAAAAAAAAAAAAGTAATGTATCAGAGTGCAATACACCTCCCAACCATTAGTGTCGCATGAATGAAAGCATCGGAGAAAATTTGGAGAAAATGGCCGGCGATCGGATTAAAACGCTTTTTATTGAACAATACGGGAGATACGGGTACTTATCGCGGAACGGATCAACTTGTAACATCCGTGGCTCATGGGTCAGCACTTTATATTTGAAATCTGAACGTTTATGTACATGTGAGAGTTTTAAATGTAAAACAAATCGAACACCACTCTAAAGCAGGAACTCTCGGTTCACATGATGTGAACCATGGCTAACATAGATGCAAAACAACCTGAATGAGTTGATCTTTATACCTGCTGTGTTTCAGTGGTTGAGCTGCTAACAAACGTCCTCCTGCTGCTTAACGACGACACTGTTTAGAAACGACACGTTTTACTTTTCTTTGCATTTGACTTTGATATAAATCTATGGTATTTTAAAGTGTCAACAACAGTCAGTCAACACACCATCCTGTTTTCACTACTGCATCGTGGCACTAGCTTTGTGTTGCCAGGTTTTGTGAGAGAAATAAGCAACCAGGTCTAGGAAAACAAGCCCAAAAGCAGGCCACATGAGCACTTTAAACCTATATGATATATCTAGCCTATTTGAAAAGAGCCAATCTACAAGCTCACAACACGTTGTGACTGTGAGCTTGTAGATCTGCTAGATCTTCTATTATTTTTGAAACATTTTATCAACACAAATCTGGTGGGGGGTCCCTGGCACAAAAAAACACAACGCCGCAACTATGGACATTTTCTTCCAACCTCATTTTTGCCACAGACATATACGATATAATTATATTTATATATATATATTACCAGTAAGTAAGTAGCCATATGTTTTATTACCAGAAACACAAAACTATAACGTGTGGGGTCAATGTGCCAGTGTCTGTCTGTGTTACACAATTTGATGATAGTATTTCTGCATGAATTAAATCAGTGTCCTACCTACCCTCACACGTTTTAACTACATTGGGTGGACTAGAGGCGTAATGTCGACTCCATAGACAAATTGAAAACAGAAAAAGTACCAGAAATGCGGCACTGCCTCTTTAATATATTTTTGATTCCTTTAGATTGGATTTAAGTAATAATAATAATATATTTATAATAATAGCGTTAATTTATTTAGAGCTTTTTGAAATAGGGTTACCAAGTGCTTTACAAAACAAGATAAAAGCAACAAGATAACAAAGGAATTTAAACAGTAAAGTAAAAACTAAACAATAAAATAAACATCAATAGAGCACCGAAGTCCTGACGTCACTCGTTCATCCCCAGGTTTGCGGAAGTAATTTCTCTATGGAGAATAACATTGGGTCATCTTAGAATCGTCTCATATAAGAATTGTGGTCCAAAAATAAACACCGCGTGTCGGCGTTATTGTCAGGGAGGAGGTTCTGTATCGTTTATGATAGTCAGTCACTTATATTTGATACAGTCTGTTTCTGGCGAAAATGTAACTAATTCGGCGGAAGTAACATTAGCGTTTTCTCACCGTCAGTTGATGCTTCATATCCATAAGAGTCAACCCGCCGTGGTCATTTGTTTATTTTTGGAACACAGTTCTTATTTGACACGATATTCAATACGTCTATGGGATTCAGAACGGGGGTGGAAAACTGCAAACCAGGTAGACAAACAAAGGATGTGTAAATGACGTCAGACTTCGGCGGTCTATTAGAAATAAGTTGCATCAAGAAACAAGTTAAAACGCACATAGGAAAGTAGGCTACTGCAGTCGATAAAAAGGCCTTGATTTAAAAATCTTTTCATAAGTGAAAAAGATGACTTTGCTAACCTTAGTGCAGCCTCAGGTGGGGCGTTCCAAAGCCTATACTGTAGGTGCCCAGGCCGCAAAACCCTGATGGCTCATTTGGGCCACGGCCAGAGCCTTTTCTGGTGGTTCTGGACAACCGCCAATCCGACCGACTCGACGCCAGGCACTGCACTCCCTCAGGTCGTCTGTGACGTTTGTGTCGAATTTGAAGTCCGTCGGTCGAACGGTTCTCAATATACGTGGATACGTACTAGAGATTCAGTGCATTTATTGTAAAATTCTCTAATAACTTCTGCTTTTCACAAATACAAATACATTGATTGCTGCCTACAGTATGTATACAAATACGTATACATATATGGGCATATGAAGGGACAAGGACTGGACAGATACAGAAATCTCCATTTATGGGCATAAAAGGGACTCTCCATATATGGGCATAAAAGGGACAAGGACTGACAGATACAGAAATCTCCATTATGGGCGTAAAAGGGACTCCATATATGGGCATAAAAAGGACAAGGACTGACAGATACAGATATCTCCATATATGGTCATAAAAGGGACACTGACTGACAGATATAGAGATCTCCATATATGGGCATATCAGACACATCGACGGGGCGACGTAGGTGTGAGGGCTGCGTAGCGGCCCGAACTCTAGATGTGAGGGACCTCTAGTTCTGTTAATTTGTGCAGTGTATTGAAATGTATAAAATGTTTATGTGTACAAAATGAAGGTGATTAAATACGCTGCACAAATGTAATAGTATGGCTCTCTGACTTCTTTTGAACAGTTTCTAAATATGATAAGAGTCATTAGGCTAATGATAAAATCCATAGTTACCATATGGCCAATACTTGTAAGGTACTTTGTTGGTTTGGTTCATTTCAAAGGATAATTTAACGACAATGAGCAAAGTGATATGAAAAAATGAAAAAAAGGGCTGTATTCTCCTTTATATATATATTTATATTTATATTTTGTAGCATACAGCGATGAGCTGAAGGCACGAATGAAGTTCTGGGTTGGATGGGAGGCTCCCACCAAGTAATTCAGGGAAGACTACCAAAGTCAGCCACTACCCACTACCAAGATTTTGCGACATTTAAGCAAAACCTGATCGCATGCGTCAATACACCTGACACTGGATGTGGGCTTGGTTTTGGAATCTTAGATTTGTTTATGTAAGCTGCTACTGTAAATATTGAGCTTGATGGGATAATCTATATATTTGGTCTGAACTTTGAACTCTAGGGATGTTTTGGTTTGCATTGACTGTATTTTGAAGTATTTGTGAGGTGCGGACACTCACACACACAAATAAAAATGTATCTGGAAATGATCCTAAGTGGTATTTTTAATAGTATACCAGGGTTAGGTTACAACAAAGTCTTATGCACAGCTGATCAGCTCAGAGACGGGTACGTAGGCAGGGATCAGACTTATATAATAAAATAAAATGACCCGCACGCACCATCTACACTTGCACAATAGGGACAACTTTATAACTTTATAAAGTTGTCCCTATTGTGCTAGTGTACTAAGTGTAGATGGTGTGTGGGTCATTTTACTATACAAGTTTGAAAGTTCCAGTTTTTAACTGGCCCAAAATGTTTAGCAAATTTTATTCTATATTTAGTGTAAGCCTACACAGTACAATGCTCAGTGTTAATGTATCCATTTGTACAAACTTGTACAACACTGAGGATTTTACTGTGTAGTACTGACTCTGAGCCATGTGATTGGGAGTGACTATGTCATCCCAGTTGTTCATCAGATCCTCTTCCACAATGCCGACACTGTCCTGTCCGGCATTTGTCATGTTCCAGTCAACTCAGTTGACTTCTACTGCAGCTTGTATGGCACCTTGGGCGAACCCAACCTTCAGTGCCCATGTTTCCCATACCTTAAATCCTACCCCACTTTCCGGTATCTCAGTTTGGGGTGCAGGTTATGATTAAAACCCATCTGAATTATCCTTACATGCCTGTCAGGACAATCCACGCTGCCATGAAGTTCTACTCAGGATGCTGGTGTTCAAACTGCAGTCTCTCTAATACTGAGGAAATCTCTGTCTTCCTTGCCATTAACAACAGGTCTGCTCTCATATCCAGGCATTCCCTCCTGGCACTATGCCAGGAGTCGCCATGGGGCGCTTCTTCCCACCTGACAGGGAGGAGTTTACTATCTCTCTCTCTCTCTCTCCCTCCTTTTCGTAGAATATGTCACCCTGAGTCCCGTTTGAAGCTGAATTCCTACATGGTCTCCGAGCCTTCCTAACCTTCCTTCGTTTTTTCTGAATGATAACCTCCGTCGGAAAAGGATCAGTTTCAAAGACCTTAGCTCCAATCCTTATGTATACAGGAATTTCTGGGAAGTCCTTCCCTGGAACCCTCACGCCAAACGTGCTCTCACCATCATGAAGGGACAGACAGTCAGAATGCTGGTTGCTCTTCTGGGTCCAGCCAGAGCTTTCCTCTGACAGATTAGTCGTGAAGTATTCAGGCTTCTGCCAGAAAGGTTTAGATTCAGTCCACAGAGGACTGTAGCTTGCTGCATATCTCAGAGACTTCTCTTCCTCTGGAGAAAAAGATGTGGGTGGGCCATGGTACTTGAAGCACAAAGGGGATAAACCATTTATTGGTTCAACATAAGGAGCTGAGTGCACAACATCCAGTGGCTTGTACGATTTGTTGGCCTTACCCTCACACTTATCTCCCTGAATGATGGATTCCTTTGGATGAGCATTTGCATCTGATTTCCTGCATCGTCTCTGAGCATTCCTCGTATTCCTAGTCTTCCTTCGTTTTTTCTTTGACCTGCCAGGGTGACTGATGGACACAGAGAATGAACCATTCATTGGTTCAGCATAAGGAAACATAAAAGTCATATCTTCCTCCACAGCATACTCGCCATCATCACAGCAGCAACATGTATTCACTGGCCAGGAAGGACCCTCACATGTATCTTCTTGAATGATAACTTCCTTTGGGAAAGGACCCATTTCACCCCCACACTTATCTCCCTGAATGATAACTCCCTTTGAAGGAGGACTCATTTCACGCTCACACTTAACTCCCTGAATGATGTCCTTTGTAAAATTACTTACTTTATGACTCCCTTCCAAACGCTTGGCTCCAAGCGCTTGGAAATGGGGAGCTGCAGGTGGGAGAGGGCGGTGAAAGTCAGTTGCTTGACCAGAGACCTTTGATGGCTCCATGCAGGCGTAGTAAGGTTGTTGCTGGTATGCTGTTGTTGCATTATCTTGATATAGAGCTGAAAATGGGTTAGGGCAGTGAAAGTCTAACATTTGGCCTCATGCATAAGCAGTAAAACACTGCTAATACAATATTAGATTAGAACTGAATATGGGCTGTACAGGTGGTGAAATAATTCCATATAGCCAGTGCTCTGACATCACAGTGTCATTGTCAATTCTGATTGGTCAATCAAGGTGTTCTTCCGCTGCTCAAAAGACCTCTGTTATGCCTTGTTTGTTATGGGCGCAGTTCTTACTTCATTGTGCTTTGCACTCTGGGCAATAGTACCAGTCGCCCCCCCCCCCCCCCGCCCCAAAAAAGGAGAAAAGAAAAACAGACTCAGTTCTCCTGTTACTATTTTGCTACACTCATTTCATAGTCACTAATACTGCGCATACAGTATGGGCTGCAGCACAATTATGCTATGTCAAACATCACCATATAGGCAAATGATACTCGATGCCATACCAACAGCATACAAAAGGTGTCATGAAGCAACATATAAGGTACGTGTAACCATCACTTTAGGGTAGGTTATTTAGTCTTGTAGCACTTTTAGAGAGGTTTTGATGTAACTTAATTGCAACATATTAATAAAGGAAGAAGTTATACAAAAATAACAGATTTTGAAGTTTCACAAACACAATACCCTCAACTTTTAATTGTTGTATAAGATTGAATTGGTCTATCTATACCAATTTAAAGGAAGACCACACAGAACAGTTATAAGTAAGGAGAAAGTAAAACATTTGGGGCAGTCACACATCTATCCCCATGCTTTTTAGGCTTTCGTGAGGAAAATGTATGGAATTGTCTCCTGTTGATGAACATGTGACAAGAAATGTTTATCTAACTTCTGATACAGTGTTCTCTGTTCTATGCATCTCATCCTAATGTTTCTCAAATTATTATTTTTCCTTGCTTGCCCAAGAGGAATAGGTCAGCCAGGAGCTGTTTCCTCTGTACATTGTGGGCTGGTTTTAGGACAGCAAATGCTAATTTATTGAATTGGCCTAATCCTAACAAATTCCATTGATTCTACTGACACATTACAGCCTACCAGGGTATTTATAGTCCCATGCCATCTGTGACCTCCGTGGAGGGGGATGTCACAGATGGGGCTAGGCTATAATAATAGAAAAGTCTGTCTCTTGGATGATTCCTTATTCTGATCCAGATCTAGATCATTATACATAAATGTATCATCTAGATCTGTATCAGAATAATGAATGAAGAGACATAGGCCTACATAATATGTATATCAAAATATGACCTCACAGATGGAGCTATATATATAGCCTGGTAGGCTGTGTAAGGTGTCAGAATCAATGGAAAGGGATTGGACTGGGCCAATTTGAATGAAGCATAAAGCATGCATGCATAATATAGCTGAAACAAAAACAACACTATAAATCTTAGGTTCTGCGAAGTCTCTCTCTAATCTAATGCTTAGTCATTTATTCGCCGTCCTATGACAGTGTCGCACACCGAAGATAACAGATCCACAAGCTCTCAGCTCTCTTCGTATGACAAAGTATAATCATGAAAGTATAATCATCAGGCTTACAAGGATCTCCCATGACCCCCTCCAGGCTCCATCAGGACTGCCCTCCTGCAACACTGCAATGCTACAACCCCTCCCCCCCTTCTGTGACGTCAACTAACTAAACCTCGCGCCACTCGCCCACTCACAGGCTTTTTCAGTCTGGCTAATCTATTTACTGCTCAGTGCGCTGATCCGCTCTAGAGCCCGCCTACTGTATCCGGTATTTTGCACGAACACGTACATGCCAGTGTTGCCAGATTTTGCGAGAGAAATAAGCAACCTGGTTATGAAAACAAGGCCAAAAGAAGCGACTTTAGGTGGCCGAGAGCATCGATATTTTCAAAAAATATATTGAGAAAAAAAAGTGCCTAACGTTTGGAATATTTTTGAAACATTTTAACAACACAACATCTGTTATGGGGGCCCCTGGCACAAATTATAATATCAGACGAGGGTCTGGCCCAGACCGTCTGGGGACAAATACACATACATTTATTTAGGGACATGAAAATGTTTGAGAACCACTGGTTAAAACAAGCCCAAAAATAAGCAACTACACTTTAGAAACAAGCCCCAAAAAACGCAACACGCAACTACTAATATTTACAAGCAACTTTACAGAGAAACAAGCCCAAAGTCGCTTATAATAAGTAGACACATGGAAACACTGATACATGGACGCACACAGACCGTTTCCATATCCGCCCTGGACCGGATCTGTAACCTGTGAAGTGAATTGATCCCAGAATCTGGTCTAATGTCAGTCAGACACATCATCCAGGGGGCGTGGCTAACAGAAATCCCCCAGCAGCAGGCAGGCAGTCGCAGTCAGCGTTGCCATGTCTGCTTATTATAAGCGGCTCTGGGTTTATTTTTCTGTAAAGTCGCTTGTAGATATTCGTAGGTAGTTGTTGCGCGGGTTGCGGTTATTTGGGCTTGTTTAGCCCAAATATCTTTGGCTTATGGTTCCTTATTTAGGCTTGCTTCCAATTTTATTTTTTTATTATTATTTAAACCAGTGGTTCTCAAATATATTCATGTCATGGACCCCCAAATTAATTATGTATTTGTCCCTATCCCCCATCTGAAAACGTTTTGTGTCAGGGACTAGGAGCCCCGTAGATTTGTGTTGTTAGAATGTTCAAATATTCCACATTTTACTTAAAGATTGTTTTGAAAATAGCAGATCTACAAGCTCCCAACGCGTTGCTGTGAGCTTGTAGATCTGCTATTTTCAAATAGCCGACAAGGTTTAAAAGTGCTCATGTGGCCTAAGTCGCTTCTTTTGGGCTCGTTTTCCCAGACCACCTGGTCGCTTATTTCTCTCACACAACCTGGCAACGCTGGTCGCAGTCCTGAGTCCAGTGTTGTTCGGCTCGCTGCAGTCAGACCCGAGGATTAGGACGTGAAGAGGCGGAGGGAGGCAGGGAGTGAGAGAGAGAGGTAGAACTTGCACTGACTCTGCGGGGACAGCAGCCCTGAGCCATGGGGAACGAGCAGGTGAAACCCCCAGGCAGCGGCGGAGGAGGAGGAGGTACCACCACCCCGGGAAGCAGGAGGAAAGCCCGGGCTGGAGGAGGAGGCAGCTCTCCTCCGGGGGAGAAGAGGCCAGGAGTCGTAGCCAATGGCACCAAGGGGGAGCAGAGCCCCGCGGTGGACACCAGCTACCTGGACGCCCCGGCCGGTGCTCTGCCTCCTCACCTGGCCCGGCTGAAGAACGAGGGCAACCACCTCTTCAAACACGGACAGTTCGGGGACGCCCTGGAGAAATACACGCTAGCCATCGATGGCTGTGCTGACGCAGGTACTGTATGGTAGAGAGTCAAGTGACGCTGTAGAGCCCGAGCTCATGACCAAGACTGTGGTGTTCTATTATCTAACCTTTTAGTCTTAGTATAGGCACTATGATTTTTTACCTTTGAACCGTATATATACTATTGTATGCAGGCCTATACAGTGGTGGAAAAAGTACTCACATTTTTTACTTAGGTAAAAGTATCAATAGTAATGTAGAATACTCTGTTACAAGTAAAAGTCTGGAATTTAAAATGTACTTGAGAAAAAGTACAAAAGTATTGGCATCAAAATGTACTTAAAGTACCAAAAGTAAAAGTACTCATTATGCAGAATGTCCTGTTTCACAAACTTGCAGATCTACAAGCTCTGAAATTGTGAGCTTGTAGATCTGCTATTTTCAAATGGCCGAAATGTATATAGGGCTGAAGTGGTTAATTTATGTTTTGTGATAATAATCAAAATGTACAGAGTAACTAAAGTTTTCAAATAATTGTTGTGGAGTAATAGTACAATATTTGCCTCTGAGATGTAGTGGGTTAGAAGTAAAAGCATTGAAAATTGGAAATACTCCAGTAACGTAAAAAAATCTTAGAAATTGTAAAATTGTACAGAACTTGAGTAAATGTACTTACTTACTTTCCACCATTGTATATATTCTATTGTATCCACAAGTTTCCTAGGGAATTATGGGCATCACTTCCTGTTTGATCAGGTATCAGGGATTAAATTGACAGGAAGTGATACCTATAATTCCCTAGGAAACTTGTGGATAGTATAGTAGGCATTATTGTATTACGATCACTGATCAGTGTGAAACATTACCAAACAAAATGAATAGCACAGTCAGTGCCAGTAACATTGTATCTCACATGAGTGTTGATAACGTATTGAGAGTTCAAAAGAGGAAGCACAGTAAATAAATGGGGCATAAATATAGCTTCCTACTATTACTATCTCATTAACATGGCTTTTAAACCTGTTTTTAGAGTTGGTGAAATAATCTGCAGGATTAAAGGTTTTTGATGTAGAGATGTAGGAATAAGTGCATTATAACACTGTTCTACATCTATCCCTTTAAAAGCCAACGTGAGAAAGGCAGCAGATGGGTTGCTAGAGAGACTGACAGTTAGCTCCATTCAGCATCTGGGTATCTGCCTGTGAAGGAGCCTATCACAAGTTCACTTGAAGTGTCCCATTTCAGCTATGACTGTTGTGTTATATCTGACATGATGCCATGCTCCACTAGTCTCCATACTTCACTTCAACATCCTACAAAGATACACCAGTAATAGACTGGGGGGTAAGAGGTCATGTTATCAAATCTGACCACAGTGAGCATCATTTGATTATGTTTGGAGGTAACCACAATTACATTTTTAGACAAACACTCATTTGAGAAGCTGGATATTTGGTAATGCAAGGCTAGTTTGATATCTTGGCACAGGGAAAGATCCCTGCCCTTAGTTGGAAGTCATATCCCGTTACATAATGCTCTTACTGTAGGTATGATTGAATATTATGCCAGGCCATGAAGTGCACTCGGCCAACTTTTAATACAGTAGCTGGCAAGAGACTGTAATGGCTATTTTTGTAGCAGCATGGCTGACTTAAAAAGAGTTCAGATTTGAGGAGACAAAAAAAGCATATCTAGTGTGCGATGCTGCGATCTGACAAAATCGATTTGTTTTATTTGAATGTATTTGTTAGTACCACACAAATAATCAAATATTTGTTTATTGTGGCAGTATAGGATTATCTATCTATCCCTTGATTCTGTCTGTCTGTCCATCCATTCATTTATCTGTCGACTCACTCACTCAGCAAAACTGAACAGTCTGGTTTGTTTACCATATTGATGCAAGCTGTTCTTACTCTACGTGGCTCTGCAGGAGGCGAGCAGTCTAGAATGGGTTTGTGAGTCTGTGTGTCCCGGTCTAATCTTGTGCACCCTGCCAGTAAGCCATATATGTTTTATATTTTTTGAAATATTTAACTTTTATTTTAGAATGGAAGTCAATGGGCGTCGGATTGAACTGACACCTTGCTCTTGTCATACGTCATAGATATGTCATAGATGACCTGCAGTACATCACAGGCTGGCCATCCGAGATACGCATGGAAGCCACGCTGTTATTAGACTTGTTTAATCTAGGGCTGGAGGATTACAACTGCTAAGCTGCAAATTTCTTACTTTACTACCGATGTCTTACTGACTACTGTTAAATCCTTTAAATGAAGAACTACATTTGTCTAAATGTGTTTTCAGATTAATGGTTATAGTTGTCCCCTCTGTAGGTGTTGAGAGCCCAGAAGATGTGAGCATTCTCTATTCCAACAGAGCTGCCTGCCTCCTCAAGGATGGAAACAGCATGCGCTGTATAGAAGACTGTAACAAGTAAGGACTGGGGATCAGTTTGGGTCTAATGTCTTTACACGTAATGGATGAATGGAGTGTATAGTGACAGTGTTTGGGTGCACAGTGTCCCTGCATGTACTAATAGTTGATGCAGGTCTGTTCATTACTAGGCCATCGCCTCTCCACTTCACTCATGCTTAGTTTTATGTAGATTTGAAGAAGCAAGTTACTGTTATGTGAGTTACATCACCTTCTTACATTAGTCTCAGGTCATAAAGAGGGTATACATTTTAATTTTATTTGATTCAGTTATTCTCCTCTGTAAGAACTGGCAAGATCAATGCTAACAAATGAACACCGTGTGCTGTAAAGGCTTACAGTTCTTAATATTAAGACATCAATGATTGATCTGTAAAATAATGCGAGACCTACTAGTATTCAAGTCTTTTAAGAATAGTGTAGAATAGAATCCATGGTTATCCACACCCACCCAGTATGGTAAATTAATAGTATTATTATGTCTCTGTAGGAAGGAAAAGCACGTTGTAATAGACCTGTAATACCCTGGGTGTGATTGTCATAGGCTGCAGCTTAGCACGTGGCTGAGGGCTTAAACAGTTAGCTTGTCTAATGGTTGCTGCTCACAGGTAAGTACGTAGGTTAGGACTGTTTCATGGACAGCTGACTGGGGTGCATGCTATGCTATGTGTTTTTTTTATATTTTTGTATGATGCTGTGACACGCATGCATGCAGGCACACAGAGCAAAGTCCTTAAGGTTAGCTTAATTAAGAGTTAACAAGATGGCTAGTAACGGCATGGCTTTCATGTGGATTTCAGAATTCACATGGCCAGTCTGTGACATCAGTCACCTATGACGTGGCACAATGACATCAATGATGTCACTCTACTCCATAATTTGGCCAAGGTTTCAGCCTGATCCAACCACCATTGACTTCTATTATACAATTACAATTAAATATTTTAAATGTAAGTATAATAAAACATAAACAATTAAATGCATAATGTGACTTCCTTGGGCTACTGCACAAAAACATCAAATCATGTCGATCTCAGGATCCACATGGTAACAGCATGGGTCCAATGTGGATTATGGTCTTCTGGTGGCCAGCCTGTGATGTCAGTCTGTATGTCGTCTGTGACATATCTATGACATCAACAAGATACAATAGTATAGGTACTTTCTCCAGCAAAGGAGTTTAGCTGAACCATTCTTTTCAGCTGGTTTCCAGGGACATGTTGCCTACCACCTCAGTGCGGGGTATTGGGGCCTCCATTTCCAGGGACGCGGTGCGCCACACGGCGGGTGCCAAGCGCTACAAGTTTCTCCGGCGGCTGCTGCATTTTAAAGCCATGGACTTTGAGTTTGCCCTGTGGCAGATGTTGCACCTGTTCACCTCGCCACAGAGGGTCTACCGCAACTTCCACTACAGGAAACAGACCAAGGACCAGTGGGCCAGAGACGACCCAGCCTTCTTGGTGTTGCTCGGCATCTGGCTGTGTGTGTCCACAATAGGGTTTGGCCTGGTGTTAGACATGGGATTTTTGGAGACTCTGAAGCTGTTGCTGTGGGTGGTATTTATCGACTGTATTGGAGTCGGCCTTTTCGTATCAACCTTCATGTGGGGAGTCACCAACAAGTACCTGTTGGAAGATCCCAGCAAAGATTGTGATGTGGAGTGGGGCTACGCGTTTGATGTCCACCTCAATGCCTTCTACCCTCTCCTTGTCATCCTCCACTTCCTGCAGCTTTTCTTCATAAACCATATTGTGCTGACAGACACAGAGTGGTTCCTGGGTTACTTTGTAGGGAACACCATGTGGCTGATAGCCATAGGCTATTACCTCTACATCACCTTCTTAGGATACAGTGTGCTACCGTTCCTGAAGAACACAGTGGTGTTGTTGTATCCATTTGCTCTCTTGGCCCTGGTCTACATTCTGTCCATTTCTCTGGGTTGGAATTTCACGCGGTGCCTTTGCTGGTTCTATAAATACAGAGTCCAGTAGGCCACCAGATCAGCAGATCATGCCTGGGACATGGCTCACCTCTTCCTGCTGACTCTCTGAACTTGCCTCCATGGATACACTCTACGCTCAGCGCTGTAGAAGAGGACGGAGCATCAACACCACCCAGCTCATTTCAGGTGGAGGGACTCTGGGTACAACCTGAGACACCAAAGACAAGCAAGCATTTCCACCGAGAAGACTAATAATAATAATAATAATAATAATAATAATACACTTTATTTGTATAGCACCTTTCATGACGTGAAATGCAGCTCAAAGTTCTTTTACAGAGCAAGAATAGAATCACAGAAAAAGTACAACTAATTTAGCAATAAAGCAAAAAAGAAAAGCAAAAGCATAAAACAACATTAAAAACATTAACATTAATAGCCAAGGACATTATGGAAGGTAACCAATAACAAACACCACACATTATTTGCCTACAGAACTGGGTATAAAAAGTTGTATAGTGGACATGCTGTGTTTAATCTACTTGTGTGAATACTGTGCAATATCCCTTTTTTAATCTTGTACAATATTAGAATATTTGAAACTGAACTGAATTTCAAATATATGTTTGTAAAATCATGTAAAAGTAGGTATTTTTAAATAATTTTTAGATATCAGAGCCTTTTTATGGACTAATTGTAATTATTGCAGCATGTATTCGCTCTCATGCTTATTTTGTTTTTCTATACCTTAAACTTTTTAAGCTGATTCAGGGAGCTATGCTCAAGAATTCCAATGTATTTGTGCAAATACACACACACACACACACACACACACACACACACACACACACACACACACACACACACACAGACCCTCGGCTAACAAATATGCAAGATTGGCCCCGGAAGGATGGATGTATTGACAGACCAATATTGCCATCGCCCTGCTGCTAGTGGGGCAACAAATAGCCCTGACTCTTGAGTTGGTCTGATGAGGCTAAGGATTTCGCTGTGTTTGCATGCGCAGTGTACACCCACACACACACACGCACGCACACACACACACACACACACACACACACACACACACACACACACACACACACACACACACACACACACACACACACACACACACACACACACACACACACACACACACACACACACACACACACACACACACACACACACACACACACACACACACACTCACTCACTGTCTATGAATGGAGTGCTGCAGGTTGGTCTCGTTACACCTGTGACACAATGTTTATGTTGGTCCCTCCCTCTGTCTCCGATCCTCTTAGGGCTCTGGAGTTGCAGCCCTTCGGCCTCAAGCCTCTGCTACGCAGGGCAATGGCCTATGAGTCACTGGAGCGCTACAGCAAGGCCTATGTGGATTATAAGACTGTGCTTCAGATAGATACCGGTGTGCAGGCTGCCCACGACAGCGTCCACAGGTGGGTCAAACAACGCATCAGAACACGGTACATTTCTAAGAACCATTGCAACACAAAGTAAAGCATTGTGAACTTTAGATTGGCTATTTTCGACTAGCAACACCATCGTACGGCGGAGTATGAGCATTAGGGACACTTGTACTAAAGATACACACTTAACACTGAAGTTAGAGGACATTAAACTATGACAGTGGCTGTTTGTTCAGCAGTCACGTGATCCCTACTTCACTTGTCTTTCACTGAAGGTGAGTGTTTGCAACTGTATTCATACCTGTAGTCTCAATCAAGACCTCAAACCCTGTGCCTGTCAAGGATGACAGATGTCAAAGATGTTGATCTGACCACATCATGTGATGCTTTGTGGTTGGATGTCACAAACGTAACATCCGGACATAACTCGGTGACCACTGCTCTGTTCAGCGCAGTATAGGACTAGACTTGAAGGCCACATAGCGGCCTGAACATTTTGTTAATCTGTAACACCAGATAATGTAATAATAATAGCACCCGATAATGTAAGGATTTTATCGTTTTAAACTACTACTAACATTTAGACATATTCTTACAGCTAGAACTACGGTATCTTTAAGTGTAGCCTATCTATAGGTTTTTTGTGGAGATAACTTCCATGCTTGGTATTTTCACCGTTTTCACTGTACTGTAATTTCATTCTTTTAAATGAAAATGGACAGCAACAGTTTTGCATGGCGTTCCACTTTATGTTTATATTTGGCAGTTACAGACATAAGGTCGAAGACAGAAGGAGTACATTAGGCTTCCAGCGGTCCGGCAGGTTACGGGACTAGGACTACTTTCTATTGCTATAGTAAGAACAAGTGTTCTGATACAAGTCTGCTAGAGACAATAAAGGTTATTTGAGAAGAGAATTTGTCATGATGTGTCAAACCTTTCAAGAATTTAAAGTTGCATGGTTTCTTTGTGGAGAAGAAACATTTAAATAGAATATTATTTCTCTAAAGCCAGAGTTTAAACAAGAGGTGATTTTTGAAGAATAATTTGGATTTGCCACATATGTGGCACACTGACTGATTTTATACTCTCTAAGAAACAACAGTTCACTGTATCTGTATCCAATACAATGATTAGATTAACCACTATTATTATATAATAATCCAGTGTTACATAAAGGGTAATAATACTTTCCACATGATGAGCATGTTTAGATGAAAAAACACTCGCATGTGGTAGTGCACTGGTTCTCAAATGGACTCGTAAGGGTACTGAGTTAAAATAATACTGAGGATTTTACAGTGTAGATTGGGATCCCGGAGATAAAAAACAAACGTCAGTCTGTGGCCTAATGGATATGAAACTGGTGGTCCTTGAAATGTAAAAGGTTTAGAATCACTGTTGTAATGTGTGCGTCCTCTGCCAGGATCACCAAGATGTTGATTGATCAGGACGGGCCCAGCTGGAGAGAGAAGCTACCTGAGATCCCTGCGGTGCCGCTGTCCGTCCAGCAGAAGCACAGAGACAAACCCATCAGCGCCGAGCTCACCCAGGCCCGCGCTGCCAGGGCCGCTAACGAGGAAGGTCAGTGACATCACTTCATCTGACGTGACCAAATGGGCACGTCTGAACCAATGTGAATTATGTAAGAGTACATTTTGCAAACAAAAGCTAGATTTCACGCATGGGCATGGCACCCAGCAGCTGAGCCATCTAGCTGAGGATCTATTTGTGATGTGTGTGATGTGTGATGTGTGATGTGTGATGTGTGTGTGTGTGTGTGTGTGTGTGTGTGTGTGTGTGTGTGTGTGTGTGTGTGTGTGTGTGTGTGTGTGTGTGTGTGTGTGTGTGTGTGTGTGTGTGTGTGTGTGTGTGTGTGTGTGTGCGCGCCCGTGTCTGTCTGCCTGCCTGTGTGTGTGTCTGTCCACGGCTAATCTCGCAAACCACTGGACCGATCAGCACCAACTCTTTTGTGAATACAGCCAGTATGCCATGGAAGTAAATATTTGTCACATATTTGTTTTGTGGGTGTGTGTGTGAATATCAAGAGCCACATCCCACTGATATTTGGCCAAGCCTGACATCATCAACGTGACATCAGAGAACGACAGGGAAGCCACACTGTTATTAGATACTATCCTGTTCTCTCTCTCTCTTTCTCATACACAAGTCAGACAGACAGACAAACACTGTACACAATTGTCCATATTTCTCTCTATATGTCCAAGAGATTGTAACGCAATAATATTTCTGCGTTCCAATCCAGAAGGCATTAGCAGCAGAAAAAGTGTTGCTCATTTTTTTAATGACAAAAATGCATATACTGTAACTGTTAAATATATTTGTACATATCTGTCAGAAGGATAAAACACGAAAATCTTGAGAGCTTATTTCCATTGTGGTCCTTTGTTTCCATTGTGAATCTTCATTGTGGTCAGTCAGAGAATCTGTGTGTATAAACGCTGAGCACTGGTGAAAGCAGTCCTGCTGACTGTGACTGCAGTGTGTGTGTGTGTGTGTGTGTTTGTGTGTGTGTGTGTGTGTCTGTGTGTGTCTGGGAGCACTATCAATAATGCACAGGGAAGATGATCTTCACAGAATAGTGCTGCTGTAATGGAACGTTTCAGGTCAGGTTTCCTGTAGCAGCTATACACTGACACAACAAGGCATTGTATGTCCTGAAATACACTCACATACAGTATATCCACACATTGATGACACACGTACATTCATACAGAGTGCATACAGTATACACATACATACACACATTAACCACACAAGTTGACTATTAATTGTTTGACTGCTGACAACAGCCATGTTTTGAATAAATAAAAGCTACGAGATAAGCTCCAGATACACAGACACACAGACAAGCATACATACATACACACACACACAGGGGCAAACATATCATCTCTGCCCCCCCGCCTTCGGACTGGTGGAGAATCTGGAGATAACTATGTATTCTTTGTAAATTCTACAGTGGCTGTTTTTCTCCATATCCTTTCAGCTGCTGTACAAGACCTCTTCAACCTATTGATAGTGCTGTGCTGTCTATCCATGGCGATGCATTCTCACTTACCCTTTTAACCTTGAGGGGTGCAGTCTTATTTAGGGCATTTTTTTGGTTTAGGGCAGCAACCATTTTGTCTAGCGAGCAGCTCGGACGACATGGATCAACAGAACTTAAAAGCTCAGCAAACTCTTTCTGCTGTAGCATCTAAGAGCCGATTTTGGACCGGCACACTTCTGTGTTTGTAGCTACAGACAAAACATGAAACCAAATCAAGGATATAGGCTCTCCATAAATATAACCGGAAACACATGTGAAGGTTCAAATCTTCTGCCAAGCCAATCAAATGAAGCTTTGGGAAAATTTACTGGAACAGGAAACGGCTACGCCACCTTCTGAAAACCTGGGACTAGAGCTATGCAGGCAATAACATTTATAGTAGATTCACGAATTTCATAGATTAAAGGTCCTTAAACACTGGGGGCGTTATTTTTTGTGTATTATAATGTGGAGATAAAGCGATGCAATTATTATTCAGAACGGTCGATTTTCACTGCAAATGCAGTAAAAGTATTAACCTGTATGAATGAGTCGTCAACTTGTTTCATCTTGATAAAGGCCCATGTGGTCATGTGGATGTGACTGATCAAGTCATGACTATTGATTCATTAGAGTAAACAACATGTTTGTTGCCTTGTGTCATCATTGCTTTTGATCTTAACTCTCTTTTTCATCATTTGGTTTTTGCTACTTCCCTCATCAGCCATGAAAAAAGAGGCCCGCTTCTCGACACTAAAGAAAGAAGGTAACGACCTGGTGAGGCAAGGCCAGTTCCAACAGGCCTTGGAGAGGTACAGTGAATGCCTCACCTTGAAACCGGACGAGTGTGTGCTCTATACCAACAGGTATGTACGATGGGGAAACTTTTGCTTAACGACTTTCAACCTGGCGTCCCTATTTTGGGCATGTCATCATCATAGACGCTATTTTCGCCGCACGACACCATCGTACAACAAAGTATGGAATAGAGCATCGCAGTTCCCGCCCACTTCCTGGTTTTTCGTGGTGCCGGAAGGAACAACTCAATGCATTTTTCCCATTGACATTTCCAAAAATATTTATATCTATTAATTTAAGCCTCGAATCAAGCCATCATGACATGACATGAATCATGACCATAAAACGTTTGATTCTGTGATTTATTTTTTTGTGAAAACGGCAAAACAAAGGGTATTTATTAAATATAGTATATCATATAATTAAATATAAAAATAAAAAAAATCACAGAAAAATTAATAGATATAAATATTTTTGGAAATGTCAATGGGAAAAATGCATTGAGTTGTTCCTTCCGGCACCACGAAAAACCAGGAAGTGGGCGGGAACTGCGATGCTCTATAGGGTTGACGTGGTTAAACCACATTGGATAACATGTTTGTGGTAAAATATTACCTTTTAAATGGTGTTGGAGCTGATTTCCTCAAGCCCCAATCAAACTAAATGTGATTCAATATTGTTGGCAAAATACACAAACGAAGACATAAAAATATATAATTACCTTGTTAACAGCATGGATGTAAGTTAGAACACATTCTATAAGCCGGATGAACCATTACATTTTCATTAACATTGTCTATTACAATGTCATCGTAATGACAGTAGAGGGTGCTAAATGATCAGCCAAGTAAATGATACTTACAGCGTGTGACTCTGGTCTGATCATCTAAGATGAACCTGTGACCCCGGGTGTAAGACAAGTGATGTTCATTTGTTAAAACAAGTGTCCAATAACTGCTCTACATTCTGCCATTAATCATTGCTATAGAGTGTTTGTTTAGTAACAGATGACTCCCTGTCTCTCCAGCTCTTTAGTGAACAGAAAATACATTTTCAAAGTTGGGATACCAATTTTATCCAGTCAGGAGTGACTTTTATAGTGTTTCAGTTCCAATTGTGTCAACATAATTTTGCATAACTTCCAATTCCACTTGGTTATCGTATATCCTGTTTGAGTTCTCTCTCCTGATTGGATAAAAATGATATTATGACCTGAAAAGATATTTTCTGTTTACTAAAGAGCTGGAGAAAGGGCTGTGAAAAAGTGATCTGTGAAAAAGGTGGGCTATAAAAAAGGAAGAAATCAAATGTCACCCTCTTTGATTCATGTTCCATCCTTTACTGTCCTCTAGAGCCATTTGCTTCCTGAAACTGAACCGCTGTCAAGAGGCCAAACAGGACTGTGACTCCGCCATTAAGATGGAGCCAACGAATAAGAAGGCATACTACCGAAGAGCCCTGGCATATAAGGGCTTAAAGGTGTGTTAAGGCTGCCGCATACTTCTTGCGGAAAAATATTTTGGCGAGGTATTAAGAACAAAATTACATCATTGCAAAGAAAACAAACAAACACATTGCTTTGCCAAAGTTCCTTTCTGCAGTTCACCTTTGAGATTTTATAACTAGCTGAACATCACCACAGATTATGTAAACATTAAAGGGATATTTCATTTAATCGTCTACTCAGGCTTTTGTGAACACCCCAGACAGTTTTTAAGTTGCTTGATTCAGTATTTAGATATTTGATATTTATTTTATCAGACACGTCCCCTTCCTATACAAACCCATTGTAACTTCAAACTCCATTTGAACCATGATAGATTCATCAAGAACACCCGTTCTTGGTTCTGGTGACTCATACTGCCCTCCTAATACGTGAGGGGGCTGTGATTTTTGGCAAATGAAAAATTTTAATACAATAAAAAAAGTAATCAAAAAAACATGGCCCCCTCACGTATTAGGAGGGCGATATGAGTCACCAGAACCAAGGACGGGTGTTCTTGATGAATCTATCTTGGTTACAATGGAGTTTGAAGTTACAATGGGTTTGTATAGGAAGGGGGCGTGTCTGATAAAATAAATATCAAATATCTAAATACTGAATCGAGCAACTTAAAGGGATACTTCACTTTCACATAAAATAAACATTAAAAATAAATATTAAAAAAAAATGAAAGAAGTTATGGCAAAATAAAGGCCCCCTCACACATTAGTAGGACACTCTAATGCGTGAGGGGGCCGTGATTTTTCCATTACTTTTTTCATTTATTTTTAATATATTTTTTAAATGTTTATTTTATGTGAAAGTGAAGTATCCCTTTAAACACTGTCTTGGGTGTTCACAAAAGCCTGAGTAGATGATAAAATGACCCAATTTATTTTTTCATAGTGAAATATCCCTTTAAGTGTGATTGGTCAGAAATTCAAGGCTCGTAATTTATATTGTTTTATTTCCGCAATCTGCGACAATGCACCATGGACAGTTTTGAAGAAAGGTTGTCCGAGGAGGTTAGGAGGTACAAACTCTATAATCAATCTCTGAGTGACTATAAACACAACCTGACGGCTATTAAATAATAGATGAAGATGGCACACACTTTGTCCGTCGCTAGAAATGGTGAAATCTCCATGATAAATTATGTCAACACGCATTGATGGTTCATATAAAGAGAGGAGATCCTGGTGTCACCGTTCAGCGGGGTCTAACATTCAGGACTCAAAAGCATGCATTTTCTGTCCACATAACGTTTTGGCAAGCTGAATCATTATTAATGCCTGCTTTAATACATAGGATCAGTTTAGGAGAACTATTATACCTGAGAGCATCGATTTTATTGTTTCTCGCCCTCTGTTTGTTTGTGTGCCTGTATGTACGTGGGTGTGACCCTCCCTCCTCCAGGACTACCTGTCAGCCAGTAGTGACCTGCAGGAAGTGCTCCATCTTGACCCCAACGTGCATGAGGCTGAGCAGGAGTTGGAAGAAATGACTGTTCTGCTGAGACAGAGCCTGGTGGACGACGGTACCGCACGCTCCTAGGGTACGAGACCTCTCTCACTCATTATCGTCTCATTATATTCACTTTCTGTATGGTGTGGAGTTTAAATTAATGCAAATTAACACACACACGTGAGTTATAGAGGTAGTGACTGGCCTGCTTTAACAAGGGCTAACATCCATTGCAGCTCACATGACTCATATGCATAATGCATCTCTCTACGCTACAATAACAAACCCACAGTTGTTTATTACATTTCTCTAGGTTTGAATGGCTGACTGTTATTGCTGTGGGACCAGAGAGGAGGAGCTGAGCGCAGGAGCACTGCAGTTGCCTGAGGATGAAGGTCTATCCCAGTCTCCGTACTCATCCCCTGTACTGTACGCACAACCTGGGCAATAGCAAATGCCTCAGACCGGATATGTTGACCTTGGACTGCCTCAGACAGGGGACCAGCTATTCGACTATGTGCACCATCTGCAAATGCGTGCAAACAAACCACCCCACACTTCCATTACTGAGAACACTACCCTTGATAAGAGGGCAGCTTTACTAAGAATAAAGCTGAAAAGAATAAAGTCAAGCTACTAGTGACTTGCTTGCAGAAAACCAAAAGTCATCGATGTGAAATAAAATGAACTGCAACTACAGTATCGATCCCTGGACGGCCGTGCACCCACCGTCGCTTGTACGAGTAACAGAGGGGGAAAATAAGACGGCTGTGTGTGCCTTATTGGTATTCAAACCATAAATGTGATGAACTTCATTGTCATTTGTTATATTATGTTGAATTCATTGCCTGAATGAACACATTTTCACTCCCTAGGTGACTGGAGATAAGCATAAGCTTCACATATAGGTTGGAAATATAACATGTTTTGTTTGGAAAATGTTATGTTGGGGCCTGAATGATGTAAAAAACAAAAAAAAAAAGTATTTATCAGCCATTTTCATCTTACTTTCCCATTTAAAAACCGTATACAGTATATTCCAAAACCCTTTATTGGACCTCTTTGGAAGCTGTTTAAGTGAAACGTAATTGTCTATGTTTACATCTTTGCTCGATCATTACACTGCAACAATCTAAGTTAGGAACGCAAGCTGGCTGTACATCAAAAACCATCTTGGTAATTTATTTCAAGCAGAAAAAACTAAATGGGTAGGAAAAATAACTTAATGAGGTTTTCGAACATATTTTTAAACTGGTATGGGACAGCACAGCCTATTGTGAACTAAAAGTGGCAAACGAACGTTTTTTAATCAAATTTAGCTAATTAGATTATCCCACAAAATTTGACATCTGTGGTAAAAGTTTGTCAAAATAACTATTACCACCCGTCTTGAAATCATGAAGTTGTCAACTAAATTGGTATAAGATTATTTGCAATTCAAGATAGCGTTATTATAGATTACTAAATCATGTACTGTAGGATTCTGGTCTCAGGTGAAATCTTGAATGTAACCATGATGATTGTCTATGTGTGTGTATAGATGTTAAGTATTTCTTTAGGTTAGCAAGTTTCCAATACACATCTTCATGACATTTTAACGTTAATATTTGTTTTGTGGCCTACTCTTATCAAAAGCACTGCTGCATCGAACATCGGACTGAGCATGTACTGAATGTAAATAATACATGAATGCATTGTAAATACTTTGAATGCAGGAGTAAATTATAAATTGCATTGTGAATGCTTTGATTGGAGACTTGTTTTCTGTATTCACAATGCTAGTGCAGTGAAGTGGTGTGACAGGCTCAATCATAGGACAGACAGCCAAGGGTACTTAAAAACAAAGTTCTTCATTTCCAAGTACCAGTATACTGCTTGCTATGCCTTAGTTGTAACCGTACAGGAGTTAGTTACAATGAGAAAACAATACTCGTCATGACAGAGGCTCTCCGTGTGTGGGGATAGGATGGGCACAACAAGTGTATAGTCACAACCGAGAGATATCGAGAATTAGGACACCGACAGACTTCCATCGTAAATTAAGAATATTCATAGCATTAACAAAACCAATGGATTTTTGTAGGTGTGCTCAGATAACAGGAAGAAGAATGCTATGATTGCCATCAGGTGAGCAATAGTTTCAAACACTAATAGGTGTTGATGAAACAGGTCTGATACATGAACCACTTGATTGCATCAGGCGTGACTACTTAAATCACCCATAATTAAATAGAGGTTTATGAAAGGGGTGTGTGGGAGAGTAAATGAGAAATAGCAATCAAGTTTGATTGAGAAATGTATATATATTTTTAAGATATGCATTTACATGCATATTATAATGCAAAAAATTAGGAAATACAATTTTCAATAGTTTTAAAGTAGACCACCTGGCACTAGTCTTCAAATTACAATATAAAACTTGCAGACATTTTCACAGAAATTAAACAGGCCTCTCCACAGAGCGAATAAGCACAGGGTGGTGAATTGGGATTTGGGAAGAACCCTCAACTTGAGGTATTATCATGCCAGAGTTTCACTTGCCAATGGAGCCCTCTATGTGGGAAAAACTAGGTGAAATCCAGATTTTCAGGGGTTCACTGGTGTTGCTTCTGCTTCTGATGAAAGCAACAAGGATGAATTTGCCAAAAATGTGGTGTGTGTGAAACTGATAGCCCGGTTTGCTGCAGATAAGGTACATAGGGAACTTTGGAGTTTAACGGCAAAACAATGTCCTTTCACCTACCAGGCTTTTGCTATAGTAGAGGAGCATTTTCAAATTGTTTGTTCTAAAACATTTTAAACCCAGAACCTTCTAGAAAGTATTATCCATTCCATTAATTGTTTTGTCAATTAATGTCTTCCAAGAGAGCAATCTTTGGTAGGCCAAACCATGTAGTGTCTGTTAGCATGACTGAGGGATGGGTCAGCATTTAGCATCAGGCAGTCTTCATTCTCGTATAAGTTTTATATTCATCATTTGAAGACACACAGAGTCAGGAAAAAAACAAAAACAAAACTAATAAATCTCCCCCCAAAAAAAATAAAAGGCACTGAGAGACCAATGGATAGATGTAAAACTGCAGCCATCATTAGCTGGGTATGTAGAACACAACCTGGATACATAATCAGATTTACAGGACAGCATTGAAGAAGTGGTGAAATCTTGATTTGATTATACATAGTCCTCAGTCAACAGATTGATTGGCCTTAAGGGATACAGCATCAATGCATACATTTAGCTAAGGTTTCTGATCAATCTACCGAAGTGCTGAAGACAGTGAAATTATCAATTTTATTTGCTAAAAATGCTGGTGTATTCCTTTAGAAGTGTCACCTGTCCTTGATCAATTGGATAAAACTAGGCATCTCTTTATATTTCCAACATGTGGAGTCAGGTTGACTCTCCCTCTTTAATGACTAAAATAAAGAATTAAAAAATGTACAATTGGTTTAACCGATGCATGCATGTCAGTAGGTCAATACTCAAAGAGTTTAGGGGCGGCCATTTTCATCCTGGTTAAAAAAAAGTGTCTTTAACATTTGGGATAAAAAAGAAAAGAAGGTAGACGGGGTGTGCCGGCAGCTGACTAGATAGTGTGTCAACCACATAAATGCAACATCCCTGGTTTAATTCCGACTAGACACCTGTACTGCATGTAGTTACCAAACTCTATCCTCAGCTTCCTGTTGATGATTTTCTTTTTTTGTAGTGTAACTACAGCTGTAGTATAATTGCACCAAAATTAGATGACATTTCAGAAACTGTAATGGGAACCCTTGGTTACACACACAGGCTGTCAATCATTTTTCACCAGTGTAGATGCACAGAAAAAAGTGTATAATGTGGTTACATCTGCACACACTCAGAGTTAAATTAACACAGGGGATTTCACTGTGTAGGGCAGACGTTTTCTGCAAAATGGCAACCACACATTCCTTTTAGTTGAAACCTTCCTAAAATAAATAATGAAACCTTGAAATAACATATCAGAGTGATGGGGCTATGGTTCAACTTTGAACTGAGAGCTAGTCAACCTACCCCACGTGTCGGTTAGACTGAAAACATAGGCCTTGACCCCAAACAGGGCTTCAACACTAAAACCAACTTTCCCAAAATGGAAAATAAAACAAAAACATAACATGAAAAGCAAGAACAATCACATCTTCAACCAAGAGTAACAAATGATAATTTTTGAAAAATACAGTTTGCTATAGACTGGTCCCTCTTTAAGTTTAAACATAAAGCCAATAAAAAAAATGAAATTGAAAAATGTAAAGCTTGATAATGTTGCTATGGTGTATGCTGTTGAAGCATTTTAAAGAATAGATGGGTGAAATCTGCACCCCTGAATCTCATATGAACCATCATGAATACCACATAGACGCAAATCTGAAGGAACTGTGTTGGATTAAGCAGTATGATAGCAGCTCAACTTTTACAATTCAATAGAATATTTCACTTAATCCCATCCTATCTCATTCTTCTTTTCATCTTCTGAGCATTACAAAAAAACATCAACATATTATTTTGGGGCTGATAATGGGATTCAGAGGATCATTCAGGTATATTGATTAGGGGAAGAAAACATATTACAAGCTAATCTTGTCATGGCTTTCTGAGGAGACTATTTAGAGCATATCATAATGACTAGACAGGCTAAATCCTGATTTGTATTTAGTTGCGCACTGGTGTCGCGCCCTGACAATAGCCGATCTACAAGCTCACAGCGCGTTGCAAGCTTTAAGTTCTGCTATAGTCGGTGCGCGACACTGCCGGCGACCAAATATAAATCAGCCATAACATAGCCTTCTGAAAGATCACATCACTCAGATATTCCTGCTTTTACACCTCTCCCATGTACATTCAACTCTACCTACTATAATCCTCGCTGCTCCAGTTACTGTCTCAACCAATAAGCCGTCTTAACAGCAGTACCAGCCAATCTGCTTTCACCTTACTGGGCTTTGTCCATCCTATCGACCAATCTCCCTCCAACTTCTGCCCCCCCCCGGCCCCCTCTATTGCTACGTAGACTCTTGACATTCTTGACAGAATTCTTGCCTCCATAGTAGACAAAAATAATTATAATAATAATTAGACTTGAGTGTTTAGCCTCAAGCCTAATTTACACTTTGTCGCACGACAGTGTAGAAAATAACAGATTTCCAAGAATTCATGTTATCCTGAACATCAGATTGTTCGCTGATTTTCAAGCTGACAAGCGTCACACGTTAGCATCAGAATTCTTCAGATTCATTCAAGCTAAAAATCAGTTATTTTCGGCGACTCAACCCCATCGTGCGATTAAGTATAAATTAGGATTTAGCCCCTCACCACCTGCTTCCTTATGTGCACGCCGGCTATGCCCCAAAAACCGCAACAGAGTGAGGTTAGCATGTGAGTTAAGGCTAACTGAGCTAGTAGTGTTAACAAAGCTAACACCAGCAGGGCCACAGTGGCATTCTTTTCAGATTTCAGTCTGTATACAGCTCCCCCTGTTCGGACTAACAGAGCGCACTGTGGCAGCGTTGCTATTGGTCTCTTCTATGTCCTCATCCCGCGCCGACTCTACAGAGGCGGAGTCAAGTTCTGCGTCTCCGTCCAAATCGGCGCTCTCCTCCTCGGCGATGTACAGGAAAGTCCCACCACTGGCCCCTTCCGGTGAGGCAGGAGGAGGCGAGGGTGACGAAGAGGAGACGCGGCGGAAAAAGGCGGAATAGCCCATCTGAGACGGGCAATGCTCCAGCCGGTCGTGCTCCACCTCTGGCATCGGGGTGATGTTGACATCATTTAGGGCCGCCATCGGTTGAGGTCGTCGGACGTCTGCCAGGTCGGGGCCGGCGGGCGGAGCCGGCCTCGAGGTCTCGGGGTCGGAGCAGCTCAGCTCGGACGAGAAGTGGCTACAGTGGGAGTCGGCTACGGAGGGCAGGCTGCCGCTCAGCGAGGGCGAGTCGAACTCGGAGGAGTTGGTGCTGCGCTGCTCCAAGAGCCTGGCGTCCATGTCCTCGCGCGTCTCCTTGACTTTCGTCTCTTCTTTGCCGCCACCGTTTTTCCACAGCTTTCCTTTGCCCTTGGTTCCACCCGAGGAGGAAGAGGAGGAGGATGTGGACGGCTCTTTGGACCAGCGGGATGCAGGGCAGCAGTGGGTGTCGTGGTGCTGCGGGCAGCAGCAGGTGGACAGGTAGGCGCCCGCTGCGTCTCGTGACCCCGCTGAGCCCCCGCTGCACCCGCCGTCTTCCAGGCTGGCGCTGGCACTGCGCTGCCGCACGTTCACCTCCTGTTTGGAGTCCAGGTCTGTCTGCGCATCCAGACTGCCATCTCTGAAACACATGAAGTATTTATGCTTCATACATACAATACATACAATAATAACAGAATAACTTTTCACCCTGGCCAGTCATCCCATTTAGACCTGAGGTCAATTCTAAAAACAGTTTTCTGAAAAACTTACAGAATTGTCAATGTTCACCAAAACAATTATATTTCTCAGCCTCTGTAGCAGATGGAAACTGTATAAACTGTAAAATAATAATACTTCATCGTACGTCAAATAGCTCACATTTGAGGGATGTGTTTCCCTATTCTGGGGTGAACATTCAGCGATAATAGCTGATCTACAAGCTCGCAACGCGACCCTGTCGGACATCAGTCAACTAAGTATATAGGGTTAAGTGGTTAAACAACTGTGTTTAGCTCCAATTCATTTCAGTATTCTTTGAAAGCTGACCTTTCCAGAGGCATATAAGCATTAAAGATGGATCCAGCCATGGCTTTGGTGCTAGCGTTGTCACTGATTGTGCCCAGGCTAACAGTGGCCGACTCTCCACTCAGACTGCACCTCTCCTTCTGGACGTCAGCCTGCACCTCCAGCCTAGACACACGCAGGATTACACCTTTAGTATTTAATGGACAGCTCATTGACAAATACCCCTGATGACAGTAGGTGAGCTGAAATCATGAAATCATGAAATCATGACTAAAGGCAAAAAACAATACGTTAAATGCAAAATGCTTGCTGGTCAATATTTAGCATCAAAACTATTCATACACATATTCATACAGGTTTATTCAGGGGGCAGAAGTTAAGACAAATTGACCTTAAGTCGTACAGTACATGTTAAAAATTACGTCGCTTCATGGCCATGTGCTACAACCTGGCCTCTATCTAAATGACACTTAGCATCAGTCTACAAATAAACAACATACCTAGCATCTAAATAACATACCTAGCATCCATTTACAAGTAAATAATATACATAGTATCGAAATAACATACTTAGCATCTATCTATTCTTAGCATCTGTCTACAAGTTAACAACATACAGTGGCATATATATCTAAATAACAAAACATGCATCTACACTGTTAATGTACATTGTACAGAATTTTAAATAGGATAAGAATCATAGCTTAGGGAACAACCGCTATCAAGACGCAGCAGATTTAAAGTTCCATTCCTCGTTACCTGTTGTAGCAGCTACCAGACAGGCTGCCAGTGATGCTTGCCCCAGCTAGGGCTGTGGTGCTGGCATCGTCGCTGAGGTTGTCCCGCTGGGTGGAGCCCATGCCACAGCGCTCCATGTGGCTACCGCTGGCACTTAAGCTCAGACCCGTGAGCCCCCCTACACTGGCCCCATCTCCCAGGCTGGGGTTGTTGAGACGAGTCTCAGCCACTGACGTTGTGTCTACAGACAGACAGACAGACAGACAGACAGACAGAGACAGACAGACAGAGACAGACAGAGACAGACAGAGACAGACAGAGACAGACAGAGACAGAGAGAGAGAGAGAGAGAGAGACATCAGAACAGTGTTATGCTGTGTTCACAGTCGCAATGACAAAAACTACAAAACGACCAAGCATGGGTAGCCAGCTAGTACAATGTCGCTGAGCGTTGCTCTACACACTCATTGACGTCATCAAGCGTCCATGTGTGGGTGTGACGAGTGAAAATATAAATGCTTGGGGGGAAAAAAGGGAACGGGCCAGCAGAAATTCTGTGGAGAGAGAAGGCGAGTCAATCAATCAGTCCCAGGTGAGTTACTCACCCGTTGCGGCTGCTCCGCTGCCCACATTGATGTCATTTTCATCATCAAACTCGATGCGGACCCCTCTGCCGTTGCCTGTCGACACCCCACAGCCCCCACTCCGACACAGGGAGATGGGCACCACCCCGTATACGTATGCCAGCATGATGGGCACACCAACACCTGGATGTAAGCAAACATACATACACTTAGTCCAACTACAGAGTCAAATCCTCAAGAGTTAAAGGGAAATGTCAACAAATTCCAACCTGATTCCCATTGTGGGAGATCAATAATACAACACAACAGTAAACAGCCAGGATGTATTTTGTTTCCTACCGACAGAGACTGCAGCAACCACGGGTGAAACGATCACAGACAAAGTCACTCCACCGGCTATCACCAGGTTCCTCTTGTGTTTGGATATGTCCTTCCCCTCATAGCGAGTATGGATCTGATTTAAGGCAACAAAGGTGTTTCTGTTATGAGGTCACAGTTGTACATACAGCTGCATAATAAATAAATAAAAATAAAACAAATAGTTGCTGTTGCATCGTTCAAAAGGTACATTATATTAGAAAAGTCTTTGTTAGAGAGGGAGAGTCGCTGTTGCATGCCAGAGGGGGGGAAATGCTAGTTTTCTTCAAAAAAGTCTTCTAAGTCTGGAACTATTAATTATTCGTCAAAGGAGTTGCAGGCTTGCAATTCTCTGTGAAAATATTTTGATACAATATTTATTTATAAATACTAACTTTCAACACACAATTTAAACTGAATGTAAAACACATTAATTTGACTAAATGTACTTAGTTACTACTTTCCACCACTGCTGATACATGACACTCTACCCTGCACATATGCAGAACAGTCTGAGGAGATAACAGGGTTGTTTCTTCTCTCAGCAACAGTTAAACCACACCGAGCAGCCGAGATGAAGCCAAACGGTTGTTTGTCTGATGATTGTGGTCAGGTTCTGCACATTGTTCTTGGAATTTGGCTGTTATCAAAGGATTGACAGTAAATGTAAACAAACCTAGTGAACTGCTGCTATGACTGTGTACATTTTGTCAAACTAAACTTGAAGCTGGTCTTTTTGAACTCAAGTCAAGTGTTTGTTACTTGTGCATTTGCCACATTCCATTGTATTGTCTAAATCACTGGTTCCCAACCTAAATGATTGATAGAACCAAATGAACACTTAAGGTCTGTAAATGTGAGAGTGTAAGTACGTATTACAAACTTTTTTCAGTATTTGGTGTAGTGAACTGTCCTGTAATACTGTAGCCAGATTAAAACCAATGACATCATCACGTTTAGTTCTGTCCATTTGAAACGCTATCAGGCTGAGTAACCAGGATGCCTGCACATCATCAATATTTCATTATAATTTGAATGGGATTGCACCGTGTGCATGCTATTCCCTCTAACACATATGCAAACCACACCCTGATTTTCATTGGCTACTATTTTGAAATGGGTGATAAACTATTTCATCCACCACGGCTTGCCCACTTGGATGGCACGCTTGTCGACGAGCAAGGCCATCAGCTAATCAGCGTGCCACGGGCACTCCCTTGTTCTTGCTCAGGCGTGCCTCACGAGCCTCAAGGCCCTACTGTCGGCACATCTGCCTTGTTGTCAAGTGATGTAAAAATTACTGCGATGGGGGCATGATTTTAATACGTTGTTAGAGAGAATGACATTCACACGATTTAACTGGTTGAACCGGTCCCCATACTGCTGTTCCATGCATCAGTGGTTCTCAAACCTTTTCATGTCAAGGAGCCACAGACCCCGATAAAAGAAATTCACGATTTTTTGAAAATAGCAGATCTACAAACTTGTAGATCAGCTATTTTCAAACAGCCAATGTATATAGGTTTAAAGCAGTGAAACAGATTTCAACGTTATATTAACCACTTTTGCTGGGGGTCCCCAGACCCCACTTTGAGAACCACTGACATTACATCATTCTTCGGTGTGTGTGGGTTCAGACGCTCACCTTTCTGCCCACGTAGACTGGGATGCCGATGATCATGGCAGGGATGGCGATGCCAGCAATAAGGGCGATGCCCACGGGGGCTCCCACCAACGTGCCCAGCTGCCACAGAATCTTCTTTTTTCTGCTCCATGGCTTCTTTCCCCAGAAGGTACAGCCTGATGGACTGAGAGGTTGAGAGGACCAGAGGTAAATGAGCCATGTGCATAATCTGCATGTGTTTGTGTGTGTGTGTGTGTGTGTGTGTGTGTGTGTGTGTGTGTGTGTGTGTGTGTGTGTGTGTGTGTGTGTGTGTGTGTGTGTGTGTGTGTGTGTGTGTGTGTGTGTGTGTGTGTGTGTGTGTGTGTGTGTGTGTGTGTGTGTGTGTGTGTGTGTGTGTGTGTGTGTGTGGGGGGGGGGGCTAGGGGGGGGTAACAGTTACAAAAAGGATAACGATAAAACTTCATAAAAACGATAAAACGTCCCATTAAGACCTGGAAAGCCTATATGTTGTTATACCTTTCGAGTTTTTCAGAAAATTGATTTAGAAGGCGTTTTTTAAATCGGCCTCAGGTCTAAATGGGTTAATAACACAGACAATGCAAATAAATAATAATGAAATAAATAACTAGCTGAATTAATCTACAATATTTGTCCTTGTCTGACATTAAAAGCAACAAAATCAGCCATTTATTATGTCCTTGCTTTTGTATTCTTGGAGGCTGCTATATGAATGATGGAATAACTACCAGGTATGAAAGGGCCCATATCAACTATTCAAATATTGTTACATACTATATTGTGCTAGTGTGTCGGGTGGTCTCACCTACATACTATACTGTGTGTAGAGTGGTCTCACCTAGGGATGGGACGATATGAAAACTATTGCAATTAACGATATTAATCGTTAATTGCAATAATTAATCGATAATCAAAATATGCTTAAAACTTAAAATGCCACTTTTGTTAACCACTTGAACCCCCAGCATCCCTAATCAAGCTCAGCATCTACCAGCTCACAACGCGTTGTGAGCTTGTAGATCTGCTTAGTTGGCAAATGGATTTGTGTGGGTGAAATAAGAGCGTACCAAATGCGATCTTTACAGGTTCGTTTTATCAAGCATAGAGGGTTTAAGTGGTGCTGAATTTGCAGCTCAACAAAAGCCAATTAATCCTAGTGTATGACAGAGGACAATTTCACGATGAATTTAAATCTCTGCGATATCGTCCCATTCCTAGTCTCACCTACATACTATATTGTGTTAGTGTGTGTAGGGTGGTCTCACCTCAGGTAGTGTTACATACTATATTGTGTTAGTGTGTGTAGGGTGGTCTCACCTACATACAATATTGTGTTAGTGTGTGTAGGGTGGTCTCACCTCAGGTAGTGCAGGTCAGAGATCTCCTTCATGCAGAGCCAGCAGAACTCACAGCCACAGACGGCACAGGTCATGTGATTACAGCTACCATCGTTCATCTTGATGATGTAGGCGGCACAGCGAGGACACGGCTTGATGTCATCAGCTAGAGAACACAATATTGTTAAATGTTGAATCTATTCTAGGACATTACGGTTAAATGTTGAACCTATGACATCAGGGTTAAAATGTTGAACCTATGATATCAGGGTTAAAATGTTGAACCTAGGATATTACGGTTTCATCTTGAATCTAGCTGGGACTTTTCATTAAAAATAAATGTTTTAACAAATTTGAGGGGTCGACCCAATAGTCAAGTGGATAGGGCGCATACCACAAGGCCTCAAACTGCCCTGATCGAGACTTTTGTGACACGCTTCACATATTTCAATCCATACGCAAGAAAACTATTGCCTTTTGGTGTCTTACGTGACACCAGGGTTGAAATGTCTCAATGGAAGAGTTTAAAATGTGGTCAAATACATATGAATGTGTGTATGTGTGTGCGCGCGCATGCAAAACTACCTGCAGCTCCACTCTCCTGGCTGTAACTGAGAGAAGATGACCTGAAGCTGCGGAGACGGAGGCTCTGGGCTCTCTGCTGCCGTGCTGCATCACACGTCTGGTTGGGATGCCACAGCTGCTTGCAGTGGTAGCAGAACTCCGTGCCACAGCCCTCGCGTCCGCATGTGATCTTTGGACAGCTGGCACAGCCGAAGGCAATGACGGCGTACCTACAGCGAGGAAATGGGGACAAAATGTGGTGGTCAGCGGTTAAGGTTTATTGGTAGGTTAGTGGGGATGTGGGGACCAGAGGCAGAATGATAAATGGCGGTCCTTGTTAGAGAAATAGTAGGGGAGATTGACTGTTTTCTGTATCCTGAGTCATACGGTCATTAGACAAGCCGTCAGGGGAGGGGCATTAAGTGGGTGCACTTTATATGAGAAACACTTAAGGAGGGATAGTATATTATTAAGTTGATGATTTAATCACTTATACCCTTACATCCCTATTCTGGGGAGAACATTCCATGTAAATAGCCAATCAACCAGCTCGTGTCGCAAGGCAATTTGGGAAATACTAGTGACCCTAGTATTGAGCCCTGGGGGACCCCGGTCAACTAAGTATATATATAGGGTTTAAGTGTTAAGTTAACTAAACAGTTTTGGTACAGCATCACTGAACATTTCTGAATTGCAGAGTGTCTCCAACCTCCATAATCATTTGTTACAAATAAGCAAAGCAATATAATCATTGTTATAAAAATGACATGGGCGAGGCACCAAGCCAAATACAAAAGCTGACATGTTTATTAATAACAATTCAACCCAATACATTTCAGCCATTACTGATAATCAAATAACTAGGCCTGACAATGAAAACCATACGCTGGGAATTCTCATTTACATCCAAATGTAATTACTGCCTCCTACAAATGGATAGTCTGGCCTCACAAATCAGCCGTCTTTTATTATTAGAATCTAGGAAAACACACTCAATGATAGTAAACATCAACTGTGGATTCAGTGTCTCATGCGCCTTATCTTTTGTTGGGAGCAGGTCTGAATATTTATCAAGTTAATAAACAAGAAGTCGAGCCCACCTGTATTCTGGGTAGGAAAGGAAACCTGTATTCTGGGCAGGATAATAATCTCACCCAGGTTGAACCCCGAGACTGTTGCGGTCTCTCAGAATGAATTAACACTTGTGCTCTTGTTTACCACGTTGTATGGTCACCATGGAAAACATCACAAGCAGATGCTAAGAAAAAACACACTGCATGCAGTTGGCAGAATGTCAACACTCGGTAGCTGGGCTTAAGTGTACACAACTGTGCGTAACACTGGTGGGAATGATCAACAGATTCAGTAGCTTGTCTTTCTCCAATTTAATAATTAGTAATAGCTGCTTGCCTATCTCCAGCTTGTTTGTCCTCAACATTAACTACACTGTATAAGCTAGAGGGAAGATACTCATTAGGCTAATGTATGCTACTGCTACTCAATAAGCAGACTCACAACATAGTGGAGCCTGTTGAGCACCAGCTGGTTTGGGCTAGTTAGGACCACCCAGTTTACTATCCAAATTGCGAATATAAGTATATGTAAGTAAGTGTATATAATAATGGAGATTCTGAAGTCCTGTGTGCTGTTTATTTAATGTTCTACGTTAGAAATATAGGTATCTTTAACAATGTGCATTAATTTCAAATACTCAAACGGAAAATAAGCGTGGGTCTTTTTGGAAAATGTGGGATATTTTGACATAATTATGACGTATACTACTTGAAATATATGTTTCCATTATGTGGTGCTGTCATTACAGGCTAAAACAACGTTAAACTGATCTGGGTCAAACAACATTGTTTTGTCCACACTCCATCTCCAATACTGTATAAAGCATTGGATCATTTCTAATTGTGATACAAAAGGAAGCGTGTATGTTCTCTGTGATATTTACAAAAAATTCAAAATCGATTCTGCTCACACTTATGCTAGCTTCAGACTACAGGATAATGTGTGTGTGCATGTTTAAGATTCATCCTATAAAATAATCTTTTAAGATTCTCCTGAAGTGTGTGATGCTATCAGATTTCCAAATCGTTTAAGTATTTTAAATCCTGTAGAATATAGTATATCTTTAAAAACAAATGAAACTGTCACATTGAAGGGGCTTGCAAACTATAAACTTTAAGTTGATTCTCAAAGTTCAACCAAAATGTGAAAGATTCACTTACTTGCCAACCCTAAACATAGATTACAGTTATCATAACAACATACTCTACCATCTGATAATGTGACACAAAAAGATAAGATCACAACAATAGCAACCAATGGCTTGGAAGGAGGAGAGGACGATTATACAATAGACGATAACATTAACCGGTGGAGTGTGTGGCAACTAGCCAGATCCAAATTGATTAGAAGATGAGAGCCTGTTGAGTTGAAAGCATTGATGAAAGAGCCATTATGCCAAGAGACAGGGTCACTATTGTTGAATCGCTGTTGAACAACAACATTGGAGAATGTGTTGGGTAAAACCATTATGGAGGACTTCAACTGAGCCACAACTCAGACCAAACTCATAATGATGTTTCCACAACTACTTCAGGGGCAAAGAATAAATTGGACTACATTTCTTTTTTTACTATGGTACATTTTACAAGGATCAGCTGCTGTTGTACCCTCAATAAGTTTACGAATAGTGAATAGTGACAAATAGTGCCGATTTAATGGCCCAGTGGTTGCTTAATTGCCAGATGTACAACCTGTACAACAATAAAATATTCATTTGTCAACTCAATCATGCCTGTGCCCGCCATGGTACGATTTGTTACCGGTAGGCTATAAAGACACTATTTCCTCATATCTTGGTGTCACGAATGGCTGAATCATTAAGCTAACAAAATGAACAGATGTATTACTGACACAGCCTGATATTTATAACTCAGACATCAATAAGGAAGGAAGTAAGCTACTGTCGTACGCACAGTGTCTACACAAAAAGCCTAGATGTCAAACCGTCTTGAAGTGCGCTCAATTTAGCAACTCATTATGCTATTTTGGGGGCTTGCATACCGGCCCCCACGTCACAAGGCTTCTAAAATTCAAACAACCTCAGGTAATCAAAATAGAATCTAAAATATTAAAACATCACTTAATCTGAATATAAAATTCCATTCAATTTAGTAGATTAACAAATGATATTTTCCAACCTTATCTTAAGATAGACTTTTGTTCACCACTTTCAAGCCGGTGTCCCTATTTTGGACATGTTATTATAGGCAGAAATCTTCTTAAAATAACAGCTATACAAGCCCACGCATTGCGACACGTTGTGAGCTTGTAGATCAGCTATTTTCACCACGCAACACTGTCGTATAAAAAAGTATAAAATAGGGCTTACTGTAAGTACTTCCCTGAGGTCAAATAGGGTAATTTTACATCGGAACCCATTATCTTACCCACAGTCTGGCGCGGGGCACCAGCGACAGTCAGGATCAGCCACCAGCCACCTCCTCAACATGAACTCCTCGTACTTCTCCATGTGGGCCCGGTCACCCAGGATCATCCGGATATCGTGGGGGTTGAAGCGCTCCGAGCACTCAGGGCAGCTGATGTTGATGCGAGACTCGGAGATCTCAATGCGCAGGTACTGACGCAGGCAGTCGGCGCACGAGCGGTGGTGGCAAGTCATGATGTCCGGGAAACAGTCCCGTGCGTGCCGCAGCAGGCACAGTGGGCACTCTAGCAGCTCCGACAATGACCCCGTCGAACACCCGGCCGCCGCTGTCGATGTCACACCCGGGGCGGAGGCTAGGGAGGATGTTTTATCATGGCATGACTCCGATTGGATGCTCTCCGTGCTGGCAATGCCATCCACCCCGACAGCAGCCTGGAGCGGCCGTGCTTTGCGCTTAGGGTCGCGATCAGGTCGCCGGTGGCGCCCGAAGAGTGAGTGGAGGGACAGGCGGCGTTTCTTTGGGGTCTTTCGGACCGAGGGGAGGCTGACAGAGGAAGCGGCTGAGTGGAGGTCTCGCTCTGACCCCGAGCCACCATGATACTGTTGCTGATGGTGTTGGCGTAGACTGCCCATCGCGCCAGAGAGGGGTCCGTTGGTGCTGGAGTCGCACACAGAAGTCACCACATCGGGTGACAATGCTGGGGAGGGGGAAGGGGATGGGGAGGGGGGACTGGGTTGGGGTAAAGGGGACAGGATGGACAGATGGCTGTCTGCTAGGACATGGTGGTTCAGGTCGATTTGGGGGACTGTGGTGTGGTTTGGATCCTGGTCCAAATCACAGCGAGAGGAGGTTCTGTAGGCAGACTCGGTCAGGGGTCACACACCAACCTATGATGGGGGGGGAAGAAGAGAGAGATCATCAGAAACTGAACTCAACCTAAGAACGAGCCGTGGAACTCATGTCAAGGACTTTATGATGGGGGAGCATAAGGGGCGGCCATAGCTGAGAACCAGTACAAATAGCTAGGGAACCAGCTGGCCCTGTTTGCCCCAGGTTCGATTCCAGGCTATCCCAGCATATGTGCCGATGATATGAAATTTGTCCCTGAGCAAGACTCTTAACCCCAATTGCTCACAGGTTCTCATTGGAAACAAGACCGCAAGGACTTTCATGAACGACCTGTTAAAAGGAATTATCCTTATCCTTATGATCAGGGGCCCAACCGTACCCAGATGAACTTAAGGTCAAATCAATGATTCATCTTCTTGTCTGCAAACTCAAGCAGTAATGTGGAGGTGTTTCCCTACAAATTACTGCCTAGTCCTGTGCGTGTGTGCGTGTGGCCTATATCTTTTGTGCCTGTCAATTCTGTCATCCCAGATGACATCCATCCAAGAAGCATGTGCGTGCGTGCGTGTGGCCTATATCTTTTGTGCCTGTCGATTCTGTCATCCCAGACACATAACCAAAAGGTGGTTGATTAATAGACTTGACTACAAATCACACACACACACACATGTCCTAGAAACCTTAGTCTGACTGGCTGCGGTTAGCCTCCCTCAGGACCAGATGCAGAGAGAGCAGTAAAGTTTTACTGGGGCCAGTTTAGTTTGAGAGAAGTATTAAAAACACAACACAGGGTCTGCTCTACACAACTTTCATTCTGGTGGCTTTACAGCCAATGTTTGGATGTTGCCCCGCTCCCGCCCTGACACATCAAGCAATGGAGTGTGAATCACATTATTACACAGCCCCTACTGTTTGCAAAAGGGTCAAATGGCACCTTTATCCACACCACTTTACAATGTGCATTACAATCACCCATTCACACACCGAATGCATAAGCAACCATGCAAGGAAGCAACTTGCTCATGGGGGACGCTATGGGTTCAGTATCTTGTTCAAGGACACCTTTGAACCGAGAACTTTCTGATTCCCTGATGGCCACTCTACATCTTGAGCCAGTGCCACCAGTGATCAGGGTTTATATAACAAGCTCTTGGCTCTGCTTAAATTCTAAACCAATAGCAAATAGGCATTGAGCCTGTTGTATTATATTCAGCTTTTATACAGCAGGGAAAATCCAGCACTTTACCCCTTGACAATTCTTATGCACAGTAATTGGACGCAACTTTCTTGACACTGAAAGCTCTGTGAAACAAACAACCTCTTGAGCAAAAACTGCTAAATGCTGAGCTCTGTGATTAAAGCCTAAAACCACTCGTTACGTTTTAACAAGGTAAGATATAGCCAAGTAGCTTACACGTTTGTGGAAAATTCACATGTAAGCTGAGATGGAAAGAATTCACCAGTAAAGAGCAGACAGTGAGGAGAGTCAGTCTGACAAAAGGACCGGTTTTCCAGTTCATTGGCCTGATAAAATTACCTACGTAAAAATACAGAGCATATCTATAAACAAAAGTACAAAACATAATACAGTGATTATGCAAAGATTTGTTTATGTTATGGGGAGTGGGGACACACAATTCACACCACAACTTGACCATTGCCATTTTCACATCATTAAGAGGCTGCAATTTGATCAGAGGGGCGATGTTCCAGGAGGCCGTGTAAGCAAGGTATTCTGGTGTTGTGTGGAATCCCTGACCTACAAACCCAGATACACAGAGACAAATCCATCGTTTGACACGTTCAGCATTAGCACTCACCCTTATTTTAAAATGGTCTTTCCTGATCAATCTTAAATTATATTGCACAAAATTAAGCCAAATAAACAGCTTTTTCGTTTTTATTAATCAATATTGTGCTTTCCTGGCATTTTGGTCCACTATTTTTGACAATAAATGTAGTCATGTCAGACTCATGTCAAAATGATCGAGACTGAAGCATTTGTACAGGATTTGGCACAAACACTTGTACTCTCAGCTAAAACCTGGCTTTATAAATCAGCTTTTATAGAAACAAAAGACAGGGCATAATAATTATGATCAGAGGTTGGCAATGTCAATCTGAGTCAACCACAACTCCAAATATGGTAAGATCATTACCATCAGCTTGATCATTTTGGCATTTTTAAGCTTTAGCTAGATAGAGAGTGTAGAGAAACAGGAAACATAGGACACAGAGAGGGGAGACATGTGAGACATGACCGGAGTTGGATTCAATCTCGGGTCCCCACAACTCAAAAGGAGCACATCATCAGTGCATTAAGAGGCTGAGCTACCAGGCACCCCATAGTCACTTCATTACGTGGGTAAACATATAATTATTGAGCCATTAGCATCATGACAGCCAAGTCGTAAAACATAATATTTGCCTTAATTTGGAGGTTTTAAAAGTTAACACCAAGCCCAAACTGGGAAAGATCTTACAGCTGAGCTAAAAAAAAATAAGTAAATGACATTACCAGGCAACACATAAGAGCTCATTGAAAGTTATCCTTAACATACTAAACGCCATAGGGAACATTTGATTCATAACTGTCAGCCTTTCAGTAAATCATGTTTAGTTGGATGTCCAACAAAATTCGGAGAGTGTGTTTGTTTTCACAACAAATCTCAACTGTCCACAGCAATAAAGATTTTTCTTAAAGGATGATCAATTTCTCTTTATATAAAACATAGGTTAGTCCAAATTAAATCACAGTGCAGGGGACAATGAGGACCAGGAGAGATGAGCTACAAGAACCACAAACCACAGCTGCTGTCAATAACCAACAACAATAACTTTTCTTTCCAAATAACCACTGGTTAGCCTGCCTATTCTTGTCCCATATTGGTTCCCAATACAAGTGCTAATGAAAGGGAAGGCCTCCTGCTACTGAAGTGCTGACACAATATTGGTAAAGCAATGCTACAAATGCATCATAACTTACCACTAAGAACTCTCTGGCCTCAGGAGCATGACTCTGAACTTCTTATACCCACAACTAGTCCAGCACCAAGCCCTGGACTACAATTGAGAACGGCATGGATCACCCACAGAGCCAATGTGTCACCCTGGGCACAATAATGACACAATGCTGCTATTGACGCGGTCAAAGGGTGCCATTTAGCTGCCGTTTGGTGAGCTAAATCTAGGCGTCTGACAGCATCATCATGGGACAATTGCAACGAAGACGAAGGGCTCTGATTTGTAGAGATGCCAACTATAATCCTGTGGCGAAAGAAAACAGACTTCCATCTATGTGAGACACCAAATTCTATTTTCCAGGGGCATCATTATCATCATATACAGATGCCCTTCATTGCATGGCAGATTTTAACTGGGTAGCATGCCTTAACATTTATATTAAAAAAAATCACACCCAGTGTGAAGTGGGCGGTGTGGTCATCACAGTGGTCATCATAGTGATGGAAGCTCACTTCCCAAAAAAATGGATTTTTGGAAGTCCATAATCTTATTTATAGGTTATTAATGTCATCATGTGTCTCGCTAGCCAATCACAGTGCTGAATAGAGTCAGCCAATAGAGTCAGCCAATCACAGTACAGCTAGGGGTCTACTAATGAGCCAATCACAGTGCAGGAAACTAATACTAATGAGGTGTCCCAACCCCACTTATAGGGGCTTGTCATGCTTTCTCCAAATGTAATTACACAAGTCAACAATGCACCTCCAAGTAATGTGTTAATGTTGGCCTGGGCCACAGCGTGGCGGTCCAGGCACCCTAAGCTGCAATGCCAGCCTGACAGCGTGTCGCGGGTTTGACTCCCGGTCCCTACGACCTTTGCTGCGTGTCACTCCCCATCGCTCTCCCCATTTCCTAGTCAGTCTACTGTCCTATAAATAAAGGCATAAAATCCCCCAAAAAAATATATATACATCACACCCAGTGTGAAGTGGGCGGTGTGGTCACAGTGGTCATCACAGTGATGGAAGTTCACTTAAAGAAAAGTAATATTGTGGACCAACCATTGTACACCCCTAACTTAAAAAAAAACATAAATGTGTTTTTTTTAAGTGCATAGTCCTATTTATAGGGCTATGCACATGTGTCATGTTTCACTAGCCAATCACAGTCCTGAATAGACTGATTGGCCAATCACGGTGCAGGGTTAGGGGGGTACACTGGTGGCCAATCACAGCGCAGGGTTGGGGGGGTGAAATGTCCAAACCTCACATATAGGGGCGGTTTCACCGCCCAAAAAAGAAAATGTATTATTTTGCACTTCTGTATAACAGAGGTAAACGTTGAAGGAGCGCCACAGATTTACCATAGATGATTTTTGTAAAATAGTTTCCCTTATGCTATTGGAAGATACACACATGACACAAGAAGGAATACACAATCTCTTATAGCTATATCAACTTATTTATAGAATAGATATATCACACTTAGGGATGTGCACAGCGACAGTTAAATGATGATTTTTGTAAACCGTTCGTTTAGTCAATTCTAAAATTATAATTAAGCTGATCAACAAGCTCAAGTGTGTCGCACGAGCTTGTGGATTTGCTTGTATATCTGCTAAGTATGAAGTAAACAAAACCACCTTTACACAGTGGAGAACTTTTGCAAGCCACGATACAGTGTACCTTCAAACAAAGCTATATCAAGGAGAATGACCTTTGTGTGCTGTTGGCAGAGAATCTGATTAAACTATTTGACGCATTCATATTTCCAGTCCCCATCTCGTACCCCATCAGTGCACTGGGTCAGGGTGGCCCATTAAAAACAGAGGATGCTGTTCTGTCGATTAGGTCTAGAGACCACAGAAGATAATTATACACTTGCTGTTCCATGGTGAGCTTCTTCTACCACTGGCTAATGGTTTGTTCACTTCTTACCTCATAATTCCACGCACGGAAACTCCACTGACTTGCAGCCTTGCACCATAACAAGATCTGATGATAATTGGGCTTGGAGAACTAAGTCATGTGAGCTAGAGGAAAGTTTAACAGGACCGAGGAGCAATTTCAGGCAACCGCGAGGCAATGTGAAATTACAATCCTGGACTGCAATTAAGTGACAAAAGCCTGCCTCTGTGCTGTAGCTTGGCACACTAGGGTGAGGGTGAGTGGGACTTACTCACTGTGTGACTGTGGTCATGATGTGTGTGTGCGTATGCCCACATGCGCGTGTGTGTGTGTGTTGAAGTCCTGTGGTCCTGGAGCATACAACCACAGCCCACACGTTGGGTTGGTGTCCTAGTTCCCAAGAGAACAACAGGACAGGAAGCCCACTGCAGCCGATTGAAGAGCTGCTTCCTTGGACACTCAATCCCTTCAGTCGTCCCTTCATTGAGAGAAAATTCTTATCTTGCATCAGCTGATTTGTTAACACTGTCTGGGGATTTCCTGGCATTGATTGCAATATACAGCATGTGTGGTGTCTGTACTGTAGGCATTGCCTAATTAATTACTTTGGTTATGACCTCATTTGCTCAAACTAACTAGTCTATCAAACTGGATTAATGAGGAAGAACTGGACACAAAACAGAAAATTAAATAAACCTATTGATTTGACTGGATAATTACTGTCAAGTCCTCAATGCACTGCATAGTGAAGTAGTGAAGTGCAGTATGTTCCTGCACAGTGGACAGCAATGATTGAGGATATGGACATAATTTGGGCCACTGCATACATTTGTTCAGAACAGCTTCTATTCTCAACATCTCAGATTCACAGGCACCATTATGAACACAAAGTTTAGTTCAACATTGATGCCAAAGTGAATGTTAAACCAGGATATCAGGCTTTATTATCCTGAAGTGTGGGCACTGACTATTTGAATTTACTGCGATAAAACCACTGGAAATAAGCATGCAAAATGACCATGGTCCTCTGTCTGCAAACATAATCACAAAAAAAGCAAATAAAAGATGGTGAATAGAATTTCCCACTACTTGTACCAAAAACATACCAAAAATAGCATAACGTGCTAACTGGGCTGTTTGTTTTGTCAACAATTCCTTCCATCATTAGTATTGAGACTTGTAGAGAGAATTTCTGTCAGTCCTTCAGTTATCCAATGAGGCCTTCCTCTTCTTGTCAACAGAAATGTTGCAACTACAGTATCTCAAGGGACACCATGACGCACAAAGCTACATTTTGACCAATCCGGCGTGCAACCTAAATGAGATTGACACCCCTGGTCTAGCGCATATTATGTAAGTAAAAATGTAGGCCTGATTGGGTGGATCCCGGTTGAGTGAAATGAAAGACGAGGAGTTCCTGGTGAAGTGATGTGTATCGCTACTGAAGTCTAACATTACAAAGCTACCTCATGTCATGTAAGACAGGTCCACCATGCCATGGTATTCTACCACAAATGAAATGAAAAAATGCAAAAGCAAATCATTGTTACAGTTCAAATCACTACACTGCTCAAAAAACAGGGATCAACTGAGTAAAATGTTTCTTTATAAACTGTTCCATCGTGGAGGCTAATTTCCGATGACATTCCAGCCACAAAACAGACTTCCTGTCCATGACAATGCATTCAGTTACTAACATTTACGACACTGCAACAGCCCAGAGACTGACAGTGAACACAAAGTTCAATCTCTATACACAAAGTTATTCTGGCATTTTAACTTTGTACGGCAGCAAGCTACTGTGTTGAAACAAGTGACTAGTATGTCAGCTCTTCTGTGAATGTTGCTGCCAATCGACAACATCACAGACATTCTTCTACACTAAATCTAAGCCTTGAAAAACTCTTCAGTTGTTACTTACCCCTGTCCAGTGCCCATTCGGCTTGGGCCAGAATTCTGTCAGCTGGGATCCAAAATAACCCTGTACTGCTTAATGAATCTCTATTTAGCCTGTCATTGGGCAGCTCAACCAGTGTAAGAAGGCATTGAGCTCACACAGAGTGAAGACAGGAGGCTTAGGAGTGAACACCTCCCTTTCAACACTATTTACTAAACACTGCGATCTATGGCCAGTGGGCAAGGTACTTTTCCACAGCATCTTGTCCACTGGGCCTGTGGCCTGTAGTTAATCAAACTAACCGATGTAATCAATTATAATCGCTAATCAATAATTTAATAAAACAATCTATTAATTAATTATCTATCCCTATTTATGTTGCGTTATACAAGAAGTTATTTTTTTATCTAAAAGAATGAAATAGCCGAGCCACTCAAATCGTGTTGCATCGTGATCGGAAAAGTAATCAATAGAATAATCACTAGTAGGAAAATAAGATAGTTTCAGTGCTTTTGATGAAAGATAAACCATGAGGAACTAAACGTGAGCAACTCTAAAATATATATTTAAATATCTTGTTTTATTTTACAAGATGGTATATCCGATTCTCTGCGTTTTTTCCTTTGCAAAAGCCCTGCCGTTTCTAAGGAATGGAATACTATACAGTTACAGTATCCATCACAAAGTGGGAAACAGAGTATTTAAACAGCAAGGAGTGACAGTGAATGGGCATCGGGCAAATCCACCCTATCGCTCCATCTATGCCGTACATCTCCCCACAGCCGAGTTCACTGACAGTACCTTCACTGTCTGCCCTCTCCGCTGAGGCAAATGGCTTTTCACCCCAAACAGCGGGGGTGTAGGAAGCAGATGGGGATGTGAGGGTTTGGGGTCGCCCCCTTCCGCTCCAAGCCACAATGAGGGAGGAAAAAAGACATCAACAGCTATTCACAATGCTCCAGCAGTGCTGGTGTCTGCTTTTCAGCCAGATTTAAATAAAATTTATTAATGTACATGTTTTTGCATTTAAAAAAAAAGAAAAGGAATGGGACCAAACTCTGGTCTTCAAACTCACAAGGAGCGTACTGGTCTGTGCACCAACTGACTGAGCCACCAGGCACTCCATGCTGCAAAGTTTTGTTTCGTTCATGAGCTCTTCAAATGCTCCCAGCATGGTGACTGTTTTAGGCTATGGGGACAGAAGTTGCCCTAGAGTCAAAGAGGGGTAGATAATAAAGCAATTAAGCTTCCAGTTCTCTGAATAAATCATGTATTTTCACTGGATTCTTAAATGCAGTGAAAGTTCAGTGCTTTCACTCTTGTCCCTGATCCTATGTCGGCCTAATTATCACGCAGCACATTATTTTCTCTCCTGATCAGCGTACGGGTCTTCTCAGATCTACTTGGGCATTGTCGGTTTGGGTCGACCTGTGAAGACCTCTAGTCAGTGCAGGGTGAGGAATGGTTTGGTTTGGTTTATAAGAAAGTTTGTTATTCCTACACCAAGGCTGTTTAAGCGAATTACCAACAGTAGCCTAATGGATGAGCCAAATCTACAATCCACATAATTTCCCCTGATGGTGAAAATACAAGTTGGAAAGGAATTCTTCAAAGACTGAAAGGACAGCTTATCAAACTTGACTTCCTTCAGCATAGCTCTTGAACCACAACGCAACAGGTTTAACAGGTTTATTGAGATTTGAGTATGAGTGACAGCCATTGCCATTCATTGTTTTTGAGATGTGTACAACAAAATGCAAATAGCCCCTACATTTACAGTTTTAATCAACAAGCCCTCATGAGTTCTATTCTGTACTTGGATTACTGACTCCTGCTAACTCACTCTGGCTTTTACTCAACTACTGGTATTTACACTATAGTATCATAATCAGAGACCCGCTAAAATAGGCTAAATGCTGAAATGTTCTACCATCGATTGACGCCGTCCAATTATTGATTGGGCCAATTATAAGCTCTGATATTCACTATCATATCAGGCTAATTACATACTACCAACATCAGCTGGTTGCGTAGATAATATACTCCCAGGTGAATCTGCTCCCTCCTGCATCAGGTTTAGTGCCTACTGGGAACCCACTTTGTAATTTAATGTAAATTGTTGATGGAAAAAACGTGTAGATTCTGTCAACTCCTAATGACTTAACAGCTCAGCTGTGCGTCTTCAATATGTAAGTATTTTGTAGTTTATCAAAACATAGCAAAGACTGCAGCAACACTACAGAGCTCCGGACCCTGGTGCTGCGTAGTGGGGAGTGGCAGGCGGCGAGTCACAACTTAAGTTGGTGTCAACTAGTCCACATCCTCGCATTGCAAAACATATTCAGCACGTTTTCTAGAGTGCATAATCACAACCCATATACTTATCTATAATAAGACATCCTCGTTAACCTAAAGTACATAGGTTCCAAGTCAAGGCTATCTTTCCTGACACCAAACACAGGCTGGAAGATGTTATATATAGTTAGTTTGAATTGACTCTGTCTGGGGTTATGGTAGTATATTGAGTGATTCCCAGTATTATTGAGAAAAGCCTCAACAGCAGCCTGCCAGGTATATCATTGAAGGTATGTTTAGCATCATCTTAAATGTTTTACTTTCCTGAAACGGTTCCTAATCCATTTAGCACAGATTGGATAGAGTGGGTCAGTTTAAACAATAACTGGTCATTAGATAAGAGATGGCAACACAGATTACAGACAGTGAGTTTGAATGACAGCAGTTAATCCGAAAAGCATGCTATAAAGTTAAATGATTGATAAATAATGATTGATGTGTCCTCCTAAAATAGCCACAAGCTACAGTATTTAGAAAAACATGCTGACTGTGCCACAGAATGTAAACAGAGACTTCAGTTTCCTGTGTTTGTATTCTTTGAACAAAATATTGGGTTTAAATAGTATTATGGTATTCTGGGAAAAGTTATGGGAAACTAATTTGTGTACAGTCACACATGACAAATCACATTTGGGTGATTAGAGTCCAAATAAATGACAGGTTTTAAGTAGCATCTAATGGATTGTATGAACATCATGCACATCCCTTTAGAATGTATTCTATTAAAGACTCTAAAGTGAATCTTTAGAAAATAATTGACAGTGACACACACAAGCAAATCAACTCTACTCAGCAGAGTTGACTTGTTTGCATTTAATTTATTTTAATGTTTTGTATTAGATCTCTAATCGTGACAGTCGACGTTGATGCTTTGAGTTGGCCAAGTCAAAGCATCAAAAGGAAGGCACCTGATTAGCTATAGGTAGGAACAACACGCTGCTATGGGAAGGAATTACACATGCAACGCATGCAGTCCCTCCTCAGCTGCCAAACACTGAAGAAATGTAATCAGCCATTCACCTTTTCAATCTATGATGAAACTTATATGACCATATCAGTTCATCTATAGGTTCTCTGTCTAGACTCACTGAGATAGTCATAGTCCAACTAAATCAAAAGGACCCTTTTAAGCCTTAATAAGGCTTAAACATCTGATCGACTTGGCTTGCTCTTGATGCGAATTAGTTTCTATTGACGCACGATGCAGTCTGTTGATTAGCGTTCACCTCATCACGCACTGCGGGGGTGATATCTGTAACTGTATTCTGTTACCACGGCCATGCAATCAAAACAGCTTCAACTTCACACTGATTTAGAAGAATGATGGCCGGAGTGTGTGCAAGCAACTTACTCTTTGGCGTTTATACACAGCAAAATCCTTAGTGTTAATGTAGCCTTGGATAAAGACTTTCATAGATGTATTTAATCGATACATCTATGATAGTCTTGATCCTAGGCTAGTGTTAATGCATCCATTAACTCAGTGTTACAAATACATTTGTTAACTCTCGGTTAAATGACCACAGCACAAATAATGATCATTGGTTAAGAGAGAACTCGTAACTTCTCCGAACTTATTAAAGCGTTATTATAGTTGGGCAGCCATCTATGACTTAACAGAACAACCCCGCAGACAGTCAACAAATAAGGACAGCATTTGTGTTTACATTTCCAACCATCGACCCTGTGCTGCTTGCAATGCTAGCTCCATGGTGGCTAGCAGAGGAGGCTAATAGTCTAACTTAATCGATCACTTACCTGGTCTTTTAGCTGGTTTACTTCCCACACGAAACAGCGCATCCAACTAGCAGTTACAGATATAACGTTATCTGACTAAATAAAAGTTGTTTTTGTTTTGCTGACTCGGGGTAAAGCTGTGGAGGATTTACAAGCTAGCTAACAAAGCTGAACGGCTAGCTAAAAAGCTTCGAAGACGAGGAAGTTCTTATGTCGCTTATTTTAATTTTTAACATGGATGGTTTCATCTGTTTGGCTGAATTATAGGTCGACATATGACTTTGATGTCCCTGTTGGTGTATTCATTGTGAAGACGTTGCGTAAATTGTTCTTTACTTACCTTAGTCGTTGAGGTGTGTCTGTGTGGATCAGAGGTATGTTGGTAGGTAAGTTGATGCTGAAAACTTGGCCGAGCAGCAACTGGACAAACTATCTACCCGAATGCCTTAACTTTGTAAAGTTGGTGGAAGTAAATTAAAAGACTTCTGGTCTGGATGTTCCAAAGTAAAAGGTTTGTTGACTCACATCCACACCCACGAAAGGGTTTCAGAGTAGTCTCTGCCTGGAGCCAGGCTGTTATTATTGGCACTGGCAGTGGTGTAAAGTAACTAAGTTAATTTACTCAAGTACTGTACTTAAGTCACTTTTGTTTTGAGGATGTTTTACTTTACAGGAGAAATCCAATTTCCAATACTTTTACTTCAAATATTGTACTTTTACTCCACTACAATTCTTTGAAAACGTTAGTTACTAGTTACTTTGTATATTTGAATTATTAATTAGGGAGCTTGCTTTGGGACGTCAAACATAAAACATTTAACTACTTAAGTAGATGATGGCCCTGGGAAATAAGTAGCCTACTCTCACTCACATTATAGAAGAACTCGTGTGTGTTGTTGTACTTTATATCTTGTGTATCCCGTCCTCAAGAACCAGTGCACTTGGATTCACACACATTGGATCACTTTCACTGATTTTATTTTGAAGGAAAAATCACTGAGCGGAAGTTGTGATAGTAACTGATGACTTGACGCCATAGAGTTAAGCTTGACGCAGATAGCAGTAGAAGACTTCCCAGCCTTAGTGGAAGGTGATTACAAGTTGCGTTGCCAGATCTTGCGAGAGAAATAAGCAACACGTCGCAATGCGACGCGTTGTGAGCTTGTAGATCTGGCCTGCAAACATTCTAGAAACATTCTGGAAAAAAGTGACAAATGTGGAATATTTAAAGAAAAACACAAATCCGGTACGGGGTCCCATGGCACAAATATTTTCAGATGGGGGTCCATGGACAAATAGGCCGCTACATATTAATTTCGGGGGTTTCCTTGCTTGACATGAAAATGTTTGAGAACCGCTGTTTAAACAACATTAGGAAACAAGCCCAAATAAGCAAATACACTTCAGAAACGAGCCCAAAGCAATGCAACCCGCAACAAAAGATATTTACAAGCAACTTTACAGAAAAACAAGCCCAAAGTCGCTTATAATAAGCGGACATGGCAACACTGAAAACAAGTTGCAGCTCTCTTGCAGCAGGGAAATTAGCGCCACCTTGTGACCACTGACTACACACCGCTACACACCTGTTACAGGATAAATCAGCCATTCCCACAGACACTCAGGGAGACGTTTCATCTGCACTCCCCTGCTGTCATCTGTCCGCCACTATTGAGCCTGTCATAATGGCCTTTATAGAATCAAACCCAAAATTGGAAAAAGCTGTTCCTTCAGTTTTGTATTCTCTCCCTGTCTCCAGTTTTCTTTCAATGACTGTGTTCTCTTTTTTTGCTGTGGTCCATCTCTGTTTTGAGCACAAGCTTGCCTTCATCTACAATACAAAAGGAGAACAATATAATATTATAATATTACTTCATGTGCAACACACCACAAGAACCAGAGAACCACACACGCGCCGCGCGCGCACACACACACACACACACACACACACACACACACACACACACACACACCCACCCACCCACCCACACACACACCCACACACACACACACACACACACACACACATGATGATAAGAAAAAGAGGAAACATTATAAAGGTTCATTTGTTTTAAACAAACATCAGTTTGCTAGTTTATGAAATGAGCACCAACTGCAATACAGTTTAAGAAAGTCACACAATTCACACAGGTCCCACAGCTAACATTAACTGTTTGAAGATACTCTTCTGTATTAGTAGGCTACGTACGTATTAGTAGATACGTTTAGAATGGTAACTCTTCTCTTCATACGATTTGCTGAGGTATGAAACAGAATGGTGTCTGCGCTCTACCTCAAAGAATAAAAAAAGAAAAAGAGTCAGAATGCAATTAACCTAAAAAAAAGAAAGAAATATAGTCTTGTAAACATAGCTTTAGTTTAGGTGGAATTTGATCTTTTGGGGTGATATTAAGTGGACTCTTTTACTTTGCTCTCAGTTAGTAGAAAAGCATAAATTCCTCTCAAACATACTTTTACTGTATAGGATGCTGTTGAACAACAAAAACCATTGTTTGTATGGAGAAATCTAATGCAATGTTACTAATTATTAGGCTATTGCTAATTAGATTTCTTTAGACAGCATATTGTGGTGTTCTCACTTAACTATTATTATTATTATTATTATTATTATTATTATTATTATTATTATTATTATATTATATTACTTCTAGTAGTATTACAAAAATATGTTATATGAGCAATCCAATGATAAACTATACAGAAGCCGAAGACAGCTTGAGATCTCGTTTGTCACTCGAAGATCTTGGACGAAGATGGATCCCACAGCCCAGAGGGCCGATGGCGCTGTGGTTGGTTGTCAAGGGCGGTAAATTTACCTTCCTGGGTCGTCAGGAAAAAACATATAATACATATATTTATCAAACTACCGACAATTAATTAACAGGTGTTAAGAGCTAATAATTGCCCATCTTATTTATCAATCTGGTCAGAACTACCTCTGCTCGCCACAGTCATTTCTAAATACTTTAACATAGATATATTTATGGCACTTTAATGTCAAGAGAATGTTGTCTCCTCGCAACCGGCTAGCCATTCACAGCACGACGGATCATCATCCCTCCGGGTGATGGGATGTAGATTTGACAGCTCTCGAAGAAGGACCCCTCGTCAGCGCAGGCGCACATCTCACCCTTTAAGCCTGATTAGTTGCGCACCAGTCCCGCACGCGAAAATAGCCGACCTACAAGTTAAAACATTCAGACAAGCGATGCACTGTGAGCTTGTAGATCTGCTATTTTCGGCCAGCAGCGACGCAGGCGCGCAACTAAAGTATAACCAAGCTTCACTTTGGATGTCAACTCCACCACTAGACATAACGGACAAATACAACACACAGGCTAAACTCGCTAGCATAAATAAGCTGTTGATTCCTTTGCATTTATAGCTCCCTTAACTCCGGAGACAGTAATGAGTTAAATCGCCGAAACGAGTTAAATATCTTAATTATCATAATTATATTAATTGTCACGTTGAAAATGGACCAAGAATTTGAAGACATGGATTCAGAGGGCCGGTGGCAAAACCTATACATAGTAAGTGGTGTGTGAGCTTAGCATGTGGCTAACAGCGCTGCTGGCTTGACAGTCAAGCAAACGCGCATTTCGCTAGCTGGCTAATAATGCTACATGAGACTGTTGGTATATTTCTAACCCGGTATATCTCAATACTTCACCTGTCCCGTGGAAAGATCCCGTTCTTTTACATGTGTGTCAAGACCCAGAGGTGTAAAGTAATTTCTTAACTTTTATTGAGCATTTATTTTATGTACGTGTACGATTTTGAGTACATTCTATAACCAGTACTAATTAATTTAATGAGTAGATTTCTCTGCCACTTTACATTAGAGTAGTCTTTGCTTGTGCTGTTATAATGACAGTCAGGAGGAGATGCCATTGAAGCTTGCCTTGCTTTGAACCTAGTCTTTTGAGAAAGATTTCTCATAAAGAAACATTGGTCATTAGTAGCATCTATCTTCTATTGACAAAATAAAATATGACTCAGTATACAACATAGGCATTGTTTGTCATATCTTTGTGCATGCTTGTCAAAAGGAGCCTGAGAGCTCATTCCTGTGTGTGTGAGTGAGAGTGTATTTGAGAGAGTGAGTGTGTGTGTGTGTGTGTGTTGTGCATGTGTCTGCCATGTGTGTGGGGTGGGATAGGGAATCATTACTGTAATATTGGCATACAATAATACATACACTTGTACAACCAGTATTAATCAAAATAAAATTAATCCAACTTAAAGATGTTCTCCTAAACAAACACAGGTACACTAGCACAAAAAAGCACATGCTAGAACTCTTTCCACCTCTGGAAATGCGCTAATGTCATCTGCCTGGTATATCTGTCCTATCGCAGGATGTAGGTTATTTATTTTAGATGTGTCACTTCCTTTTTGATCACCTTTAACTATGAAACGTTCTGCTTATGTTGATGTATGTGATTTTATTGATACTGGTGAAGATGATCAAAATTAACTAATCACGATCCTAGCTTTGACTCTTGCCTATTTTGTCCATAAGGCATCAGCAACTGCTACTAACTGAAAATATTGGCCTGAGCTTCTGTGTCAGATGCATGTTAGAGCGAAGTCACTAACGCTCTGAACCAGGGCTAGTCTGTGCAATGCATGTGGTTGAAACACAGTTAATTAATAATCTTGAATTATGTAAACAAAATTTACTTTGTCTTACACAGCATCATTAGGGCACAATATTTTCAGGCTTATTTGTTGTCAGACCGTACACATGAAGAAGAGTGCATCAGGGACGCAAATGATGCATAGCCTGCAAGCTAGTTCAGGGAGTTACACGCATGTGCACCACTATGTGGGCGATGTACCTGTATATGTGACATGTCAAGCAGCTGACCAATTTGGCGGTCTATTTAAGCTTGCCTTATTCATTGTTCTGCACCACAGTGGGCTCTGCTTTCCCTAAGAGTTCTGTTTTCCCCTGGGGGGATTGTATATGTATCTCCCTGATCTTAAATGGTTGTCTTCTAATGTGCTGAGCAGGGAGTAATATATAGCAGAGCCTAAACACCCAGATCAAAAATATTTGTATTTACATTGTATTAACATTTTATCTGTCGATTTATTTTCATTTCTTCATTAATTGATTATTTTAAATGATCTGACATCACCATAGATGTGTGCACTGCTCATTTAAGAAAGGCATGACTGTTATTTGGATCAAACCTGACATAAACTGTACGATCATGTTGTGGTTTTTGTTCCCAAAATAGGAGACGGGCACTTGTAACCTTGTTTTAAAACTTTTCTTTGAACTGACATTAGGAAATCAGGAATCAGTCCCATGAATGCTCCTACAAAGTCGCCAAGTGTCCAGAGAATCGCAATCGTAACAGATACAGAGATGTCAGCCCATGTGAGTGACTCCACACCATTCATCTGACATATTTCTTGAAGCCTCAAAATGCCTTAGTCTAGTCACAATAGTCACAACTAATCCCTAAACAATTCTCCTCTCCCCCTTTATTCTAGTTGATCACAGTCGGGTGAAGCTAGAGAGTACAGAAAACGACTACATCAACGCCAGTCTGGTAGTGATGGAGGAAGCCCAGAGAAGTTACATATTGACTCAGGCAAGTTCAAGATGGCTCACTTCAGATTGTGGCAGAAGGATAAGTGATTAACCACATTAACTCTGGTGTCCCTATTTTGAGCATGTCATTAGGGAACGATGTTCAAAAACCTTCAAGACTTTTCCAAATCTTTCAAAAATAGCGCACTAATCTACAAGCTCACAATGTGTCGCTTTTGGATGACAAAAGGAACATCCCAAGGATGAACATTTCTGTATAAGGTTTAAGTCATGCAATAGTATTATCATCACTGCCCCAAACAAAATCATATCATTGTTTGAAGGAAACTTGCAAGGCACAGAAACCACCCAGAATAGATGGCTTCTTCACAGTAGGTGTCTCACAGACAGGGACAGTAGATGCTGAGTTTGGATATTAGCTTTTGGCAAATTTTCACTGCATGGTGCCGACTTGACACTACTCGCTTTACGTCGTTTTCTACTGCAGATAGGACCCCCTCAAAGTAGATTGTTATCATAGCCAGCTACATAAATGAGTCTGTGAAGCCCTAGACTGCAGTGGTGGACGGGTACAGTACTTTACCCCTCTATTGCCCTCAGTGTCATTTTTTTGGCCAAGTGCCAAAGCGGAACACTTTCATAACACTAATTGATAGAAAATAAGTTTTATTTTTTTAGTGAACTACTCCTTTTAGTAAGCTTTAAAACGAGGAGCTCCTGGACAAGGTTGTTATATGCCCTGTACCGCTGTCAGGGGTAGAGGATGTTGCGTCTTTCGTTTTCTGCAGAAGCACTCAAGGCACTGTAGGCAGTGCTTTTTCTTCATAACAGGCAGACAGTGTGAACACACCCTAGGTTAGCCGTGTTTATTTACTCAGTAATTCAGACTCATCCACAGCTCCATCGTCATGAAAATACTGTGACAAGGTTCTTATACACCGGGGGCATTTGTTTTCTGATAATGTTTGATTATACCTTGGTGCTTTTGAGATTATGCAAATCTAGTCCATCCCGTTCATAGAAGATCTACAGTACTACAACATTTTACTGTCACCCGGGCAAACTAGATAAACAGTCTACACAGAAAGAGAGGTGAGACAGCCGTTGCCATATATCCGAAAATTCATTGAGTTTATTTTCCAAAAATACAATGTATTCCTTTCACTCTAAAGGAATACATTAGAGTGAATTCCAGAGAAAACACGATTTGCTGTGGAAATGAAAATTTAGTGACATTAAGAGTGAAATTGGACCAACATGGCTTCTGTTAACCACTTTAACCATGGCGTGTGTATTAGGTGAAAATTAGCATTGATTTGACGCATTGTGAGTTTATAGATTGGCAATTTTCAGGAATAATAAATACAAATAGAGTTTAAGTGGTTAACCCTTCTTTATCACTGACTTGAAGTTCAGGTGGAACTGTGGTAACTATAAAACATTAATTCACAACATATTTTTTAAAGATTTAATGTCAACAGCCCAACCCTTTGCTCTGTGTTTTGTGCCAAGCGTTGTATGTGCTGCTGATGAGTTAAACATATTTTTGTATCATCACTAGTGTCAACAGCCCTGACTTCTGTGTGAACTTTCATTTTCACTTTAGCTTACTGCGTTGCTGATCACATTGATGTAATGTAACAGTGTGTTACTCAGCTGATGTATTGTATCTATCTATTTATTTATTTGTGCCCAGTAGAGACCTCACATTTCCACTGAAACTGACCTCCCGAAATTCCAGTCCAGAGATTACGTATTTCTGTGGTCGGAAGCAGGAAGTTAGCACCTTCCTGGTTCTCTCGACAAAGGTCAATGGAATTTTTGCATTGGATTTTTTATTCTTGCCAAAAATAAGCTGTGGGAAATAAAAGTTTCGGTTTTATGAAGCTTAAATGCAATTTCTAGAAGTGAAACGCTAACGTTACACTATGAACGAACGACTCCATGGTTGCATGTCTTGAACATAAGCACCACGAATGATTGCGTGTAATGTCGACAACAACGTCTGTAGTTTCATTTAGCCAAGACTTAACGGGTTCATGAGCTCCGGCACCTAATCATTTACAAATTAAGCACTGAATCCACCGTGGTGCATCCGGCTTTGTGGAGTGTCTGATACGAACACAATTGGCCAGTGTTCTGGGGAGGGAAGCCGGGTGGGTAGGGCGATATCACTGCATGTAATCCTATGGGCTGGGATGGCACCTGTCAGCAGTCAGACTGTTGGGCGGGGGGAGTAGGACAAAGGCTCTACGTCCTCCCGGTGGGGGCACCTCACAGTGACAACACACAAAAATGTGTGTGGGGAGGAATCAATTGGCATAACGACATAAAAACAGACCTTGAGAGAGAGAACCAGGAAGTACAAAACAAATCAAAAATAATTATTTGGAAGTGCTATATATTGATTTGTGCTTCCTTCTGTTAATGTCTGTAGGGCAGCCCTGTCTGTAGGGCAGCACTGTTTTTTTCTTAATTTGTTAGTCTGTTTTATTGTCATAACTTGATATCAAAATAACAAGAAAGTAAAAAAGATACTGACCTCTCCCATTGTCCTAATGAACTCTGTTGCTCCTATAGTACAATTAATGGAGGTGCCCTGTCTGTTTTTGTCACTGTTTGCGCGTGTGTGTTGTCCACAGGGCCCACTCAGGAACACATGTGGACACTTCTGGCTGATGATCTGGGAGCAGAACACCAAAGCTGTCATCATGCTCAACAGAGTCATAGAGAAAGGCTCGGTAAGACTTAGAATCATAAATACATCATACATACATAATGTCTAATCATCAGACACACACGTGTGCACACACACACACACACACACACACACACACACACACACACACACACCATAGTAGATAAACCAGATGGCGGAAACACCCAAACACTGGACATATCACAGAAACACAGTACACACTTAGACCAAAATATTCTACAGTTACACACACACACACACTGACATGCTATGTTGTCAGGAGAGAACATACACAGTTCTGCGTGAATGACATGAAATGTAGGAAATCAATTGAATGGGTTAATTTACAGGGAATATGTTTTTTGAGCTTCCATGAATTTTAACGCGCTCCCTCCTATGAGTGGTCATGACATTTGGAATTCAGTGTTTTGAGAGGGTAGTTACAGTGCATGGGCTGATAATGCATCAAACATCTACCTTTCTTTTCTCAGAAAGAGATTGAACGTCTTAGTCTAGAAATATTTACCTAACAAGGCAAAACATCTTCCATTGCAGGGAAAGATAATAGACCTGCATAGACCTGAAACAGTGATGGATATGTACTGTATGCTTGATAAGATAAAATGGTGTATAAGACTGTGGTTTATGCGGGTGTCCCAGCAACAGCAGTAAGCATTAAACGGGATAGGTACAGGTAAGACTAGAGAGAGATGCGTATAAAATACAAAATACAAATTGAACAAAAATAAAATAAGTGGATTTACAGTCTGACTGAGGCCATCTATCTGCCTTTGGTCTGACTGACTGGGTTAATATAATGTATATTCTCTATCAATAATTATAAGTATAAATGTACAATCTATCTCCAGTAAACATTCATCTATCACCTAGAAATTGATATATCCTGTATTTGTACAGACCCTCGACAATATAATGAATCGTTTACAGCAGCTATCCTTAATAACAGGCATCTGTGTCAGTTCTGTAGTGTAATGTCCCAGTAATCCATGTGCCAAAGTCGAGCAGGATTCATTAACCACTTAAATCCTATGTACTTTGCTGTACATCAAATAGTTAAATAGCTGATCAAAATAGTTGTGAGCTTGTAGATCTGCTTTTTTCGTAGCGCGGCACCGAGTGCCGCGCTACGAGCTTGTAGATCTGCTATTTTTGAAAAATCGTGAAAATGTGTGCAAATCTTTGAATATATATATTTTTAAGCGAACATTTTAACTCAAATCTTTGCTTCTGGGGGGTCCCTGGAACAAGATATTTTGATGGGGGTCCGTGGCCAAATACATATAATTTTGTGGATTCTTGACATGAAAAAGATTGAGCACCACTGATATAGAAACATACGTTTTTCAGAATAATGTTGAGATTTAGGAGACATGTAGAATCGGCTTCAGGTCTCAATGGGGAGAGCATGTCAAAGTGTTTTTGCTGCAAGCATGTTAATGTTTTGATGTCACAAAACCTCTCTCTATTTCTCAGGAAAAGTGTGCTCAGTATTGGCCCACGGCGGAAGAGCGGGAGATGGCCTTCCGAGACACACGATTTGTGGTTACGCTGCTATCGGAGGACGTCAAGTCCTATTACACCACCAGAGTGCTAGAGCTGCAGAATGCTAACGTAAGAAGCACAAGCATTCTGTCATACTGATGATGATAACTTCTCTAGAACTTTGCTGTCCACTGCACTCCAATATTCCTATCTTTACTCAAAAAACATCCAGTGACCCTGCAACAATTGAGATATAATTTACAAAATAGAAGGATTCCTCCTAAATCAGTTTTATTCTGTTGACAGCCAGAGAGTTTTTCAAAGCTGTGATGATTTTGGGTGACTTTACATTAACGTCATTAATGGATTTTTCAGAACATGAAAACAAACATACACAAAAAAGAAAAGACTAGCACATTACTAACAAACAAACCGAACATACAAAACATACAAATACAAACATATAAGGGGAGGAAACTGTCTCTCTACTTGGTCACTTATTTACTAGTTATGCATACGTATAATCCATACACTTGGTCACATCTTCAAAACCGGAGAACAAAAGGTCCATTAATGGGACAAATTCGACGTGCACCTTATTCAATATGGTCAATCAGAGAAAAATAAAGGAAATTCAATTAAAATAACTGAATTCAAATAGAGATGTGCAATTCTTATTGCACTGGACCTTTTAATCACTTTCAACCAGGCATCCCTGTTTTGGGCACGTCATTATAAGCAAATATTTTCAAACATTTCCCAAAATTGTGAAAATAGTCAATGCTTCTGATTGTCAGCTTGTAGATCGGCTATTTTCGATGTTTATGAGATGGGGCTTAAGTGGTTAACACTGTTTTCCTTTTTTCTCCATTAACATTGCAGACAGGGGAGAAGAGAAAAATCCACCACTTTCATTACACCACGTGGCCTGACTTTGGTGTCCCAGAATCCCCAGCGTCCTTCCTCAACTTCCTGTTCAAAGTTCGGGAATCTGGTTCTCTGGACTCGGATCATGGGCCAGCGGTGGTGCACTGTAGCGCAGGGATCGGACGCTCAGGGACGTTCTCACTAGTGGACACTTGTCTGGTCTTGGTAAGCCTCTGGTTCTTATCCTGGTTTTCAACCTTTTTTGCACTCTGGACCACTAGCATATTTTGAACAATTCTCAAGGACCCCACCTCCTCACAACAATACACTGTATATAGTATTTAATTAAATTAATTGTGGCGGACTGCCAAAGTCTCAGAATGAACCCAAATATAAACATTGGAGGAAAGAAGTTCGGAAATGTGTGTTTGGTAGATTAAGTCTCTGTTGTTGTAACAATGCTTCTTGGCAATACCTTTTGCACCGTTGGAAAGCCTGTTTATTTCCCTTTTAAATAGTGCCCTATGTGTAAGGAACATGCATGTGTGGGATGAGCAGCACAACTGAATAAGCAGAATAAGCTCGGAAACAGACATTACTACCCTATAAATAAGCCCGGAATGATAAGAAACACACCGGCCCAGCGGTTTCAATAAAACAGCGGTTAATAAAAGTAAATAAAAACAGTGAAATCTATCATTTGTTCATGCTGTTGATTGATACTTATGTTTAATTCATACTCTGTCGTACGATGGTGTCGCTTGCCTAAAATAGACCATAAGCTCACACTGTATTGCATTGTGACCTTATAGATCGGCAATCTTTGGCAGTATTAATCAGGCTTCAGTCTTACTCTGAACTGAGCGTGTCTATGATCCCGGACAGATGGACAAGAGGAAAGAACCGTCATCTGTGGACATCAAAAGCATCCTACTGGACATGAGGAAGTACCGCATGGGCCTCATACAGACCCCAGACCAGCTGCGCTTCTCTTACATGGCTGTTTTGGAAGGAGCCAAATCTATTATGGGAGACTCCTCTGTACAGGTACTGACACACACACACACACACACAATCCTACATATCTTTTTAAGGAAGTCAGTCACACACACACACACACACACACTGTCTTGCTTGGTTCTCCTCAGTGGCTTAAGCAATTGCTTGGTTCTCCTCAGTGGCTTAAGCAATTGCTCAGAACTTGCACACAGCCATTGACCATTAGCATATGCACACCGTGAGGAAGCCCGTTTTTCACTTCGCCACAATTCAAGCTGTTTATTAGCATTTTTCTGGAAACTAACTGTACAACCGTTTCGCCGTTACTGAGCATGCTCGGCCACGGGGCCACAGGGTTTGTTGTCATGGCTACGGTCCCCCAGTCTATGGGATGTACTCTGTTAGCTCTTGGTGCTAACTGCGTTAGCGGCCACGGGGTCTGTTGTCCCGGTTACGCTCCCCCAGGCTATGGGATGTACTCTTGTTATCACGGTCCCAACCAGTGGCCAGTCCCCGGGTAGACTTGGCTACAGGCTGCAGCTCTCGGTGCCAATAGCGTGAGCGATGAGTGTGTAGATTGTTTACTCGGGCATTGATGCAACGGAGGCAGCGCTTATTATGTGCGATCTCACTACGTGTCAGAAAGTACATTATTTCAAGTATTTTCACGTTGAGAGACGACACGAGCTGGCCGGGACAAAAACCTTTCTCTCTCTATGACCATGAAGATGGATCCTGTGTGTGTGTGTGTGTGTGTGTGTGTGTGTGTCAGCGCTGCGCTAGGCAGAGAGTAGGCTACAGATCGAGTCAGAGGATTAACTGTATATAAACCAAAGTCTGCAAATACTTTTGACTGCGCACATCCCCGGGTATAGACTAGTGTTAAGTTAACTTTTGTTCCTCTTTGATTTCCCTTTTATCTTTGTCTGTGAGTCTCTCTCTCTTGTACACACACACACACACACACACACACACACACACACACACACACACACACACACACACACACACACACACACACACACACACACACACACACACACACACACACACACACACACACACACACACACACCTTGAGTGGAGTGAATCAGCTCCTCTGGCTTGGTTCCCAGAACACCATCTAGCCTCCGTTTTTCATCTCTCCTTCACGGAGGTGCGTTTTTTTTTAACAGACAGATGAAGTGGGTCCAGGAAACGGCTCCCTACTGAGATTGATGCTGTAGGGCTGGATTAGATTCCGGACATTCATCTAAGTGGAAAAGTGGGAATCTTCATATACGGAGTGAGAGAGGCTAGTCTTGAACGCTGGGGCACATTTTCAGTAGAAAATGTTGAATAAAAAAAATATTTAAGAATAAGGTGTTTGAAGGTCCAGTCAGTGGTCCACCTCCCTCTTTTTTTGTTGTGGTGTTGGATATTGCAATATTTGTCTCCATATGTTATATGTTTTGCTGTATACTGTAAAATAGTTAAAGCACATTAACCCTGGCAAACCTATTTTGGGCAAATACATTAAAATTTCTATTTTGACAAATTTTGTAAAATATACAAGCTCACAACTCGTTGCAATGTAACAAATTGTGAGCTTGTAGATCGGCTATTTTCTCTATTTGTCGTACAACAAAGTATTATAGTGTTTAAATTCAAATTATATTAAAATATTGCATGAATAATTTGCATATTTGGCTATATTGCATCAAGTTGTAGATTGTTAGATATTATTGAATGACTTGTCTGTCTGTGTTTCTCATTTCTTCTTCTAGAAGCGGTGGCGAGAGCTCTCTAAGGAGGACCAGGACCCAGTGTCTGACTCTCCTCCGCCGGCCCAGCCCGAGTCCAAGTGTCCCCCAGAGAGGTGCAACGGCATCAGCCAGCGGGACGAACCCCAGCCAGAGGCGGACGGAGACTGCACACAGGAGGACAGAACCTCTACTCCGCCCCCCTGCAAAGAGCAGGAGGTGGACGCAAGCACAACGCAGTTAGTATACATTCTGTCTGCACTGCACTCTGCACTCACCGCAATCAAGACACTACACATTTTATCCAATCAAGATCAACTTGACTTAAATCAACTCCATAAAGATTCAGTTTAATAGTGTTCCAATTTTGTCTGCTCATTTTTGTTTGTTTAGTCACTTCCAATTTCCCTTGTTTATCTTGTGTCCTGCATGAGATCTCCCCCCTGATTGGATAAAACTGGTATCCTGACATGAAAATAAATTCACTAAAGAGTTGGAGAGACGAGGAGTCGCCTGTTACTAAACACTCTATAACAATGATTGCTATCAGAATATAAGTTATCATATTTTTCATTTGAAAATATCACAGTAAATGTAAATCTGCTTTATAATTTGACCAGTTTGATTAGCACAGTGCTTTGTTTTTCTACACAGAAAGAGACGCAGAGAAGACAACTTCTCCAAGACGACCACAGCCAAGACACCCCAGCAAAACAAACCCAGAATCAACGACACAGAAAAGAAGAGGAAGAGGTGATTATTCCTGTCCTAAAAACTCCCTTATGCTGTATACCAAGCATATAGTTCGGATTTTGTGTGTCACACTCTAATTCAGGGGTGAGCAACCACCTCGTTTTTGTGATCAGTGATCAGCCTGGGCTTTTGAGGTAATCAGTTTGTTTTGATAATTTTTATCTAGGGATGCCAGGTTGTTAAATTGACTGCTATGCTTGTATTATTCTAATTAGCAGCCTATAATAAGACGTAAAAGCAATGGTGATTTTCAATGTCTGGGCATTGGGTGATGCCCTGGAAAACTGTGATTGTATGCCCGAAAAGGTTGCCCACCCCTGCTCTAATTCATGCATCTTTTGTATCACTGTGATTTTCTGTTAAAGTGACTGCAGGGTTGCACCAATGCTAGCTTTCATGGTCAGTTTCAGCAATTGATTGATTGATTGAATCCACTACTTTAAGCAAACTAAATAAGCTCAGTTTTGGTGTAATTCATCAGTGTACGAGCCAGATACGTATACCACAGCATACTGGTGTTGGTGCAACGCTCACTGAAAGTCATTCCATCTGTGAAAATCCACATAAACTGCAGCCATCCTGCCCTTTTAAGTTCCTCTCTGGCATGATTTCAACCCATGACCTCTTAATATTTAGTGCAGGAAGGGAAATAAGAATGACCATCTTCACCACACATGACTCCACTATCAGTAAGAGAACAAAGCAGTGTTGACTTATAGAGGGGAAATCATACTCCCCACGAGCCCCCAGTGCATGACTCAGCCACCTCATGACACAAGTTAAAGGCCTTTCTCTATATTTACATTCCTCCCCCTCTCTCCCTGACAGCTCTGTCCCAACAGCCTCGGTCAGTCATATGACTCGCTTAGTTAGGTCTAGTCGGTGAGGTTCTTAAACACATGAAAACCTAATGGGGTGAACATTCAGACCCCTGGTGGACCCCGGTCACCGAATCATATAGGGTTTAAGGGGTTAAAAAAGGCAAGCCAGTTAAAGTATAACTGACAGATCAATCATGTTGATTGACAGTGCACGTAATAACAGGGCAGGTCATTTCAGTGTTTTACTTTTTTTCCCAGTAATTAGTTTATTCTGATTCCCATCAGTTGCTGCGAAGATGGCAGCTATTCTTCCTGGGTTCCACATGAACAAAGCCAAAGTGCACCATATCTGGCAACAAGGTTTTAATCTGTTACTGTGGTTCTTCTCGGACAGTTTGGGCTGCATTTGCTGTACATGACCAGAGCTGGCCTGTCCAGGGGGGTGCAGTGTAACTTTGCTCCCCTCTGTGACAGCAACACCCATGAAAGAAGACTTTTAGAGGAGGTTTACCCGCAGGTTTTAAAAAGAAAACCAAGACTTGTACGTCAAGGAGTGTGTGTGTGTGTCTGTGTGTGTGTCCTTTGTGTCTGCGGTGCTTTTTGATTTCTGTCGGGGTTGTGTTCATTCTTTGTCTTGCTTGGCTCTGGTGGTCTGTAGTTGTGTTCACGTAAGGCTGCACTGTGGCATGGTGTGTGTGTATATGTGTGTGTGTTTGCAGTAAATGGTTGTTTGTAGTTACTGGCCTCAGGTTAAGGTGCAGTCTCTAAAGTGGGACCATTTAGTGATTAGTATACAAAGTTAAAACTGCAACTGGGAAATTAAATTTGGGAGCACTGATGCATTTGGTGGCACATTTTCTATTGTGAAGTGTTTATTTGTCCTGTTCTCTAACCAATCAAATATTTTGCATACTGTACCTCAATACTGGATAGTACTTCAAAAGACAATAACTACAGGGTTGATCTTAGTGGTAATCTAAATATTTATTTTTGCAAAGACTGGAAGTTAAGACAGTTTAGAGTGTGGCTATAATAAACACTGTAATATGACCGTAAACGACACTAGCCACTCACTCACAGGTACTTGAATGTTACAGTATACCGTACCTTTTAGTCATCCAGCTCAGCTCAAAATCTGAAACCGAGGTTAAACTTCCCCTACTGCCTCTCTGGGTCGGGGGTTAATTATCAGTCAAAGAGAATTTTTAGAAAGAGGGAAATAGAAGATGTGTAGATTTCACCCCTCTTTAACCAGGTTGCGCAATATCTACCAGGAATCCTTTTTCTGTCGACCGAATTAGCCACTACGAAATTCAACAACCAACACTTGTAATCTTTGAAAAGCAGTACATTTTAAGCCCTGAAATGGTGCTGCAGTTGAACAAGATGTAGTTTTCTGCTTGACAGCAGTTGGTCAAAGACATGGATAGCGGCAACGTTAATGCTTTTTTTAAATGGTAAATAGTTTAAATGGTAAATTGTCGAGTTTAGGTGTAAATAGTTTACAAATTAGGCAAGCTGGTTGCTTAGCTGTATTCAAGGACCTGTTGAATGCAAATCAAGGCTCTCAGCGGTGCACTAAAATGTCTAACCAGCAGAACTTTGAAAATTGCAAATGACCCTATTTGGTAGCACCTGCTGAGCGATGAACATCAATATGGGATGGCTTGCTTAAAGGTTGTAACGCACTAAGGCGACGCCAATAGAGTAACAAATCCTTTATTTGGAAACCTTTATCTTTTCTCTTTTTTTTATATATATATATTTCTTCATACATTGTGGCTAATTATATTGCTCAACAGGTGAAGTTGGTTTTCATTTCATGGGATCTCCAAGTTCCTTTCAGAATCAAAGCAAGGCTATGTTAGTAAGTAGATAGTGGGGTTTAAATGGCAGCAGGTATAGTATTTTTGGATGGATTTATGACTTGTATGTTTAAGATATAACTGGGAAACGGGGTGCAATTTGATTGAGAGATTATGGTCAATTCGGACAATGCCAGTATTGATTACAGTGGCTGAATGAGGTGTGTCATGTTGTCCTCTGGCACAGTCTTACAGTAAGTCATGAGGGCGTCATTTTACCGCCAGGACAATCTCCCTCGATATGCAGTTTGCTGAAATCGTTGGCATATAATTATCCTCTGACTCTCCAAAATATGTTAGAAGTACGGATTCTATAGAAATACCTGTGCAGCTGGACCTAGCTTTAAGCACCACGCTTTAAGCTAATTTAACCTTCATACTAACGCCTTTGTTTTATTTTATTTGACTCCTGCCTTGTTATGAAAAGGACATTAAACTTTGGCTGCAGGGTCACCTGTTTCTAAGCGCTTTTCACTCCTGATGACATCTTTGAAAAACCTTCCAGTGAAGTGCAATCCAACTTCTGTTACCTGTCAAGGGCATAGGTGGCAAACATTCAAACTTAATGTGGTGTTCCAATGCTCCTACAATTCAGTTCATATTTGTTTTTGCAAAATGTCCAGTATTTCTGTTGGAGGTTTGCAGCTGGAGACAGATCTTAACTTTAGTCAAGTTATCAAGAGCATCTGAACACAGCATGACATGATGATGCTTATTAAAATGATTGCTGCTATTGCCACAATGTAAAATGAGTGAATGCTGTGATGATCAAAGTGATCCAAAGATGCTGAGGATTTTACTTTGTGTGTATTGTACACACATAATGGACCAGGCTGTATCAATTTACACCATCTAAAGTGTAGAACGTCAACTTCAGGTGGCCATGACAGTGACCAAACATGTCTAATTTCTGGCACACGTAAATTCCTTGGATCACTTTGCCCTGCACTCAAAGTCTCAACAGTTGTCGTTTGTATCTGGTTCTGAATTCAACCCTGTTGGACCCTGTTGTTTTTTTGTTGTCTCGTAACAGGGCAAAAACCAGCGACAGCTAACCCGTCAAGACCACAGCTCCGGCAGCAAAGCCAACCTCGGCAGGGACCTCCGGCTCTTTACCAATTTCCTTCTCATCCAATCCAAAGCCACCCCCAACACCTAAACTCCTGTTATGTAGCCTGCTTGTCTTTTTGGTTGCCTGGCACAGTGGCAACTATCCAAATTCATTCAGTTTCTGCTGAAGCCTTTCTCCATCATGCCTACCCACCCCTTCACTCATGCATAATTATGCTCTGTCATACGACAGTGTCACTGATGAGGCTTGCTTTGAGACGCTTCTCGGTTTTGCCTACACGTTTGGCTGTCCAGATGTGGTTAATATTCTGTGCTCACATCCTGGGCTCACATGGCATCGACAAGAAGTGCAAGATCAAGTATGACCAGAAGCAAAAACGCTACTCCCTCATGCAATAGAAAGACAATATCAGTCACCAGAACCAAGAACGTGAGTTTTCAATGAATCTAACTAGTTTGAAGTTATAATGGGTTTATATAGGAAGGGGGTGTGACTGATAAAATAAAAATCCAATATCTAAATACTGAATCAAACAAGAGAAAAAACAATAACCAGGTGCGGATCAAACGGGATCAACATGAGAAAAAACTACCGATGATCCGGGCACTCAGGAGTAAAAAGGAGGAATAGCCTTTATTTATTAAAAGGCAACTGCCAACATGTTTCGACCTCCGAAGGTCTTCATCAGGGCGAAAATGACCTGATGAAGACCTTCTGAGGTTGAAACATGTTGGCTATTCCTCTTTTTTTACTCCTTAGTGCCCTGTTGTTTTTTCCTCACTGAATCAAATAACTTTGAAACTGTCTGAGGTGCACACCGAAAGTCTGAGTAGATGTTAAAATGACCCCAAATATGTTTGTGGGCTTTTCCTGGTTTTAATTACTTCAAAAAGCCAATCTACAAGCTCACGACAATGCGTTGCAAAGTGTTGTGAGCTTATAGATTGCCTAAAATATTTTATTGTCACAATATCAATAGAGGTATTTGTTCAAAAATATTGTGAGATTTTAGTTTGACCAAATTGCCCAGCCCTAGAGCACAACACTTTACAGGCATGATGTGATCTTGTAGACCGGCTGTTTTCAGCGCGTGACACCGTTGTATGAAGTATAAATCAGGCTTCAATTTCCTCCACACTGAGCTCTATCCCTCCTTAATCCCCACATCAAACATCTCTATGCTCAGTCCCAAGTACCTTGCAGTCTTTCATTTGTTCCTCAGCTGCTTTTATGCACCATCTCTTCACTGTTTACTTCACACTTCAACATTCTTCTGAAGGAAGGACATTAGTTTTTTAAAAGACAAACACACCAGCTCAATCTCCCTGTTGGCGCTGCTGCTTGTGGCCTCACAGAAAATGCATCCTTTGTTTTTTATTATTTTATTTGCTTTACAGGTCATTTTTTACCATTTAACGTATGTCATTTGTTCAGGTTTTTGCAGCCTTTGCATTTTATTCAATTAAGGTTAAGGCTCAACAAAGTGAACTGAAAAATAGGGGCTATGCATTGCCAATTTGTAATGTTAATATACAGTACCTGTATTTTTTTGAGGACCTTTTTCAGAGGCAGAAATAAAATGTTCTATTTTTTATAAGTAATTACTTGAAGTTTTCCAGTGTGCTGGGAGGGCTAAATGAAAGCACCCCCCCTCCCTCCACCAGAGAGATTCAGTGGCATGTAATGTGTTTCCAAGATGTACATAGTGTTCTTTTTAAAACGTTGTGTAAAAAGAAATATTTTTGCTTGTAAAAAAAGACAGAAAACGATGTATTTGTTTTGAACACAGAAGAAAGCATATTTCATGACTTATTCTCCTTTTCTAAAAGTCTTAAGCTTAATTTATACATAGTTGTACGGCCATGTTGATCGCCGAAAATCTGTTATTTCCGGCAAGCGACGTGGTTGTATGACGACGCATTAAATTGGCTTTATGTTCCCCTGTCTCCTAGAGGGTAAATCTACAAATAAAACTGGTATTATCTAGTTTGCATAACTATGGTGTCTCGTAGATGTTTTTCCTTTAGTTAACGTAACCAAACCATCCACTTTAATTTACAATGGCAGCAACTTGTGGTATAAATACAGCTTTAGACAACCGAACACTTACAGATATACAGTACAATCGAGTGCAGAATAAATAATCAGTGAGGAACTGCGACCCAGCCCACAAGGCGTTTATTCGTGTGTATACTGCCTTGAATACTGCACCACCACATTGGTCCTGCAGAAATTAATTTCAGACCACTTCAGTGACCTTGATTTAAAATCAAACTAGTGTATGTTCATTTGGAGATGAAACTCTTTTTGATTCCTAACAAAAATAAAAAATAAATCTAGTTATTTTATACATTAAATAATATTCTGCACAATACCTAAGAGTATAAAATATACAATTGGTGGATTTTTTATTAAGGTGAACGTACAGTATTTATCACCCACTGCATACAGCATTCATTAAGTAAAAAAAGAAAGTCAATGCCGTCTCCACAGCAACCCAGCCAAAACAAATGCTATCAAGAGTGAAGAAACCTCAAGGTTAGCTGGTATGCAAGATGCGGTCAATGACAGCATCCGAATACTTCCTCTCCATCATAAGAACAACAACTGAATCTATAACTGGTTCCAACATGTTTCAGGATGGAATCAAATTACAATGTTGCAGAGGCAGGACTGCCAGGAACACAATGTGGCAACCGGCCAGCCACTTTCAGTTAACTGAAGGAGGCAGGGGGGATTGCTGGTCTAACGCAATCAAGACAGTTTTTTTTTATGTTTGTCCGGAATATATTGAGTCTGGAGTCTCATAATTCAATCATCTTTTATTTAAAAAAAAGAAATAACTGCACAAGTGCTGTTAACATTTCGTCACTACAAAGGAAACAAATTATGATCAGTAACACAGTATGAACAGGGCAGTGAGTACATATCTGAATTATAATGTATTATAACAGATGGTGTTTACTGTGGTATGGGTTGCATCTACTATCATTGTTTGGGTCCAGTAGTCCATAAGGTTAGCTGAGCAAAAGGGGGGGGGGGAGCATCCCCACTAGCTTAGAACATTTCCCCAGTGTCAGCGTTTCACTCTTGTCTCTAACCAGATTATGATCTCAATTGAGGATTAATGAGAGATTCTGCAACCACCACCCCCAAACTCTTTAATTTGACAAAAAGAACAATTCACAATAACAATTAACAAACCCATCCCCCAACCCAGCTCAGGCCTCAAACCCACCAAGGGGAGATGTTAAATTCTGCAACCACATTTGAAAGGCATGCTGGTTTCCACGGCCATGAGATGCCCAAGGATGTTGCTGACTGGATAAAATAAGCGTCAACAGAGCCTAGAGCCCAAAGGATTTTCTATACAAAGTGGTTTTTCATGTTCCCAGAGCTGTGACTCTGCAGCTGTCCTTGTAGCCAACTGCAGCCTGTGTGTGTGTGTGTGTGCGCGCGTGTTAGAAAATTGAAGGTGGGATGCCACTACCAAACAGAAGCTTCCAGGAACTTGGGCTCCTCCACTTATTCGCCCCTTGGTTCTGGAAAGAAAGCCATAACCAACACTTACTACACAATTCATATTATTTATGAATTATTATATTCAGTCATATCATTTAAACATTGTGTTGATAAAGTGAATCTTAAAGGAACACATTTTCATCTTTTTCAGACCATACAGGGAACCGGGTTATAGAGCACCGAAGTCCTGACGTCACTACCAGTAGAGGGCGCTTTTCAGCAGGTTCGTGGCTTTACTTTGTGTTGATATCCTCATTGGGGAATCTTAGATGGCTTCATATAAGAACTGTGTTCCAAAAATAAACACACCACCCCGGCGATTTTACTCATATGGATATAAAGCATCGACTGAAGGTGTAAATGTACACATTTACCCAAAGAGTAACACAATATAAACACTAGAAACGAGTCAAACAACCCAAAGACTACATTTCCCATGAACGCGGCTGCTGTAGGGACAGTGATATCAGATCCGGAAGTAGTAGTTCTTAAGACTTAAGGCAGAATTCATTCCATTTTCGCCAGATGCAGAGCCACCGCCCTGCCAAAAACGCCGGGGTGGTGTGCTTATGTTTGGAACACAGTTCTTATATGACGTGATCGAAGATTCCCAAATGGGGATTTCAACACAAAAAATAAAGCCACGAACCCGTGAAACAGCGCCCTCTAGTGGCAGTGACGACAGACTTCAGTGCTCTATTGCGTGGGTGAATAAGGCACAAAGTATTTGGAGGTCTATAGCATCAGTCATGTCCATATTTGGGAAAAGTTTCAGTCCAAGCCGCCTGTCCTTTGACTTCCAGTGTAACTTTTTATTTTAGAATAAAACATTTGAAAAGGTGGCTAGTCCACACCACTATGGAAAAGTCTCGGCTCAATAAGACCCAGGATGTGGGTGGGCATGATTGAAAGACAAACAGACATACAACTTCAACTTTATTAAATATAAGGTCCAACGGGTTATTATAGGATGGTACAATTTCTGTCTATTTGCTCTGGTTAGCCTCTCACAGGCGGCCTGTGGATAGCTCGAAAATCTAGCCGCTGATGACATCAGCTGGGATGTCAGATCTGACTTGCTCACTCTAGACGCACAGAACAAGACAAGACACTATGCAAAAATCATATTTTTTCTTTACTATACTACGTACCAATACTTCGCGCACATAAATGTTCCAATACGGAGGCAAATTCTATCCTCTAAAAATATTTTAACCCTTTTCATCTACAAACTCACAACATGTTGCATGATGGCGCGTTGTGAGCTTGTATTTTCGTTATTTTGGAACATTTGTGAAAGTATAAAATAGGTCCTAAGTGGTTAAACGTTATTTGGCATTAGTAAATACAATAAAGCGTTTACAGATCGATGAGTGGTAAACACTTAGTAGAGGTTATTTTGCATAGATATGAATACAGGTGTGCCTTGGAACTTTGACCATTTAAGTGCCTTGGGCACAAACTTTGAAAAGTCTATGGAAGGCTGGTCAGCCTGGAGAATCACTTACAGATTTTCCCACCAGGTGGAGCCAGTCATTAAGGTAGTTGATTAGTGTGACAGCATCAGGGATGTTGTCTCCCTCAGAACAGAAGATCAGCACCACCGCCAAAGGCAGCTCCTCAGCACAGCTTCATGTCACGTACACAGAACATATAGTCAGAAGCACATCAACAATCTGCAACAATAGCTCCAATAACTCTTAAAACAGCAACAGCTGCTGGCAGTCTTACAACTTAGAACTTCTTCAATATCATAGTACAATGAACATCAAAACTATCCCTAAAATGAACCGCCCAAAACAACAAACTCATTTTCAACTTTGAACTATGTCTTTAACACATCCACCGCCAAGGGCTAATCTCATAATGTACTCACCAGTGCCAAGGTTTTATTGTTGTTTTTTGTTTTTTTCAGGTCGCCATAGGCCCCGTTAAAATCCTTTAGATTGCCCGATCCACTGTTTGTAAACAACGGGCACATGTCCTGGTGTCTACTCGTCGAGACCGCGTGTCAAACGGAGCCGCCATGTTTGAGTTCTGATCGTTTATGTTAACATGGGAAATGCGAGGATGAAAAACTACATGTCCTGTACAGGTTTTACAGGGCTTTTTGTGTACGACTTAGAATGGAGACAGACGGGAAACAAAAAACGTGATCGCACTTCCGGTCGATTTCGGGTGGTGTTACACTGAAAATGGTCCCCCTGGAAAATTGAAAAAAAAAAATTCGAAAAAAAGGAAAAAGCACCACAGCCCGTAGGCTACGGGATCGGCGCTTAACCGTTGGATTTAACGGCCCGTAGAACTACGGGCCCGGCGGTCAATGTGTTAATACACCTTAGAGCTGTTGTGTGGAAATAAGAAAAAAGTCCCCCCCCCCTTCTATGTTGCCTAGAACTGGATAATTGATTGAGGTCATGTGATCAATGACATACGCAGGGTGTACTTTTAGCTGAGGGGGCGGAGCCAAATTAAATTATTAAAGACATAGTTCAATGTTGAAAATGAGTGGTATTCCCCTTTAAGACATGATGTTGGAGTGTCAGACTGTGACTGTTTTAAATAATTGATTAATGCGTTGATAATTTTTCGGATTACTTAGTTAATCTATGTGATACCCTAAAAGGACAGTAAAATAAGATAATAAAGTGCAAAATGATGATAAATGCTCGTAACACGTTATTTGAACATAAAAATGTATCTTGAAATGACTCAATATGTTTACCCAGCAGTCAAAAACATAACTTAATTTTTTTTTTATGGAATAAGGACAAACATTCACATTTTGGTGAAGTCATAAAGAGCACACATTAGAAATGTTTTACATCATACATCACTAAACAAATTATCCGATTACTGAAATTGAATGTGAACAATTTCCTGTCAATCGATCATGCGATGAATGGTTTCACCTCTACCTGTCAGTGAAGAGTTGCTTGGTGATTCCTCCTCCAGGTATGCAGAGGCGTGGCTCTGTGTTGGCATCTGTCAGGTCAGAGAAGGCGGACACTCTCTCCATCTCTCTCCACCCCAGCTCCTTCAGGGCATCTCCAGACACCTTCTGCAAGGCCGGTGTGATCAGGTACCTCAGTGGAGAACTGGTATGTTGACATTAACAGAATTTAAATGTAATTAATAATAATATCATTCCCATCCACTCACAACAAACAGAGCAGTGAGGCATAATTGGTCCAGTGAAATTCTTGTGATGTAGTTAAACATAATGATAGCTCTATTATTTGATTCATCTTTATTTTATATAGAGCATACTGTTTTAACGATCAGCTTTCCTTGTGTTTCTCTGTATTTATTTTATATATCATCTGCATACTACCAAAGTCTAATGGTTGGAGAGAAATTATAATTATAACTATAAGTAGTTAAGTGAGCGGGAAGCAGCACTATATCTGATTTATTGCAGACACCTGTATTATCATCACCATGTCAGCAGCCAACAGAAACCATACTATGGCAAGTTTTACTTCCTCTGTGTACATTTTGACCAACCATTCATTAGACTTCCTGGAAAATACAACCAAAAAATACAAACGTGGCAGCAAAACATTTGACGTGGAAAACAACTGACTGACTCAATTTCTATGAGGTTCAATCGTAGCGTTTGTTCAATATAGTATCTGCACCTCAGCAATGAAACAACGTTCTTAGATGCAACTTGACTTGTTGATCAAGCTGACATTCTGCCCGGATATGAAATGACAAGATTAAGGAGATGAATGTTGAGTCGAATACGAATATATACCCATGAAGCTGTTGGTCATCTCTCTGGTAGGCATGGCTGCTGGACAGAACTACTGTTCTGGAAAACCCGCTGGCTTTGATCCAAGACACAATCAACTGACGGAACTTTTTTCTTTTTGTCTGCCATGGAAGAGAGGACAGAACTTAGAATACATCAACACGTCCTCTTATTCAGAGGAACAATATGTGCATATCATTTATATACTGTATTATGCAATCTCTCTCTTCGACTGCATCTTTAGAAATGGAAGCACACTCACAGCAACAACATAAATTGTTTTCTCATCTATTTTCAAGTCAGCACAAGGTCAAGAAGCGGCAACAATAAAACAAAATAATAAATCCCACTAATGTAAAAAGAAAAAAAATATTACTTTGATAATTGGCGTCCTAATCTGAAGAACCGCTAACTTCATCTCTACCGCTGTGTACACTGTGGATTAATGACAAGAGGGTTAGACACAGTCAACAACAGATGACGTTATTTCAGCATTTCTTCTTTGAAATGACTCAAATTAGACTGTATAAAGTATACCTTCCGCAGCAGTATGGAGTTCCTCAGCATCCTCTGCAGATGTGGCGTAGGGGTTGTTCCCCACTAAGGGGACGACGCAGTCTGTATGCATGTAACCCACTCTTTTCATCTTCAGAGTTGATACCATGAGGTCCACCGCCAACTGACCCACATTACCAACAGCAACAGCCGGCTGAAAAAAACATGAATTATAGGAGATGTTGAGAGATGCATGATAATGACTGAATGATAATGCTATAGTACAGGGGTCTTCAACGTTTTCAGGCCAAGGACCCCTTAGCAGAGAGAGAGAGATGAAGCAGGGACCCCCACAACTTTTTCATAGATTTCATAGATAGCTTCATAGACTTGGGTAGCGTTGTGGTGCATTCATGTTAATGTGTATTTTCAGACAGTTAACCTCTTAAACCCTCAATACTTAGAAAATGTGTACTTGGTCTGCTCCCCCCCCCCCCCCACACACCAAACGTCTTTGCCGAAAATAGCCGATCTACATGCTCACAACACCTCGCAGCATGAGGCGTTGTGAGCTTGTAGATCTGCTATTTTCGCTATAAATGTAGGCTACTTAGTTACTTTACACCACTTCCCAAATGTGTCAGAAGCCTAAACAAACTGAACCTGTAAACAGAATGTCATATGGTCTGAAGAAGAGCCTTATCTAAATGAACACAGTGAAAACAGTCCTTCATGCATGTCTTTGCTGGCAAGCTTCCTCGGCTAAATGAAGGCGTGCATTCAGCTTACAATAGGCTAAATAACTAAAATCTCTCACTTACCATGACAAGGGTGAAACCTTTAAAGGAGGGGGGGTTATTTTCTGCAGTGATAAACATGATCCTATTAAACTGGGTTGGTGTTTTTTTAGTTACAGATGCTTCTGAGCATCTATTTATTCTGACTCTGCAGATTTCAGATTTCCACTAGCCTGGGCCTTTAGAAAACTCACATAGCGGTCCACTGTTGATGACACAACATCATTTGGTACTCATGTTAGGTGCCTGAATGAAATCAAATAACACTACGCAATTACAATAACACTTATTGTAATGTCATATTTGGCTGTATAACAAAGGTACACGGATTTATAACATCTATACTTTGCCCACATTATACTTTGAGATTTTATATTTAAAAAAGAAAAACAAGAGAGAAAGTACAGCTTGCAGTTTTGCAAAGATGTTTAATATAATGGAGATGTGCAACTCCAACGCTATAGTGTGCATCCGCAGGTTGTCAGCGTGGATGGTCCTGGGGCAGAGCCTGAGGTGGCTCAAAAATACCTAAATGCCCCTGAAAAGATTAAAGGTAATTGTATTAACCACGCAACAAATAGCATTGTATCAAAATATAGTTATCCAATTAACCAAATATGTCAAATATGACCAAATGTAAATAAATAGGCCTATAATCTACAAAAATACGTATGTAACATAGCCAGAAAGCAAAAGATTAACCTAAAAACTATTTGGGGCAATTTGGACATTGTTATATTGAAATAATAAATACATAAAAATAATAAATCAACACAAATGTAATGTTCAGTCAAAATCATTACTTGCTGACCAGCTTGTCAGTCTCATCTGCTAATAGATGACATTTGAATTATAAAAGTTTAGAGAAAACAACATCTGACACAGGTCATGATAATGATCAGAGATGGAAATCAACTCAACTGGTTCAGGATTTGATGGAGCAACAGTGACCTCAGCAGGAGGCAGAGCAGATTGCAGGCAGGAGGAGTGACAAAATTGAATACCAAACTGGTCGCCCCAAAACACCCTCGCCCCGGAGCAAATCCAGCGACCTCCGAATGGTCACCCCAAGGCCCAAGCCATGTATATGTTCCTATGCTACGTGCCTATCGGGACATAACTCGGACGGTGATGAGTCGACTGAAGGTGACTTCGCAAGCTTGGCGTGCATGGCGATTCGCTCGGCGCGGCGATTCGCTCGGCGCGGCGATTCGCTCGTCACCTTCAGTCGAACTCATCTTAAACTGTGACTTGACTCGACTTTACCGACGGGAATGGATGAATGAGTGACAAGAAACTGATACACCTAAACTGAACATGACACACAAACATGAGAAAAATAATTAAACATACACAAATATATATATATTGAATTTATAGTTCAGTGGAAATACAGTACAAAACAAATAAAGATTACGTTGCAACCCTTTAATGCATCCTTTTTTCTTTTATTGTAGGTAGTATCAGTATTGGGGAATTTACCTTTAAGACACAGGTAATAGGATTACTTTCTGTGTAATTAATGAAGTTTTGTTACAAAACAACCTCAAATGAAACGCAAAGGAATAGGCATAATATTAAATGGAACATCAAAAAGTGCCACAATGTTAATCAAGAAGCTATTTTTGACTAATTTCAGTGTTATGAAGAGCTGCAGCAGCCTGTAGCCTGATACAGTGGGGATATAGACCCCTTAACAGACGACGTCACACTGATAAGAACCAGTATGCGCGCAACCAGTATGCACACAATCAATGAAACCCATTCTGTCAGGTCTCGCTATAGGACGCGCCTCACTAGCCAACACACAAGAGGGGGTTGTGGTGTGCTGAAACCAGCGCACCCCAAAACAACAGGTTGGGAATTGATTGCGTGAAACAATCACCTGTGCGTCCAGTCTCAATGTTAGTAAGGGACCAGTCGAAATTTACATAAGGGGGGGTATGGAGGAAAATAGGGGAGGGTCATGCCTTTCTAATTTTGGTCCAAGGGAGGGTCAGCTAATTTTACTTTGAATCCAAGGGAGGGTCATGCAATTTTGAATTGATAAAATAGTCCGTTTTTTATATACCTTTTTAGTACAGCAGAACAGTGGTCAATGACCCCTCTCCATTTCAAAGGATACAAAGAATTCAAATCAAGTAACACCTTGTCTATTTAGAATCAATGACGGTCGTTAACAAGCCATCAACGCACAGCGAGTGTGAACGACCCAGTCAAATCTATTCAGCGTCTTAACGATGGTGGTTGAACAATTAAGCAAAACTTCAACAGGCGTTATTGGAGAGATGCATTATAAATAGGCCTACTATAACTGGATATTCATAATCATTTGAAGTAATTCTGTGCATGTGATTAATGTGGCTCTATATGGACAGTTGTGTATAGATGCCTAGCTCCACAAGTAAAACCAGAAGCATCAGGCCATAATTGATAGCCTAATTTGTTTTATGTAGGCAACAGTGTAGTTGTAGTTGATAATTAAAAGGGCAGAGTGACAAAAGTTTTAAACTACTGGTTACCAAATATTCAACTTTCTTCAATCTGACCAGGATTCAATGGGTTTCCCACATGTAAGATGAGAACACTATCCATTCTGCTACCACTACTACAGATACACTGTGCATTTAGCAAGACTGACTACACTACAGCAATGTTCTAATCAATGTGGAAAGCAAAACATTGGACATATCAGTTTTAAATGTCATGTTGAATTTGATGGGGAGGGTTAGGGGTGTCAAGAATTTCACAATACGATACATGATGTTGGGCATGATATCGATATGATATATTATTGTCTCCGCCGTAGGTGGAGAATATGTTTTCGCTTCGTCCCACCGTGTGTGAGCAAACATTGTTAGCCAAGCTAACATTGGTCAAGCTCCACGTGACACGTGTCAATATGTTGACACCAATGCCTTTGATTGGCTAGAGGGACGCATGACGAAATAGAATCCTATAAATAGGTGTGTCACTTCAAAAAGCCTTTACTTTTTGAAGTGAGGTAAGACAGGATCAATCAGTCTTGATTGGAACAGTACCTTCCAGTCCAAATCACCCGTCCGTCCGTGCGTGTGTGTGTCCCTTTGAGAACACCTAACATTGGTCAAGCAAAGGCGCAGAAGGCCAAAGCTAAGAAAGCATACTCATCTACAACAGTAACACAGAAGAGGACTATAGAGTTGAATTGATCCCACAACAACAAGGCCGAAGTCTTAATACTGTAACAATTGGCCACCTTGATCAAATACATTACGTAGCACTAGAGAAAACTGACATAGATCAAACACACCAATCAACTGCTGAAACTGTTCAAGACAACAATGAAGATGAAGAAGACAGACAAGTATTTGAACAAACCAGTCAATTACGACCACTCCCATATGACACATTGCTTCAAGAAGAACATTCTTTAGATGCAAACACTACATATTCAGTCGCCCCTGCTGAACACCAAAAAACGCACATTCTACCAACAGTACCTTGCAGTACAAATCACCCGTCCGTGCGTGTGTGTGTTCCTCTGAGAACACCTAACATTGGTCAGGTTTACGTGACATCACAATATGTAATATAAATATATAAATAGGAGGCTGAGATCACACAATGTAACTAACTCCCATTATGCAAACTAAAGAAGCAGCAAATGAGCATCTGAAACCTGATGAAGACGCAAAGGCGCAGAAGGCCAAGGTCTGCTGGCGGAGACTTGTGCTCCGAGGAGCACATTTTCTAGTTAATGTTCTTTTCTCATGTATCATCAACATTGGCCATCATCTTATAAATAACGTTATAAAGCAAGTTAGAAACAATTACAAAGTGCTTTGTACACAAATAAATACATTTGTGCAAGCTTAATGGAGAAGTGAAGTTCTCACTAACGATAAACCCATTGTTTCAGAGGACAGATAGACACTGATATAACAAATATAATATAATATAAGACTGCATAACTATAAATTCCACAAACCTCATATTTTTGTCATCTGGACTTTACCAACCAAGTGCAGCCTAGTTATTTCCAACAGCTAAAAAAATCTATAATACCAGATACAGTATAATACAATCTTAGATTAGATGTAGGCCTATTTGAGAGTGCAGATGCATGTCACATTAACGAGCGTCAACGAGCATCAGCTGACACACAACACCTCCCCTCTGCAGTGCTTTAAACTGAAAGTGACTGACTGGAGTCTGTTTCATTTCTCTCCAAAATACCTTGAATATGATGGAGGACATGATTAATAATTACTATGATTATGATAAGCTTTACATTTCATATCATACAGTAAAAACTCCTAACTTTCACCGGCAAAAAAAAAGAAAGTGTTTTTTTTGTATTAAAAAAACAATTAAAAAAATATTACGATACAGTATGACATCATGACAATACCTATCATCACATTTTAATACCACGATAGGCTATATCGTGACACAATATATCGTGACACTTCTAGGCGGGGAGGGTTACTCTTTTTTTTGTAATCACTTGGGGAGGGTCATTGATATTTTTTTTTTGTCAAAGGGAGGGTCATGGCATTTTAGATCAGGGCACATACATTTCCTCCATGCCCCCCCTTATGTAAATTTCGACTGGTCCCTAAACAAATAATTGGTCTATAGAGAGTGTGAGGTCAGACTACGCTACAGATGTATTGCTGTTGCTGTTGTTAGTTTGGACTCTCTCCTGTGACCAAACCAGTGTGGTTAAACCCGTTAGGGTCAACCGCCACCAGCATAGGACCCAGGGTCACTGAATCACTAAGCCTCTCCACCACGGCAAGGTCACAGCATAAGGAGAGGAAGGTGGCCCTTAAAAGGCCAATGGGCAACGGGCAGCCAACAGTATATAAAGCAGTGCAGGACGTCCACAGTTCATTCCTTCTTTCTTGTCACAGAGAAAGAACAGAACCGAACCCAAGCAGCAGAGAAGACGACTGATCCATTATTATGGCTGTAGTTTCACTGTTGTGGTCAGACCTGGTGGAGATGGAGGAGTGCAGGGAGGAGGAGTGGAGGAAGAAGGAGGATGAGTTGGAGGCCATTGAGGCAGAGAAGGAGGAGAGGATGGAGGAATGGGAGTCTCTTGTGGCAGACTTCTATTCTCTCCGGAAGGTGGAAGAGAAGGAGACTCTGCAAGAGACTCTGCAAGAGTGGGAGAAGAAGGTGGATGAATGGGAGGCCATCGAGGAAGAGAAGGTGGAGATAATGGAGGAATGGGAGTCTGCTTTAGCAAACTTATTTTCTCTCATGTGAGATCTCAAGACCCTGCACCCCCCCCCCACCCCCCACGGCCCTTTTAAGGGCCACCTTCCTCTCCTTATGCTGTGACCTTGCCGTGGTGGAGAGGCTTAGTGATTCAGTGAGTGGGTCCTATGCTGGTGGCGGTTGACCCTGACAGGTTTAACCACACCGGTTTGGTCACAGGAGAGAGTCCAAACTAACAACAGCAATACATCTGTAGCGTAGTCCGTAGAGTAACCCTCTCTATATCCCCACAGAGCCTATGTTCCCCATACACCTGATGGCCCAGCTTAGTCCCCAAGTCTTGAGCTTTTCAAATCTGTATAGTGGAGAGGGGGATAAGAGTGGAGAGGGGGATAAGAGTGGAGAGGGGGATAAGAGTGGAGAGGGGGATAGGATAGCCCAGGGCTCCCTGGGATTCCAGCCCCACCTCTAACTTTTTCATGTCAATGTCCGCCAAGTTGTGTGTATTTCACTTGTTTAATTTTTTTTCTAGATTTTTAAGGAATAACACATAAACAAGCTAACAACGCATTTTGGCGCATCCACTAATTTCAAATAGTCAATGTGTATAGGTTTATTGTGGTTATAAAGTGATTTAAATGTTGATTTAAAAAAAATATTCCAGCATGTGTGTTCCAAGTTTGGGCTCCAAGGACAGTGGTTCTGGTGCTGTCCATGGTGCTGAAACGGTCAGTGTACCACATATTTTAACAATATAACATTAATATAAAAAATCACACCCAGTGTGAAGTGGGCGGTGTGGTCATCACAGTGGTCATCATAGTGATGGAAGCTCACTTCCAATAAAAAAATCTTTTTGGAAGTGCATAATCCTATTTATAGGTTATTAATGTCATCATGTGTCTCGCTAGCCAATCACAGTGCTGAATAGAGTCAGCCAATAGAGTCAGCCAATCACAGTACAGGAAAGTGGGCCAAGTGGGCCAATCACAGTGCAGGAAACTAATACTAATGAGGTGTCCCAACCCCACTTATAGGGGCGGCTACACAAAATATTTAAAACATGTAAACCTCCACCAGACAATGCCAATAAGTACAGTCCAGTGAAGGAAGAATAAGCTTACGGAGCTGTCGCGAATCATACATGTAAAATGAATTTCACACTAAATGGAACAAGTTCATTCAAATGTCAAGATGACGGAAAGTTCCATCCTCCTCCTCCAACATGTATAATGGTCAGTTTCCCAAGTCCTGTTCTCGATCTTCGGAATCTATCTTTGAGTGGGTTTCTTCAACCCCCTTTTAAATATTGCGATGTACTGTATTTCAATTGCATTTTTTTGTTGTTGTTATCAAAACGGGTGACATGCGAAATGACCTGTGAGTGGTCACCTCCAATTCCAGGAGGCAAAAGCCCCACCACCATAACCTGTCCTCGACATACAGCAGCAATGAACATGACTTTGAGTGATGAATACATTGGAAATACAACATTTCCCTACGGCTCTGAAGTTACCTTTGACAGTCTAAATGCTATGTTTGGCCGATGTGAGAAATTTGGGATATAATAAATCTATAAAGGGCATATACCTATATAAATATATTAAGGTAATTTATAAATCTATAAAGGGCCACGATCACACTGAACATGAAAATCTCTAGAGCAGCAATTCCCAACCGGTGGGCTGGGGTTCCAGGCGTGTATGGTCCCCTAATAAGGAGAGCACCAGTCTAGTAAAGATAATATAAGAAACTAGAAAATGTGCTCCTCGGAGCACAGGTCTCCGCCAGGCGAGGTGGTAAAAGAAAGTACTGTTCCTGATTAATTCTGTCTTACCTATTTATATTACATATTGTGGTGTCACGTGAAGCTTGACCAATGTTAGGTGTTCACAGACGGACGGACACACACACACACACGGACGGACAAAGTGAAAACATACTCTCCACCATGCCTTCGGCCTGGCGGAGACAAAAAGGGGGTAATATCTGACACCTCTGATCTGTTTTACTTGTTTTCTTTCTACCTCTATTCTTTTCCCCCTTCCTGAAAACTGCAAATGATGGGAGCTTATATACACCAGCAAATCTGTGATGTGACAATGAAGTTGTTGCGCACTGAAAATATCAGATCTACAAGCTCACATGTCGCACTGCGCCACGTTGTGGGCTTGTAGATCTGATATTTTCGGTGCACAACAAAAAATAAGTCACTATTTAGAGGTGAGACGTGTTCCCCAACATGAACAGTTGACTTGGTGTTTTGTTTTAGTCACGTTGCTGTTACAAGCTGTTCTCAACAGTCAGCAGCATTAAATGCAGCAGCAGAGCAACAAGCTCATATGAACACTAAATATCCTCTCATTGCTGCTGTTTGAAGGGTAACTTTGAACTTACAGAGACTTTGGACTCTAATGAAATAACTTAAAGAGCTGGTGCCATGTTTTTGCACTTTTTCTGTTTTTCATGTGTCTATGAGGTTGATAGAACTTCATTAAGCCCCCCGGTGGTGTTTTTATGGTGTTTTATGTCTTCTCTGACTATTTGGAGTTTCTTCCTGGAAGCTGAAACCTTGAGGGTCAAACGTGCCAATAGAGAAACAGCGCTTTAGTGACATCACAAAGCCATACCCTCCCCCTCATTATCATAACACAACAGGTGTGGGCATGAGGAGGAGGAGGGACTAGGACAGGTGGGTGGTGCTAAGGTGGTGGAGGAGGTGCTAAGGTGAGAACTATGGAGTTACATTTGTGTCTTTATTAACCAAACAAAAGAAAAACATTTGAGAGAGAAAAAATATAAACAGAGCAAAGAATAGTTTTGAATGAAAACAAATTAAAACAGCAAGCGAAAAGCAAAGGAAATTATATAAACAGAACAAAAAAATATTTTAAATTAAAACAAATTAAAAACGCAATCAAAAAAATATATTTGCAAGCAAAAAAATATAAGATTTGAAAGAAAATAAAAAATAATTGAGAACAAAACTTTTAAAATTCAAGAGTAAAAAATAAGGAAAAACGGTTTAAACTACATAAAACAAAATACTTAGTAAAATGTTTGGGTAATAAAATATGTTGTGCTAAATAAAATGTTTTTAATGTTTTTTTTCCTCATTTGCGAATGAAAGTTGTTTTTTCTGATTGCAAAATGCCTTCTCTCTCAAAACCTATGTCTTTGGTCTCAATTTTTTTTTTCTCTCTCTTGGATTTGTTTGTGTGAGGGGTTAAAGTTCAGAAGGCGGGTCCTACGCTGATAGATGTAAGACACCTCTCCATTGGTCACTTGGAGTCTGAGTGACAGCTCCCCCTTCCTTATGTAGCTTGTTGAATGCAGGGATGGAGGTGTGTTACGGCCAGCATGGTTTTTTGATTATTATTATTATTAGCAGTTTGCAAAAAAAACTAAAAAACATGAAAGTATAATGCAAGGTCAGCTAAGAGTATTTAAAACCTAAGAAAGATGACTTGTTTCCATTGGGGTCCTTTGTACTCAATTCATAGAGTCACTGCCCATATTTCGCCGCAGGCTGAAAACTCACCTCTTCAGGAAACACTACCCTTCCTCTCTGCCTGACCTACTTGTTGTTAACTAGTTGTACGAACGCTTGTTTTCTATTGCTGTATTGTTTATTGGATTATTGGATTGTTTATTGGATCTTGTTTAGTCGATACACTTATTTCTTTTAGCTCATGCTCATTTGATTTAGCTATTTTGTCTCATCTGTTTAAGGAAATAGGTAGCTGATATATTGCACTTTTACCTTAGCGCTAGGTATACTCTTGGTTGCTTGTTTTTGCAGAAAATGCACTAAAGACTTCTGGTGATTAGTAGTTTTCGTTCCCTACCTATGTTGAATACACTTATTGTAAGTCGCTTTGGATAAAAGCGTCTGCTAAATGACTGTAATGTAATGTAATGTAATAGAGACATTTAATGACAGACAGATATACACTACTATGCAAAACATCATAAAAACAAAAACAAAAAAAATATGTACAGTAAACAGTTTGAGTAAACAGATTGATGGAATACTTTATTAACAGTAGGATACAGAGGTACAATTGTACAATGATTGTTATAAGGATAACACAAAAAGGCTTGTTTCCATTGTGGTCCTCTGGGACTGAGGTCAGAGCTCCATTCCAGCTCTGGACGCTACACTATTCGTTACAATATTGAGCATTTTAGGCTATTAGCAATTCAGATGATTCCCTAATGTTAGGTTTCTGTTCTACTTACAGTTTGTGATCTGTATTTAAAATTGTTGTATTGTTGTTACTGTTATAGTAGGCCAGTGGTTCCCAAACTTGGGATCGGGACCCTCAGAGGGGGTCCCCAGATTAGCTTAATGGGCAACATTGTTTTCTCTCTCAACAGTAAACAAACCAACCTATACAGTATAAGTGTATACAGGGTAACACATTTCTAAAGTGACAATTTAATGACTTTTAAGACCTTTTTAAGGCATTGTGCGCTTGAAGTTCGGCTATTTTCACAATATTTATCTGTGGAACTGAGTCAAACTAAATCTAATGCCTGGGTCAGGGTGGGTGGTCCCCACTTCAAGTATGATTATTTTGGGGGGTCCCCAGTTCAAATATGATTATTTTAGGGATTCACAGCCTCGGAACCCTTTGAAATTATAAAATAAAGCTACATTATTTTATGTTATATTCGTTATTCTAATTAAGGCAAGGCTGAAGTGACTGGCCTATTGGCCAGGCCCATTCCAGATAGACTGCTTTGGAAACGTTTCGTCTGATAGTGTGCTTCAGGCTGTGAATCCCTAAAATAATCATATTTGAACTGGGGACCCCCCAAAATAATCATACTTGAACTGGGGACCACCCACCCTGACAAGCACTTGAAATTGTAGGCATTAGATTTAGTTTGACTCGGTTCCACAGATAAATATTGTGAAAATAGCCGAACTACAAGCGCACAAGGACCTTGCATTATACTTTCATGTTTTTTAGTTTTTTTTGCAAACTGCTAATAATAATAATAATCAAAAAACCATGCTGGCCGTAACACACCTCCATCCCTGCATTCAACAAGCTACATAAGGAAGGGGGAGCTGTCACTCAGACTCCAAGTGACCAATGGAGAGGTGTCTTACATCTATCAGCGTAGGACCCGCCTTCTGAACTTTAACCCCTCACACAAACAAATCCAAGAGAGAGAAAAAAAAAATTGAGACCAAAGACATAGGTTGTAGACTTATTTAGTTGTATTTGATAACAAACAAAGTAAAGAATATGTTACATGCACTTTAAAATAACCATTAAAGAATGGGCTATATAATGACTAAAGCCGTTTTCTATACCAGAGTGTTATGGCTATGTTTAGGCAAGCCTATATGGAGAGTAAAGGATGGTTCTATATTGTGTGGATGCGTAATTGAGTCTATACTCTGTGTTGGGGGTCCACTCATCATTCAGAGATTCCATTATTCCCACCATTAGGTTAGTGTGAGGTTAGGGTTAGTTATAATGGGGCCAGTCTGAATAATGACATGGCACCATGTGTTGTAGAGATCATTAGATCTATAGAACACCCTGTTCTTCTCATCCACCACCACTGTCTTTTATCTGGCTATAGTGGTCTATAAGTACATCCTCCAGCTGCAGATCTTTTGACATCTGGAGCTCAAAGAATGCACTTGAACTGATACATACGAAGAGTTGAAATGATCTCTCTGGTTTCCTGTGCAAGTGCTGACATTTTCTGCTTGCTCAGGGGATAAATTGAGTCTTTACATCAGGTGAGACACGTAATAATAATAATAATAATAATAATAATAATAATAATAATAATAATAATAATAATAATAATAATAATAATAATAAAAACATACAATGGACACAACAGGGCTTTAGAATGTGTCTTTATTGACAACATGAATATGAGCATTATGGAAGCTCTTTAATGTAATGCTACCAGGACCAGTGGTGGAAGAAGTACTCACATTTTTACTGGAGTAAAAGTACAAATACCATTTACAAGTACAAGTTACAATTTACAATTTAGACATTTACACTCTTATCCATAATGACTTACAAGTTTAACCACAATGTAGAAATACTCTGTTACAAGTTAAATACCTGCAAAAGTACAAAAGTATTATAATTGACTTATATAATTTGACAAAATGTGTCAAAATCATAACGCGATGCATTGTGACACGCTGTGAGCTTGTAGATCTGCTATTTTGGAAGGGCCAAAGTCAAAAATAGGGCTTAATGTGTGTTTTGTATTAATGATCTTAATCTACAAAGATACTAATAACTAAAGCAGTTGAATAATTGTAATGGAGTAAAAAGTATAATATTTGCCTTTGATGTTATGGATTATCAAATGAATATGTATTTGGCTGCAGACCCCCATCAGAATAGATTTAGAGCCAGAGACCCCCATAAGAGAAGATTTGTGATTTTATATTTAAACAAATTATTCCACATTATTTATTATTTATTTTCAAATAGCAGATCTACAAGCTCACAACACATCACTATGAGCTTGTAGATCAGCTATTTCTGAATAGTAAGTAAAAATAGTGGTTAAAATGATGATGATGATTATTATTAGTAAGTAAAAGTATCTCTAAATTGTACTTAAGTAGAGTATTTGAGTAAATGTACTCAGTGAGTTTCCAGCCGTGTCAGTAGCAGTGTTACATAGAATAGAGCAGAAAAACACTGAATGTGTTGTGATTGAATGAGCTATCAAAGAGCCTGAAGGAACCACCAGGTATCCGCATGTCTACTGTGTCTCCCTGCTCCATCTCTACTATCACTCCATTAGATATGTATTCTAACTGTGCATCATTAGTCTGTCCAAAGTTATAAATGAGTATGTTATCATTTTTATACATCATGATAAACAAATGCTCTGATGATCCATACATAGCTGCAGTGAATCTGAAGCTATAAACTCCTTTCACTGGAGATCGAAACACACCTAAAACAAACAAACAAACAAACACACACACACACACACACACGCACACACACACACACACACACACACACACACACACACACACACACACACACACACACACACACACACACACACACACACACACACACACACACACACACACAGTTAATTACTTAAGCTCTATCTTTTTAAAGGAATTTTTTTTTCAAAAACATTTGAGAAAAATGCAGATCTACAAGCTCACAACGTGTCAAATTGCAACAATGTTGTGAGCTTGTAGATCTGATATTTATGGCATTTTATTCTGTAATGATGACACAGCAGAGTTAACCCTTCACATGCTGTTACTGATGTATTCACAGAGATGCAAGTTGTGTCATTAGTTGATGAGACAAAAAGAAAGATCATTAACATAATTAACTTCATCACTTCATGTAAAGCTCATTAACATAATTAACTTCATCACTTAATGTAAAGCTCATTATTATAATTAACTTCATCACTTAATGTAAAGCTCATTAATATAATTAACTTCATCACTTAATGTAAAGCTCATTAACATAATTAACTTCATCACCACCTACCTGTAGATGTATCGTAGGCGTTGCCGATGTTAGTGAAGACATTCTTATAAACCAGAGTGGTATCAGAACTAAATGGTCCAATCCATCCACCACTCAACCCAGCTGAGAAGGCCACCTTTGGTTGGTCTGTCAACACAAGAGCATTATCAGATTATTGTATGATTATAAAAACATAGATTATACTATTAATAATCACATTATTTATATGAATATAAAAGCATATATTATACTATTAATTATGATGTTATTTATACGATGGGCAGAAACCTCATATCTCCATATTTCAACTTCGTAAATTAATGCCCTACTTTGAACAAGAGTGTTGCAAAAATAGTGAAAATAGCAGATCTACAAGCTCACAATGCCTCACAGTGTGAGGCATTGTGAGCTTGTAGATCCTCTATTTGAACTATTCTAAATAGTTTTTAAAATAATAATAAAAAATGAATGGTTTGGACGTACAAGGTTTACACCTGATAGTGACGATAAAAACATATTTTATTATTTATTATCACGTTATTTATATAATTATAAAAGCCTTATATTATACTATTAATTATCACATTATATATTACAAACATATTGTTGTTGTCGGGCAGAAAACAATCTCCATATTTAGACTTTTTATAGCTTTTTTGTAAATGAATGCCTTATGTTCATCATACAAGAATGTCACACAAAAATAGTGGAAATATCAGATCTATGTATCTTTGTAGATCTGCTATTTTCACTATTTTAAATGGTTTTTAAAATGATAATAAAAAAGGAATGGTTTCCACCTGACAGAGACGATATATAAATACAACAACCGTCCATATGACCATATATAGATATGACCATATATAGCAGTGGTTCATATGACCATGTATAGCAGTGATTCATATGACCATGTATAGCAGTGGTTCATATGACCATATATAGCAGTGGTTCATATGACCATATATAGCAGTGGTTCTCAGACTTCTTTGTTTTCAAGGACCCCCAAAATGATATGTATTCGGCCGTGGACCCCCATCTGAAAAGGTTTTGTGCCAGGGACCCCCAGAAGAGAACATTTATGGTAAACATATTTGAGATATCTTTCAAAAATGTTCAAAAATAGCAGATGTACAAGCTTGCAGCGCAGCACACAGTGACACACTGTGAGCTTGTAGATCTAATATCTTTTAATAGCCAAAGTATAAATGGATAAAGTGGTTAAAATGATTGTGATGCTATATTAACTACTTTTGCTGGGGACCCCCTGGAACGCCCTCAAGGACCCCTGGGGGTCCCCGGACTCCACTTTGAAAACCACTGATATAGAGGACTATGCCCATATATAGGTCCATTATGTGTGGACTTGTGTCGTTTGTGGACATTTGTTTTACTTTTAGTAAATAAACATTCATTGATAAATTCATTCAGTCTTATGCATATATGGAGAACCGCTTGTCTAGAACCACCGATCCCACCCATATGACCATATATAGGTGTACCCATATATGGGCATATAGTGATGACACCAGGGATCTCCATATGGGCATAAAAAGGAACAGACAGACAGACAGACAGACAGACAGACAGACAGACAGACAGACAGACAGACAGACAGACAGACAGACAGACAGACAGACAGACGGGTACAACAGGTATTACATAACCATGTGGACATACATTAACAACTTTTATATTTGATAAACAAACTTACTGGACAGTTCCTGTACTTTGACCTCACTGACAGTCATCCTCGTTTCTACAGCGGACAGCTGAGCATCATGAGCTGAAATCAATACAACATGAATATTAAATCAATACAACATGAATATTAAATCAATACAACATGAATATTAAATCAATACAACATGAATATTAAATCAATACAACATGAATATTAAATCAATACAACATGAATATTAAATCAATAAAATATGAATATAACTTCAACACAACATTAATATTAACGCATTAAGACCTGAAGCCGATTCTAGAAATGTCTTCTAAATCCCAACAGTATTCTTAAAAATCACACCCTGTGTGAAGTGGGTGGTGTCTTGCTAGCTAATCACAATACTGAATGGAGTCAACCAATCATGTACAAAAAATAAATACATTTATTGAAACACTCTTTATGATGGAAGAAACCATAACTTAAAAAAAACAAATTTATGTTTTTTTTAAACTTATGGTTTCTTATATAGGGCTATGCACATGTGTCATGTGACACTAGCCAATCACAGTCCTGAATAGACTGTGATTGGCCAATCACGGTGCAGGGTTAGGCGGGGTACATTTTTGGCCAATCACAGCGCAGGATTTGTTGTACAAATATCCAAACCTCACTTATAGGGGCGGTTTCACCGCCCAAAAAACATATGTTTCTATATCAGTGGTGCTCAAACCTTTTCATGTCAAGGACCCCCAAAATGATATGATTTGGCCACCGACCCCCATCTCAAAATATGTTGTTCCAGGGACCCCCAGAAGCAAAGATTTGAGTTAAAAATGTTCGCTTTAAAAGAATATTTATATTCAAAGATGCAAACATTTTCACGATTTTTCATAAATAGCAGATCTACAAGCTCGTAGCGTGGCACTCGGTGCCGCGCTATGAGCTTGTATATCTGCTATTTTTAAATAGCCAAAGTGTAAAATAATGCTTTTTAGATCAAATAGTGACACAGATGCGTTCCAGGTCTTAATGGGTTAAATCAATACAACATGAATATTAAATTAAAACTCTATTCATATTGAATCAAAATGCTTCAACATAACGGATTATATGGATCAAATATATAGTAAATGATGAAAAAATTATCAGATCTCTGAGCTCAACTGAAGAAATTATAAGTAAATTAAGAATTTTTCAACACTGTCATCTCATACATGCATTGACTGAGCATCATTCTGGTCTAATTACCTTCACTTTCTGTCTTCAAGTTCTCCACCTGGTCTTCACTGGTACTGAGTCTGGTCTGGATGATCTGGACCTGGTCTTCACTGGTACTGAGTCTGGTCTGGAAGAGTTCAACCTGGTTCTGGCTGGCAGTCAATTCGGCAGCCATTTCTGGAAAACATATCACAGAGAAAGATTTTAAACACATTTCAGCCTGTACCTTTACACATTCTTCAAGCTCCATTTTTGGCACAACATACACAACAAGCATGTTGCCTCTTGACCATTCTAACCAGCATTTTATTTTAACATACCTTCCATCTCATGTTTGCTGATGGCCAACTCCACCCGGAGATCAGACACTAAGTCTCTCTGCTCCTTGGCTTCTTCCTCTACGTTCTTCAGCTTCTCTCCCTGGACTACCACGGTGTCTCTCAGCTCCTGGACTTCTCCTTCGCTGGCTGTCACCTTGGCCTCCATGGTCTTCAGCATCTGACCCTGTACTACCAAAGTGTCTCCCATGTTATGCACCATGTCCCTCAGTTCCTTCATTTCGGCCCATATGTTGGGTTCTAAGACGGTACCTGGTTCTACATTGTTGTCTCTCTCACTGAGCGCTCCTCTCTCCCCCTGAGCTCCATCCTCAGAGAGACACAACAGTAGAACAAGCAAAGCCACAGCAGTCTTCATTCTGGAACAGAGTGACTGAATACTGTACGGTCCAGCACATCTTTTATACTCTCCCTCCTCATAGACTAGCATTGGACACGTCATGGTGCCCAGTGGAAAGTTAATCTACAAGCTGGACCCTAAATAAAGTCAAGGTCTGAGAGCGCCAACATGTGGTCCACGATAAGAGCTGGCATGGCTGTACGTCCTGGCTCTGGAAAGAGCGGCTGTGAAGATATTCAAGGTAATCAGCTGCTGTTATTACAATAAACGGCGTGGGCTTGTTTTTCTGCTGTCATGTGAGGACACTGAGGTTAGAGTGTTCACTGACTCGTTGTTCACATGAAGCAAATCATCACTTTATAATAGATTGATATTTATTCAAATGATCACTCAAAATTACACTCACATTTCTCCTTCTTTACATATCCTCCCAGTGTGTCTATGGTGCATGCTGCAGTATGTCCTCTCCTTCTTTACATATCCTCCCAGTGTGTCTATGGTGCATGCTGCATGTCCTCTCCTTTTATCCTTGCTGTCGTGTGGTAACCTCATGTTACTTTTCAGCGTTCAAATTCAAATGTAACAAAAAATAGCCGATCTACAAGCCTGAGCTTGTAGATCGGCTATTGTTGCTATGTTTGTGTGACACTGTAGCATGATGATGACGAACAGATCCACAAGTTGTGAGTGTTGTAAGATCAGTTATTTTGGGTGACAGGCTTGCAGGAAGACAGACAGACAGACAGACAGACGGGCTCGCAGGAAAACAGACAGACAGACGGGCTCGCAGCAAGACAGACAGACAGACGGGCTCGCAGGAAGACAGACAGACAGACAGGCTCGCAGGAAGACAGACAGACAGACAGACAGACAGGCTCGCAGGAAGACAGACAGACAGACGGGCTCGCAGGAAGACAGACAGACAGACGGGCTCGCAGGAAGACAGACAGACAGAGTCCTGCTATTTGACCGATTCATAAATGTAAAATAAACGTTAAATAAAATAAATCAGGGGTATTATAGTTAAATTAAATAAAAAACAACAGCAACATATTATTAACTTTATCTAAAATATGTCAAATGTAGAATAATGTTGTCCTTGTCTCTAAAATGTTGACCTGCATTCCAGACCTGCTCTGCCCTACAAACCCTTTTAAAGCCTTTTATCTGTTAAATTATTTGCGTAGTTACTGCACTTTGTCCATTCAAGTTGTTTACATTGTTTTAGCTAATTATATTTATGTGATCAATGGAAACATGGTGTCAATCCTGAGAAAATATTTATTCATAAAATATAAAAAAGGAGGGGAGGGCTTTAACCACTTGAACCCTATCTTCACTAGTCTGGAGAGAACATTCTGCAAAAATAACAGATCTATAAGCTCACAGCGTGTCACATTACAACACCATGTGAGCTTGTAGATCTGCTGTATCTGTGCTTCGTGCTCCAGAAGTCAAACCATCTGCAGGTCAATGATTGATACATAACATTTATAAAATATACCTTTGAGTAAACTTTTAGTGTGTGTGTGTGTGTGTGTGTGTGTGTGTGTGTGTGTGTGTGTGTGTGTGTGTGTGTGTGTGTGTGTGTGCGCGTGTGTGTGTGTGTGTTTGTGTGTGGAGAGGAGGGAGGGGGGGCATGTCATTGCAGGCAACATTTTAAATTCATTTTATTGTCTAATTTATTTTATAAAATTATTTTTCCAAAATATGCAATATAGCGAAAATCGCTATTTCTTCGTGTCACTTTGGAAAGTCGACAATACATACACACACACACACACACACACACACACACACACACACACACACACACACACACACACACACACACACACACACACACACACACACACAGCTCATGAGGTTAAATGTTCATATTCCATCAATACATACAGTGTATAATGCATATTATATAATATGATAGATATAATAGGTATCTAAAAATCTATTAATACATTTACACACATTTTCAATAATAAAGATTAGTTAAATATGATACTATACTATGCTATATATAAATATTAATATAATCTATATTAATAAAATATGTCTCCATATTGTCAATAATAAAGATGGGTTAAATATGATACTATACTATGCTATATATAAATATTAATATAATCTATATTAATCTATATTAATAAAATATGTCTCCATATTGTCAATAATAAAGATAGGTTAAATATAATACATCTATATTAATAAAATATGTCTCCATATTGTCAATAATAAAGATGGTTAAATATTATTGCTGTCGGACACAAACCTTGTATATCTGCATATTTAAACTTCTTACCTTTTTTTTTGTAAATTAATGCCCTACTTTGTCATACTATAGGGTTACATAAAAGTAGCAGAAACATAGCAAATCTACAAGCTCACAATGTGTCACAATGACATGCGATGGGAGCTTATGTAGATCTGCTATTTTTGCTATATATAAAATAAAAAATACTTTACGTGATTGCAAAGCTGAAATTATTTGCCAATGTTGTAATGAAATGAATGAATATTTCATATGTTTAATTAAAATATAATCTCTCTCTCTCTCTCTGTGTGTGTGTGTGTGTGTGTGTGTGTGTGTGTGTGTGTGTGTGTGTGTGTGTGTGTGTGTGTGTGTGTGTGTGTGTGTGTGTGTGTGTGTGTGTGTGTGTGTGTGTGTGTGTACATGAGCAGCAGTGGAAAAGCTGATGTGTGTTTTTAGCTGAACTAATCTACGTATCAGTGTTTAAATATTAACATTTGTTTGTGTGTGTATGTGTGTGTGTGTGTGTGTGTGTGTGTGTGTGTGTGTGTGTGTGTGTGTGTGTGTGTGTGTGTGTGTGTGTGTGTGTGTGTGTGTGTGTGTGTGTGTGTGTGTGTGTGTGTGTGTGTGTGTGAGAGTGTGTGCGTGTGTGTGTGTGTGAGAGAGAGAGTAAGTGAGGACAGGCGGCCCTTAAAGATACTAAAAGTTTACTCAAAGGTATATTTTATAAATGTTATGTATTTATTTAAATTAATGCCCCTTCTGTACGTACAATACAAAAATTCAACTTTGTAACAAAATGTCTCTAAGAAGTTAGAGGCTTAATTTAAATCTAGAATGTAATAATAATAATAATAATAATAATAACTAGAGAATGTGCTCAGGTCTCCGCCAGTACTGTTCCTGATTAATCCTGTCTTACCTATTTATATTACATATTGTCACGTGTCACTTGACCAATGTTAGCTTGATCCCGTTAGCTTGACCAATGTTACCTCACTTCAAAAAACATAAATGTTTTTTTGAAGTGACACACCTATTTATAGGATTTTATTTCGTCATGCGTCTCGCTAGCCAATCAAAAGCATTGGTGACAACATATTGTCACGTGTCACGTGAAGGTTGACCAATGTTAGCTTGGCTAGGGGGGGGGGGGGGACACAGCGGGACGGGAACGAAAACATACTCTCCACCTCTGGCGGAGACAATAACAACACACAAAATGTAGCATAACAAATGCTATTTAATAAAGTCAGAAACTAAAGCTGCTTTAAGTAGCCACAAAACCTGAGGTAGCTCTTGCACTGTGTGTATAAAATGATACAATGACAGTTTTCCCCCTCAGTTCAGTTTCACTTCATTTGGCATGGGCAGACCATTTACTGCAGCCACAGCATTCACCACCATCTTCTGCACCATCTTCCTAGCAGTCTGATAGGTATTGATCCCAATGTGAGGGGTTATTAGGACATTTGGGAGGCCAAGAAGTGGATGGTCCCTGTGTCAAAGAAAGCAGGCTTTTAAAACATAAGCAAGGAGGATTTCTTTTTTGTGCTATACAATAAAATCACTCAGAGAGCGTGTACAATTACATAAATTAACACTGAGGACTTTATTGTGTGTAGACGGTCAGTCACTGATTAAGTGTGTGTGTGTGTGTGTGTGTGTGTGTTTTAAGGACAATAATAGATATTGCAGACCTCGGTAATGGCTCAGGGTGAGTCACATCCAATGCTGCTCCGTGAATAGTTCCACACTGGAGAGCCTTGACCAAAGCATCCTGGTCCACAACTACACCTGAGAAGCATTCAAATATATAATTAGGACAAAGTTTACTTAGGTTTACCTTAATCACTAGTAATCCTTCAACCACAAAGGTTCAAATCACACAACTGGACTTTTGAGGGAGAAGAGTAATGCTAACCTCTGCTAATGTTCACCAGCGTTGCAGTGGACTTCATGAGGGACAGTTCTCTATGTCCAATAAGACCTACAGTGTGAGGGGTCAAGTTGACAGCCACCATAACAAAGTCTGACCTCCTCAGCAGGTCATCCAGGTTCTCACAGTAACTGGCACCCATCATCATCTCATCTTCAGCGCTTCTGAACAGAGCACCCAGAGAAAACAGGTACTGTTCACTGTTACCATATATAACAAAGTAACTGTTTTCAAAAGAAGTACGTTTCTCCTTTTACTTTTTTCAATGCAAGTAAGAGTACTTGCACTTTGCAGTTGAGTAGGATATTCTAGTACTCTTTCCGTCCCTGGTCAAATGTGTGCTATGTTTTAGTTTGTGTTTTTTTCTTCTAGTCTTGCGAAGACGATTGGAGATCACTGCCTACTGAAACATCTGGTGACATCTAAATTCAATGTAGGGGCTAGAACTAGGTGGAAACGATTTAAAAATGTAAAAACAAACCGCATTGCAGAACCAATGCAAAGTCTTTAGGTCGTCCTTCATATTTGGATGGTATCAGGATTGTTTTTCAAAGCAGTAGGCGAAGGTTTGTCTTGCCGCTGTTGAATTTAGAAGGCTCCAGATGTTTTGGCAGGCGGAGATCTCCAAAAGTCTTGCTAGATGAGACTATTTACCTTCTGGTTCGATTGTGATAAAGGATTTTCATCTCAAACCCCTTGCTTCTTTGAGCTATTTTGTAGCCAATCTCTCCCATCCCAATAATTCCCAAAGTGGATCCTGTGACTTCAAATCCCATCAGGCTGTGTGGTATGTGGGTGGTCCTAGGATCCACAGCAATTTGGTGACCTATGGACCAGAAAATGGACCAAAAAGATGTGTTCCAACAATGTTTTGATGAAAACAGGATTCTCAAAAAGCTATAGCCTTATTGCTTGTTTTGGTTATTGGCAGAGTGGATTTGTGACTGGATTTAAGAGAAGCTTCTTTGAAGCGAGTCAAGCAACAATCTTACCTTCTAAAATCTTTCGTGCCGATGAAAGAAGTAAAGCCATGGCAATATCTGCTGTGGCAGCGCTGACCACACCAGGGGTATTGGACACCTTCACACCAAGACTGGCGATGAAGGGCAGGTTCAGGTGGTCTACGCCCACTCCGCCGCTAGCTATCACCTTCAAGTTGGGGAGAGATTGAAGCAATATGGGCTCTGCCACGGGGCTGAACTTCCAAATAAACATAGCCTCAATTTTGGGGGCATAGAGCTGGGGATCATGCAAAAGTTCTCTGTAGCAAATTGTCCGGAAGTGTTGTTTCACCAGGTCAGCTAGCTCTTCCAGGTAACCCTGCTCTCCCCCAACCTCTGAGATCAAGGCCCATGGTTTGGCCATTTCAGTTATCTAGAGGGAAGAGGGTACAATCAGATCACAAAGGGACCAGGGTAGTAGGACACTAGAACCTATACATTTCCACAAAATATGTGCACAGGCTTCAAAATATATTTCTAATCAGATTTACATACAAATAAATAACGTTTGTGCTGTGATGCTAATGTATCTGTTTTAGCCAACAAAATGTAGTAAACTGAACAGTATCATCACTGTTGGTATTTTACTCCAACCCAAGGAGAAATAAGTGCAGTGAACTTAACAACAGCTTTGCTCCATACAGTAGGTGACGACTACGATTATTTCCAACCAGTTAGGATACATTCTATCACATTCCAGAAAAACTTTGATAATCAAGTCATGTTATAGTGCCATAATGGCAAATGAACAATTAGAGTCCATTTATGACTTTTTTTTTAATTTCCTACTTCCTCAGGCCTCGGAATCTCCAGCAGGTAAGAAGAATATTTCATTGTCCCGTTCTCCTCCTGTGAATCCATGGCTCAGAGTGCAGTCAACCCTGCATGGCTCCATCCGTACTGGAGGTCATACAATAGGCTAGTAAATCCGTCGCCAATAGCTAACTGTGGGAAGCTGTGCTGAGTACGCTCCTAGCGCACTGCGATCTTTGTAGTTTTTGCAGTGGGTTCCCATTCACCAATCAAGTTGGCTTCTACCCAGAGCTTGGTTTTGTGGTTTAACGTGCAGTGCACGCAGTTCAGACTTCAGAGCGGCTGTGACCTTTGTCCCTACTCCCTACTCTTGTGTTTTAACACACTTTCAGTGTAGGCCTATGTTTGTAAATCATCACATAAAGTCAAACCTGAATACATCACTTTTTAACAAAGACCTGGCCTACAGCAAAAGGGTACTTAAGTAGGCATTTATTTTAAGTATGAAACTGAGAGAACAGCCAGCACACAATAAATGGACAGAGCAACATTGCTCTGTCCATGGAGAGGTAAATAAACTACTATATATGTGAAAAGGACATTTATTGTGTGCTGGCTGTTCTCTCAGTTTCATGATATTGTTGAGCTGTGGACCTTGGGTGTGTTTAATCTGGAGTGTTGCAGGCATTCTGCTTTGCAGTGCTTTCTCTCAATTTATTTTAAAGTAGGCTATGTCAGACATTTAACAATTGCTTGTTTGTTTTGAATTCTTTCCCGGCTATTTGTGATTAAAAATAAATATATTTTGAGTCATGGTTAGTTTCTAATAATTGATACCTGTTTGTAGCTCGATTGGGAAGCAAGTGTCTGTGTGTATTTCACCATACAAATCCAGTGTGCTTCTGGAACCCACAGTCTCCCCGCACACTGGAACATTCTGGTTAGACACATCCGCTATTAAAGTTTCAAATTAATTATTTTAAAAATGCCACAGCAAAAAAAATCACATTAAACATTAACATGATTCAATTTGGAGTTAGCCTATTAAAAGCACAGTAAGAAAATTGCAAATAAACAATTTCATAGTAATGCATTCACAAATGCTGTGACATTGCAACTATATGGTCAAAGTTTTAAAAGGTTTTCTTACCTTTTGAATCAGAATGATGAAGCTTCAGAGGTCTTGCTCTTAATAGTGGCACTGCTGGCCGTTTAGGAAAATCTTTCCAACCCAAGAAACCATTTACCAGGCACTAGCATACTGGTAATTCAATTCAGTCATACATACAACCACTAGATGGCAGTGCTATATTGACCTCTCTGCTCCAGGTTACCCAAGGATCTAGTTATGCACCACACCTTGTTTTGTTAGTTATCATGATCTCCCAGTGTCTGGTAACTATGAAATTAAATAGAAATATGAAGCAAAATATCGTTGTCTTTTTTTAAATTAACAAGGTCCATTAGAACACGTGGGTGCTTTGTTCAAGGTTAACTTCAGTTGTTTTATAGGGAGTTGTCCATAACTGATCCAATAAGTCTGGTCTACCTCTTTCAGGCTAATTTGGGGTGGTGTTAACTTAAGTTTGTAACATGAGTGTGTTCATTCATTCAACCTTTATTTATTTTCTCGTGGATACATTGTTGGCATTTGGTTCCTTACGTTCCTTCCTTACTTGTTTCATTTACTTTCATGGTCTGCACAATATGAATTGTCAGTGTAGTTAGGGTAGCAGAGTAGCCCTGCATCTGGCCTAGAAGCCCAATATTTCCCTTGGCCAGGGGGTATTTTCCTTTGGCTGATAGGTAGATGTTTGGTTTTCCACATGGGTGCCCTGGGTTCTAATCCACTGGTAGGAAGAGAGAGTGTTGTCGTACTAATGTCCCAGGAGGACCAAAGCGTCACGGACAGCCATGTGCAGTAACAAATCAACAGCTTACCTGTTGTTCTACTGTTGCATAAGACCACATGGCTCCCAGCAGATGAGCTTAGGACAAGATGTCTGTTACTCCCATCCTCTTCTTGTCCCGCCCTGTTTCTGACCACTCCCCCGCCCCATCTTACCCCAACAGATATGGATATTGTACTGCCCTATTACATCTCACTTGTCCAGATGTCCAGACCATCTTACCCCTATCCTAAAAATGTCAGGCTTCAGGCTACATCTTTGTAGTTCCCTGTTATTACATCTTCCCATCATGTCTGTCTGTCCCCTGTCTTTTTGTCCTTCCATACCGTCTAACATTCTCTTCTCTCCACACACTCTCCATCCTGGCTACTATTAACGTTTTAATCACATAAGCCTTATTTTATACTTGCAAAAATTGTCAACAATCACAGCGTGTTGTGAGCTTTTAGATCAGCTATTTTTGCTGTATTTGACAATGTTTACAAAATTTAGATACATTTTATATTGTCGTCATAATACGATATTATCGTCAAAATATCGATATAAAGGTATTTTGTCAAAAATATTGTGATATTAGATTTTGTATAGAGTCCAAGTCCAAAGGGAAGCACGCATATATCAAAAAAGTACAAATTACAGGTGCTCGCCAACAATACGTACTTCTCTCATATTTGATTTTGTCCCCAACCCTATCACTCTTAAAATCAGTATCTTGTAATTAAAAAAGGTCCTAAATCACATGTAGTGCATTCAGTATAGTGCATTTCAGTATCATGTTGCTTAGAAGTCCGAATGGAAGTCCGAAACAGATTAAAAGTGCGTCAGTAAAATACAAATCAGTTAAGCATAGGCGACTGCCTGACAGCTGCTAGATAAAACTCAGTCTCTTGTTATGGCTCATGATGTGTGCTGTCGGGCAATGGCAGGTGACAATTTACAGATGGTACAGCTCAAGGGACATTGAGTCACAGGCCATACTGAGTCGTCAACCTTCTTTAATACATTGCTGACGTGAGTCCAGTAGCCCATGTTCAGAATGTGACTCAGCTTATTTGCATGATAAAGCTTTTTGGAATCAGATTTCAGTTATCTATTCTCATATTCAACTTAATTGCCACATCACAGGTTTACGCCAAGTATAGAGGGTGAAATTATTTTGGGCAAGCTTCCTACATGTACTACCGCAGTTAGATTAATAAGTAGAAATAAAAATAAGAAACATTTGCATAAAAGGTATACAGTATATACAGGCAAAAGGTTTGAAAACAGTCCATCCCTCTGACGTCAAAGCTCTAGCAGCTGAATATCACATTAACTTGAGACATTAATTTTCCGTTCTAACTGACTATTACAAATCTCAGAGTGAACAAAATGTATAAATCTTTGATGCATCACAGATTAAACTGTCAATGTGGATATAGTCAATGTGCTGTTCCCTGACCAGTCTCTGATGGAAAATAATTGCATACATATTTTCACAATGACAGTCACACCATGGTGACACACCATGAAAAATAATAGATACCGTAATCATTTAATTACAAATAGGCCTACATTATATTATGCACACTGAATAATAATATTATATACTCATAATATAACAATTCATTTGAATCAATTTGAGGTCACAGGGGATGTTGGCTAGCAGGTCCCCTCACTAGCTCTCTGTGGAGGAGCCCCTGTAGTTGCCTGGAGGAGCCTAGTAAGTCGTGATTAATTTTTCGAATTCTCTCTCCCTCTCTTTCTCTCTCTCTCTTTCACACACACACACTCACACACACACACACACACACACAGTTAGGTAGATAGAGGATTTCCCCTACCACAGGTGCTGCCTCCTGCCGTCATGTGGGAACACAACAGAGATCACATGAACACACACACTCACACACACGCAAACACACACAGGACATACTGAATCCCTTAGATTCATCTCTGTGGCATTGTAATTTGTAGCGTGTGATCCCACATCAACCTCAACACACCTTTTAATTTGTGTGTCCCATACATATGTGTTAAAGGGTCTACACCATGAAAATCACTTTTTTCTTGTTTTTTTGTATTTTTTGGGGTCCCCAGTGTCTCTTGTACCCAAAAAAATGTTTTTTTTTTAAATTCAGTCATTCCTTCTCATTTCATGGATTTCCAGAATGGGCGTGTCTGAACAGGCGATCTCAGAATGGAAATGTTTATGATGTCACAAACATTATTGATGGCAAACCCAATGTTAAATGAAAAGTGCCCGAATCGCTCCGAAACTTTTTCTACCCCCCCTAAGTGGGGGTCTACGAACAAATACTTCGGGCTCGGATTTTGGCTCCGCCCCCCGGAAGTGGGTGAAACAGGCACCTCAAACACTTGGTGGAATTGTTCAAAAATGTTCAAAGTGTTTTTTTTTCGATTTTGTATTTTTCTTAGATGCTTCTTTTAATTTTTTTTAAAAATATTTCTTTGTATTAACAGACAGAATTGCTCAGTAGCAGGGGGGGCCCTGCCCAAGAGGACGTTTTGGTATTGCAGCTGAAAGCGCTGTATAAGCCAGAGACAATTGACTTGGGATGAGTATATCTGAGTGATGATTTAGGCTCAAACCTTTTGAAAAAGGTTTGAGGGACATACACCATATGATATTAAATATCAAATATTTTTTTTAAATTCATGGTGTAGCTCCTTTAATTGAATGAAGTGTAGTGCTGCTATGAATATCGTCACGTAACTTGGTATTTACATTTCAAATCACAACCTTTGATTGACTGGTGATACAAATATAATTGAGACAAGGAATTAACAACCGTACTATGCAGATTACACAGAACAGTGAATTTCAGGAATCTGTTCAGAATTACATGCAGGATCTACTGACATTGGAGCTGGGAGGATCATGCAACATATTGCAATGTACTGTAATAGGCTATAATAACATTGCAATGTCATGTTTGTCCTAGTGATGAGCTGATGACGCAAATAGGATGCAAATAGGATATGGTTGACCAAGTGTCAATATATGACTACTTGGGAGTGAAAATGCAAAAACAACATGCCACACTACTTTTCGATGTGTTCACGGTCCAAAGATTTGTCTATACTGTATGGCCTGTCTACTATGGTTGTACCATAATGATGTATTAATTTTAAGTCTTCTCCCCATTGCCCTATGCCATTTCAAAACACATACAGACAACCCAAAAATATTGTAATCACATGCCCCAGACAGACAGAAAGGTGGAGGGAGGTTTGACATGAGTGCTGTGATTTGCACTCTACTTAGCACACCTTTCTTTGATACATAACTTCAGTGCAATAATTGTGTGTGCAATACTTCTTGGTGTACCTAAATACAGAGGGATTGTTTTCGCTGCACAGGGAATCTACCATGCATACCTGGTAAACCAGATAATTCACAGATGAAAGATTCGTACAGGACAAGTGGATATGCTCTTTTTGCAGGTGTGCGGGAGACTATTTATTTTGGCTCCAAATAGAGTGTTATATACATTAACCCGGAAAACACAGAGTGAGGAGCGCACACCTGTGTTGATGAGGTGCTGGCCACGGCAGATAATAATGTTGACAAGGAAGAGGCCGCACAGCTCTTAGCCACGATGCAGAAAGTTTTAATATGGATGAAATGAAACCAACGTTTCGACCTATACAGTCTTCCTCAGGGTTTCAATATATACATTAACCCAACATGACCCAACATGTGTGTCATTCTCATTATTATGTCTATGTCAGTTCTTCTGCCATTACATGCTGTCTATATTGTACATTGTCCATATGTACATATGAACAGAGTACAGACACAGTCATGCGAGAACATGCACGCTTGTTAACACTACTGTACTCTAATGAGTAATCTTTGGACACTAACTTAATCCATTCACTGGAGAACAGCATATGGCATTCCTCTTTTGCCTCTTACCAGAAATAGCCATGCCTGACAACTGTAAGGCTATAGTTCGCCAGTGTATGTAACAGATAATCACTGGTGCTCCAGTGAAAGGCTAATTAGCCTTGTCGTTAAAGCCGCCGTTACCTAATGGCAGAACCCGTGTAGAGGCATGGTCTGTCTGATTGAGATGACTCTCTCCATTTCAAAGTGTCTCCATGGGTGAGCAGTTTAGGCCTTACCTAGAGTGTGTGTTTGTTGAAGTTTTGAAGGTAAGGCAATAGATATGGGGAAACTACAGATATTTACATACTAGTCCATATCTAGACAACAATATCAGTTGCTTTAAGCAATAATGATATGGAAATTACTTAAAGAGGTGGTGCCATGGTTTTGCACTTTTTCTGTTTTTCATGTGTCTATGAGGTTGATAGAACTTCATTAAGCCCCCTGGTGGTGTTTTAATGGTGTTTTATGTCTTCTCTGACTATTTTGAGTTTCTACCTGGAGGCTGAAACCTTGAGGGTCAAACGTGCCAATAGAAAAACTGCCCTTTAGTGACATAGTAAAAATATACCCTCCCCCTCATTATCATAACACAACAGGTGTGGGCATGAGGAGGAGGAGGGACTAGGACAGGTGGGTGGTGCTAAGGTGGTGGAGGAGGTGCTAAGGTGAGAACCAGGTATACTTTCATGAACTGGAGGCGTGTCCACATAAAAACATAATTTCAACAATTTCTGTACACTTTTTTGAAAAATATCTTCCTCCTAGTATAACCATAATACCTGATGATTATGTTTTTTTGGGGGGGGGGATCACTGAAAATCACGGCACCCCGTCTTTAAAATAAGAAAGGCTCTCCATAAGTTCTGAAAAAGCAACGCAAAAAGCAAAAGCAAATGAAGAATCACAACTCACAAGTAGCAGAATTGGCTAGTTGCCCATAGTTGACTGTAATTGCTATAATATTGGCTTATAAATGTACCCTGTTAATGTCTTGATTGATTGATTGAATACTTTATTAGTCAAAGATGTAAACAGCACAGAAGTACAGTAACACTTGGGTTAAAAGGATAACACAACAAGGTCCTGGGCATTTGTTTCCTTTGTGGTCCTATGTATTCAATTAATCAATTCGTCTCACATTCAAAACCAGCTATACTTGCAATGCCCAGGAAGTCTCTCTATTGTTAACTATGAAATGTAATCTATATTGATAATGTAAGTAAACTTGTATTGTTTATATGGAGCTTGGGTGAGTTTACCATGAGATTCAAGACTCAAGTTTATTTGTCATTCACCCACACAGGTACAAGCAGATCAATGTTGGTGTGGCATTTTCCGCAAGACTGTGCAAATAAGAACAATTCAAAATAACAAGATAATAATGTCAATGCTGGATGTAATGAAAATAATAAAAATAAAAACAAAAGAATAATGATTAAAAAATGATGTTCTCTCTTCCGCGTCATCAGTGCCCATACCCTAGGTGGGGTTGGCGAAAGGGCCTTTCTGTGTGGAGTTTGCATGTTCTCCCCGTGTGCCTAGGGTAGGTAGTAGGTACCCTCGCAAAAAACGTGCAGTAATCAATAAACCTGATCAGCCAGGGCGCCTGATGGAGGGGAAATGAACTGGTTGGAATAACGTGTTCCTTCCACGTGCCCTACCAGGGAAACTCCCCCCTGTCAGGTGATAAGAAGCGGCCTGCTCACTCCTCATGCATTGAAGGAAGCATGAGCTCAGTTCGGGGCTCTCCCCAGGCTGACAGAGGGAGAGTAGCGCCCAGGATTACAGCTCAAGCAATTGGCACTGGGTGAAAAAATGGGTTACAAAAATCGTGGGATAAAACATTTAAGTAAAACAAAAAACTGCACTTAAACAACAATGGGAAATGTGAAGAGTACGGCCTACATATATTTCATATTTAGGGATTTAATAGAAGTGTGCAGTAGCCTGAAGTACTGTATACACATACATAAATACACATATATTTACACTAGCAAGTAACAGTGTGAGCAAATCTACAAGGGGGTAGTTTTGCTGTTGTGTTGAGCCTGCTACAGATTGAATGCATTTTTGTTGTCTCTGCCAGGCCGAAAGGCATGGCGAGAGAATATGTTTTGCACCCTGTCCGTCCGTCCTTCCGTGTGTGTGTCCGTCCGTGTGTGTGTCCGTCCGTGCGTCATTCTGTCTGTGTACAGCTAATCTCCGGCACTGTTGGCATGATCGCAGCGAAACTGTGCACACCCACTCCCTGGATGCCAATTCAGAACATCTGGCCCAAATTTGTCAAATGGGCCTGTTATAGCACCACTAGGAGGCCACTTTTAGCAAAACACATTTTTTGATAGTACTCCTACAGATTTTGTCTAAACATCACGCAAAATGCCTCAAATCATGAAAACAGTGTGCAATTTCCGTGAATTTTTTCATGCACATTCCCACTAGGCCGAGGAAGAAATGCCACTTGAACATTTTGAAATCAGCCTCATGGAGGCGCTATAACAGGCCGATTCGTGTTTTTAACTATAACTGCATCGATCTGTGTAAAACTTTGTATGTGCACTCCAAAGAGGCCAAGGAAAAAGCTTTGCCTTGCATTTTTCACATCTGCCTTTAATAGCGCCACCAGGAGGCCGACTTATGTAAAACACATTTTTGGATATTACTCCTTCAGATTTAATCCAAATTTCACACACATCGGTACACATGATCTCTATAGTCATGTGATCAAGACGGATCTGTTTGATTTTTCATATTCCATGCTGATTGGCTAAGATTGATATCTAACGTTTGCAGGAGTGGCCTGTTTTGAACAAAATGCCGCGAATCATGAACGCAGCGTCTGATTGCAGTGAAACTTTGCACGCACATTCGCACTACGTTGAGGAACACATGCCACCCTTTCAACATTGCCCTATTACAGCGCTAACAGGAGGCTGATTTTTGCTAAACTCATTTTTTAATATTACTTCTACAAATGTTGTCCAAACATCACGCAACTCGGTACATATTATCTCTTTAGTCAAGTGATCAAGAAGGATCCGTCCGATCCGACCGATTCTTCACATTCCAGCCTGATTGGCGAATTCCTAATATTGCTGGCCCACACTAACCACCTGACCTGGTGGAGACCTGTGCTCCGAGGAGCACTTTTTCTAGTTTGTCCTGTGTTGTTCAGGGGCCTGACAGCCTCAGGGAAAAACTGTTCCTGAGCCTTGAGCCCTGGGCTTTCAGACACCTCAGATGCTTGCCAGTCCGTTACTGGGGTAGCGTTTGTCCTTCATAATACACCAGGGTGTTCTAACTCTCCTGACAGTTTTTGGGCGGTGAAACCGCCCCTATAAGTGAGGTTTGGATATTTGTACAACAAATCCTGCGCTGTGATTGGCCAAAAATGTACCCCGCCTAACTCTGCACCGTGATTGGCCAATCACAGTCTATTCAGGACTGTGATTGGCCAGTGTCACATGACACATGTGCATAGTCCTATATAAGAAACCATAACTTAAAAAAAATCATAAATTTGTTTTTTTTAAAGTTATGGTTTCTTCCATCATAAAGAGTGTTTCAATAAATGTATTTATTTTTTGTACATGATTGGTTGACTCCATTCAGTATTGTGATTAGCTAGCAAGACACCACCCACTTCACACAGGGTGTGATTTTTTTTATTTACTAGATGTTTTCTGAATGTTGGGCCAGGGCAGATTTAGCTGTTCAAACTATGATATCCAAAATTGATACAACATATTTAGCGTTTATGCTGCCAAGTGATATCATAAATGCAAGGTACTCTTTTGCAACAGAGGTCATTGCCTGGAATCTCATCAGTGACTCACATTATTTGAATTTCTAGGATTTACAATATTATTAATATCGCTTGCCCTTTAACCTTTAACCACATTAACCGTCTCTATTACCTTACCATAACATGTCATAATATTGTGTTGTTACGCATTGTATGAGCTTGTAGATCAACTATTTTTTGGCAAAGAGAGGGGACAAGTACAGTATATAGGGTTTAATTGATTAAGTCAGAGGTTGTCTAAAAGTGAAGAAAGGGCTTCACACTCATAGCCACGATGTAAAAGAATTTAATGACAACCAACGGTTCGACCTGGAATGGTCTTCTTCAGTGATGGAGTCAGAGGTTGTAACACTGATGAGCTTCCAGGCAATGACTTCTGTTGAGAGTGATAACCATGTGGTCTACGGGGAACAGACCATGGCTACGGAACCACAGCTGTGTTGGGTTAGGCAATGCAGCTGAGCAACAGACTCCAATTATATTTTACTGTCTGTATCTTTACGTTCCTGCAGAATCTCTGATCAAGTGTTTTTTTTGTAATTGTTTTAGTTTTTTCAGTTTTTTCCCCATCCCCTACATGTTTGTTTAGTCCTATCACTGGCACTGCCAACCCCTACTGTTTGGTTTGGGGAGGGTGTAGACAACCATGTCTCCTCGCAATCGGTTTTGATAGCACATCAGTGAGCTGGATGCAATCCTATCTGGAGGGGAGAGAACAGGTGGTGGAGGTGAACGGAACCCTGCCCCCCCTCGGTAGAATCTGCACGTGGCTCGCTGATAACAAACTATCATTACACCTGGGTAAAACTGAATCCATTCTCTTTGGGTCCAAAATTAACATCGGCAAGGCCGACGGCTTCACAGTAAAGGTGGGTGACAATGTTATCACAAGAAAAAAGGAAATTACCTACCTGGGTTCCATTTTAGAGGCACATCTTTCCAGTGATAAAATGGCAACTAAAGTAATCAAAAAAGTCAACCAAAGAACATGATTTTTGTACAGGATCTCCTCACTGGTTAGTAAGAATACATTGAGGACTCTTAACAGGAGCACTCATCCAAAGTCACTTCGACTATGCATGCACCTCATGGTACCATAGCACCACAAAGGCCTTAAAAACAAGGCTCCAGACATCCCAAAACAAACTGGTCAGGCTACTGCTTGGCCTTACATCTACTCATTTAACTCCTACTCATTTTTCTAGGGTCGGATGGCTCAGGGTAGAGGACGGAGCACTGCAACTTGCGATGGGCCTGGTTCTAAAGATACGCTACACCACAAAGACACCCATGTACCTTTCAAACTACTTCACAAACATCAATGACGTCCACAATAACAACACCAGAGAGAGCTCCACTAATCACGTTCAACCCAGATTTGTCTCAAACAAGGGGTTAAATTCGTTCTCCTGCTATGCCACAAAGATGTGGAACGCCCTGCCAACAGTCGTAAAGGAGTGTAAATCCCTACTCTCCTTCAAATTCGCTCTAAAAGAGCACTTACATTTGGCTGCAATTCGAAACTGGCTCCTGTAAAATTCAAAGCCTACCCCCCCAAACTGTTTACTGTACATATTTTTCTTTTTGATTTCTAACTGTTTATATGATGTTTTGCATAGTATTGTATATCTGTCTGTCATTAGATGTTTCGATGAATTGAGTACAAAAGACCCCAATGGAAACAAGCCATAGGCTTTCTTGGGTTTAAAATCCTCTACACATGGATTTGCCAGCTGATTCATTTCACTTGACAGTACACTGTACAGTTTCACTGGGATGGTGTAACGCGTGTGGAGGAACATGCTATCTCTCCTTGTTCCGCTCCCTGCTGAGCAGGCGCCTGAAAATCCTGCAGGTACAGCTACTGTATAGAGATCGCACTCTCCTGGCGGCTTCCAACACGTGAACACAGAGCACCCAATCAAGCCGGAGGCACCTTGGAGGAATCAAACCTCCACGGTGCATGAACTTGACCCCTGCACCACCTGGACTCTGCTTTTACAGTAATTGCTCACACACTAGCATACAGTAGTGTAGTATGGGTTCTGCCATCACATTATGTTGTCTTAAGCCCTACGTACCGTAATCGAGGAATAGACAAAAGATTTTAGATTTTTCTTTTTCTGAATTATTTTGAAAAAGAAATACAGGTAACAAATCTATTCTTTGCTTGACTGATATTTCCCTTCTCAATGTGCATTTATTTTTAGGAGAATACAGAAGAAAATCTTATCTGCAGGGTATGGAATAGAAGTGATGTTTTGTGCAAGCCTGGAAAAACAGGCAACCCCTCCCGCTCACTTAGATCAGCTAACACAGGAATGCTGTCCGAGCCTAACCTAAAACACCCTGGACAACGCTCCACACGTCCTAGACTCTTCTCCCTCCTGGTTCCCAAAGTGTGGAATAAACTCCCCATTGTAGTCAGACCTGCCGACTCACTCTCAATTTTCCACCTTAATCTTAAGACTCACCTCTTCAAACTCCACCTCACCCCCTCGCACTTCACTCTCCATGTACCCATTCTTACCACCTTCTCTTTCATTTGATGCTAGCGACTGACCAAGATATAGCTACTAATGCAGACATGCTGTATCTCGGTCACTCCTTCTCAAGTCTTTTGCTTCTATATAGATCTGTTTTTTCAGTTTTTACCACAAATGTTAAGAATGTGATTTAGATACATTACCATGTTATTTAGACAGATGCTAGGTTCATTGTTTACCTGGTATCTTATAGTTTCATTGTGCAGAATGTTAAATATATAGCTTGTTCTTTTGACAGATTCTAGGTTAATTGTTTACCTGGTATCCTAGTTTCTTGAGGCACTACACTGTTCTCTCTGCCTTCTATTTATGTGATTAATTGCCTTGTGTATTGTAAGTCACTCTGGATAAGAGCGTCTACTAAAATGCCTAAATTGTAAAGTTGTAATGGCAAAAACTACACATCCTAGGTACTGTAGAACATATTTCACAATCCTTATTAGACTCACATTCATTGTTTAATCATGTATTGTCACACAAGTATCAATAATCTATTTCAAGCTTTTAAAACTATAATTATGTTTGATGATTGCAATGAGGTGCAAGGAATAAGCATTGTGCATTGTAATGTTATGTTGGCAGCATGGAAAGATTTTTTTGCTGACTCAATGTGCACTCTGGGTTCACAATGTACTGTATGAGGCCGTTAAGAAATCGTCCCTTGGACACAAGCTGAATAAGTCCTGTAGCTTTGACCTCCACTAATCCCCTTACGCAAAGCATGTCTTCCAATGTGCTGCCTTGAGCAAACCTGGTCCTAACCTGGCAACTGTCTTTTGTTTTTAATTGTCATTATAATGCATTTTCTTGTCACGTCTCACTTAAATAGTTTTAAGTATTGTCTATTGATCTTCCAATGAAACTACTACATAAACAGCAATGCAGTAGGAGTAGCAAGAAGTCACATACAAAACCCATCACGGACAAGACTACTAAAATGTATTATGAGTGCCTGCTCCATCTCTAGATATTTTTGATTGATTGAATACTTTATTAGACAGTAATGTAAACAGCACAAGGTGCAGTCAGACATTGGAGCTAAAAGGATAACACAAAAAAAGTCCTGAGGACTTGTTTCCATTGTGGTCCTGTATCCATGTATTGAATTCATCAACATAGCATAAAAATAACACCAAAATACAATATCATCAACACATAAAACACTACAGGGTAGAAAAGAGAAGAAAAAAAAACTGTAGGCAGTGAATGCCATCACCTTTCCATAATGAAGGCAGTTATTTTTTCATTCATTCATTCAGTTTTTGTCAGCCATTTATACACGTAACCCACTATTATGTATTGTGTTTACCTATTCAAATGACAGCTCATTGTGAATTCTCACACTTGGGGGTCTGTCTGACTGTGTCAACCAACCCCATCATTCTGGGCGCTTGGGCCGTTGTTGCCAGGCCAACGCAGCCAGTCTCCCATTGGCTCCAGGTGGACCACGTGGCCATGCTGACGTCATTGTGGGGCTTAGTCGAGGGTTTGCAGGGCTGCAGAACCTGCCGCCTGTTGGATATACCGTTGGACTCGAGGCAGAACGGGAGGATCTCCACCAGCCAACCTGTTGCTTCAAACTTCTGTTTATCCACCTACAGAAGCCACTGTCTGTCACCCGGGGAAGAAGAAGAAGCTCAATGGACTATTATTAACCAACTTCCAGGTCTACATCATCTCCAACGAGGCACAACAACTTGCAAAGCGAGGTAGGTGGTTTTGAGTGAGCTGCTTCCTGTTCGCTGCTCTGCAGCTCAGACAGGTGAGCTGTTATTTATTATGCAGGTCTTTCTTGCACGAATATGAACACCAATAATGCAGTCTTGCTGCAGGGAACAGTATATGTGTGAGAATGGTTTGCCATGAAGTTCGACCATACTGGGTTAACGTGTTTCAAGTTCAAGTTTGTATATGGCGTTTCTCTTCTTATGGTGCTTGCATGTTGTGTGTTTGGTGATAAGACCAATGGTGGAAAAAGAACTCAATTTTTTTACCTAAGTAAAAGTATAAATACTGCAATGTAGAAATACTCTGTTACAAGTAAAAATCCTGAATTAAAAATTTACTTGAGTAAAAGTACGAAAGAATTGGTATCAAAATGTACTTAAAAGTACCAAAAGGAGAAAGTACTCATTATGCAGAAGGATCCGTTTCAAAAGTTTTCAAATGTATCCAATGTCTAAAAATCTTTTGAAAATAGCCAATGTACAAGCTCACTGCGTCAAGGCATTGTGAGCTTTTAGATTGGCTATTTTCAAACAGCCAAAGTTTAAATAGGGCTGAAGTGAGTGTATGTTTTGTTAATAATAATCATAATCTACAAAGTAACTTGTAACTAAAGTTTTCAAACAATTGTAGTGGAGTAAAAGTACAATATTTGTCTCTGAGATGTAGTGGAGTAAAAGTATAGGTATTTGGAAATACTCCAGTAAAGTAAAAGTACCTCAAAATTGTACTTGACCACGTTCTTAGTTACTTTCCACTACTGCTATTGAGATTATTTAACTATGCGAAAAGGTTACAAATGGACCATAAGCAACCATACGGGACCATTTGTACATTCGCAGAGAGCCACAAACGGATACATTGACAGGATTTGACTGCAGGATGTACATTCAGATATAAGCGTTGTCTGTCTGCTGACTTTCTATAAGGATGGCGTTGCTTCATCAAGGTTATTGACAGTTAGAAGTGCTTTATAATTATAACGTGTGTTTCTCTTCGGTCTTCATTTTCCTTATTGTAGAATTAATTAACTATGAGAACAGGAAGTGAAGATAAAACCTTGCTTACACAGGGGGGGGGGTCTAAGATGGGGATGTGGTGGAGTGTTTATTCAGACACTTTTATACTCACTCCAATCAGCCTTTAAATTGATGCAATGAAGAAACAAGTAGCTAGATTTAGGAAATGCAATCGAGGGGCAGGGCAAGTGGGTGAAAAGAAACAGTTTTATTTTATTGTAGTGTTTTTTTTACAGAGCTCAAGAGGGCAAATATATGGTTGATCTTTGATTTGGCCTCAGAAAACTTGTGGAATGACATTGAGCATCATACTGTATGCCTACTTGACACAAGCCATTTAGGAGAATTATTTGGGTATTTCGGGGTTCTGACCTGCTAGTGCTACTATAAAATATTTCTCAACAATCTTTATCAGAATAAAGCTAAATAAATCAATGAAGGACACATCTCCATACTGGACATAAAAATATGGTCAGAATTTCACTGCGACGAAGAAGAGATGGCTATTTTCATAAACATTGCGTAAACATTCTGTTTCCCCAAAAAACATTATTTTAAAATGATTTTACTAATCGTATATAGTTTTACTTCACTTTATAGTTTTACTTCACTTTATTTGATTTGGTCTTATTATCTAATCTTATATATTTTGTAGCTGCTGTAACACAAGGTCCCTCTGGGATTAACAAAGTACAATTTCATCTAATCCAATCTTTTGGCCAGTGGCTACTGTTAATTTAAAGACTCGATATAAATCCTCCTCTTCTGACATCATCCAAGATATAAACAAGATGAGATAAGAATAAGATGTGCTCTACTCTGATATTGTGTGTCTTTAAGTTTAATGGTGCTTCTAGAGAGAACGTTTTGGTATTTAGACAAGGCCTGACACAGTTGGTATCAATCTGGTGGGAGCTAGGGAACCTCAACACTAGGAGTGCCACAGTTAATCGAACTAATCAATTTAATCGATTATAAAAAATGTTTTATAATCGTTGTGTGATGATGTATTAAATAGGATTTGAGTGGTTAATCAATTCCTTGATGTACATATGAAAAACAAAAAATATTTAAAAAATGGCATCTCGGTTAATTGAAAAAGTAATCAATAGAATAATCGATAGTTGCAGCCCTACTCAACTCAACACACAGGTGATCAGAAGCACCATTGATTAGGATGTGAGGGAGCTGGCGGGATGGACCACATGAATGATGACTGGAGACGAATGATGAAACACACTGGGAGAGATTGACATTTCCCCAAAAATGAGAGAGGGAGGAGGGGGCAAAGAGAACTTGAGAATGACAGGGGTGAAAAAAGAGAAGACAGACATTCACAGTCTGCGAGAGAGACAGGAGGGGATGGAGAATGAACTCCTTTTATAGGCTGCTAGATGTTAGAAGGTAGGAGAAAGGCTGCATGGACTGTCCGTCTTCACCGCCAAGACCTGTGGAGGTGGTGGTCATACAAGGGTGGAGTCTAGAGATAATAGCCCCCTTAGTGTGGTTGAATCGTCCCTCCAACACTTTTTAGGATGCTGAATGTACTCTAAATTTGAACCTTGTTCTATTTTGGGCCGCGTGGGTGTTTTTGTGTGCTTGTCTTGGGCCAGACTGGTCACAGTGGTGGCAGCGTTCCCTGTAGTTAGTCTCGTCTGCGCTGTCTGTGTCCCTTTTGAATTGAACTCGGCCCTCAGAGAAAGAAACAGAATGACGAAGGAGAGTGGTTGACAGAACAGGGATGATGATTATGGCAAAAAGAGATTTTGCTAAAACAATACCTGAGAACGCAAAATAATTGAACAAACAAAAGTGAGTGGAAACAAATACTAAATAGAAGTAAAGAAGGAACCATGTTGACTATTCTGAGACGATATGAATGTTTTGCATAGAAAGCCACATGGTAATATGTGCTGCATTTCCAGAATGAGGTCATGGCAGATTTCACAGTCACTCACAGATGAGTAGAAGCCTAGGGTTCAGTTCTGTAAGCAGATTGACGTTTCCATATGAACCTATAGCTTTTGTTTTTACAGCAGAGACTCTGGCATGTCTGTGTAAGCATGTCGAGGCATCTAATCCAGAGTAAACAAGCACTTTGCTTGTGCAATCTGGAATAGTTTGGTGTGTGTGTGTGTGTGTTTGAGTGTCTATTAACGTCACCAGCCTTCTTGTTAAGGCTCTTAGACTGTTCTGGTGTGCTCTCTCATGGCCTCTCAGTCATGTCATTATTGTTTTCCACAGAGCTTAAACATGAAAACTCACTAAGTGACAATGAAATGTGTGTCATCATGATATAGAGGCAGAATATGTGAATTTAACAAACCGTGTGTGGTGTGATTTGACTTCAATTAACCACTTGAACCCTAGCGTCCCTATTCTGGGCATATCATGGTACTCAAACTTTTTACTGTATAGATGCTACACATACACATACACATATACATACACATAGACATAGACATAGACATACACACACACACACACACACACACACACACACACACACACACACACACACACACACACACACACACACACACACACACACACACACACACACACACACACACACACACACACACACACACACACACACACACACACACACACACACACATATGTTGGTGCTTATCAAGAGTACAATGTGAATATAACACCGGCCTGGGTAGAGCACTTCAGTGAATCCAGGGGCTTATAGTTATTGCTTTACTGTCCAGAATGCTGGTTTACTAGAAACATAATAAAATGTTAGGGTGAAGATGTCAGGTGGGTGTGTGTGGTGGGGGGGGGGGCAGGTTGCCCAGGCAGCAGCCAAGCTCTGACCTTACAAAATGACAGATGAGATAGGGTTACAGTCACATATTCACAGTGACAGTAAGAAATGCTTCAGCGAGCAGCCTTAGTCGTGAATCGTGATACTTGCAATGTGAGTCCTCCTTGCTCTATAGAAGTTAACGTCACGGCACCGGAGTATTTGCCTATGGTTTGGATTGGAATGTGTAACAGCAGGTTTCACAAATGCATCAAAATCTAGCAAACAAGTTTAGGGACAAATCAGGCAATTAGAGAAATATTATTATGAAATATTCAGTCTGGTAGTGGCTACAGGAGTTTCGTCCGGTGAACCATTTTGTGTTTGCGAAAACAGGCGTAGTAGTAATTCTGACAAATTATTACATTTGAGGAATAACTTTACAAAATGTTGTTGCCCGATTACCAGTCTAAAAGTGGTAAGAAGACGCATTGATATATGGGATGTGAGAGTTGCTTGTGGAAACATTGCATTAGTGCCAATGTTTGCTTCCCTTTCTGGTATAAAGTCTCTTTACTATTCCATCTTCTGCCCACAAAATAGTTAGTGAAATCTGCCTCCACAGATAATTTAAATGTTTGCCTCCACAGAGAATTATAAACAGGAAAGCTATTGTTACCTCAAACAGAGTGCACAACAAAGATGATGTACTTTTGGGAACATTCACTTTCAGGCCTCATTGTGCTCTTATAAATAATTCTGTTGAACACACTTCACAACTTATGTTGTTGATTACCCTCAGCTCACAGTACCAGGATTGTACAAACTAGAGCCCGACCTATGCCAGATTTCTGGGTCCAGTCCCGATTTTGGAGAGCCCTAGTCCACAGATAATTTATTTTTTTGACTGATTTCTTATAGGTAGGTAGGTAGACACACATTCAGTAAACTGAACTGTCTACAATCTCACAACAACGTGGCACATCACGAGCTGGTAGATAAGTTATTTAAAAAATAGGTAAAAAATCGGCTGCATAATTGCAGATACAGATGTCATAAAGTAAAATAATGCCTCTCTGTCATGTCATCATTGTGGTTTTCCACAGAGCCAAAATATCGTCCAAACCGATATATCGGTCAGGCTCTAGGATAAACAGAGATGTGAAGGAAAGTGAAACTGAACATTGAGAGTTGAACTCTGTGTGTGTGTGTGACAGAGAGTGTGTGAATGGAAAATCACTTCCACACCAGTTTCAGGCAAGCTGGGGCCAGATGGGACACTCAAGCATTTATGTGAAGTTAAAGTTGCCTAACAATAACGTTGTCATATCAATGCATTATTGATTGAACCACAGTGACCAATGGAAAGTGGTTATTCCACTCTAGGTCCATTGATATCAGGTTGCAGAACTTGAAAGTCTAGTAATTGCTTGTCTATCAGGTGGTGACTGAATGACCTCATCCCTGCAACCTGGTCAGAGGTGGATCATATTTCATCATGAATGTGTCATTCATGGGTGTCAAACGGAAACTTTCTGTCCACAATCGGGCCTCTGTCCTCCTTCACTTTGGCTCTGTCCTTTAATGTCGTCTGCTTTTTCTTCTCTTGTTTGGCTCTTGGATTATTTGAGGGGCTCTTGATCTAAGCTTTAGCCGACCTACAGGTTATAAATGGAGACTTCTGCCTGTTATGTAAGTGTGCCTCTAGATGACCTAGGAGGAATCCCTTCAATTTGGTCTGCCAAGAATGATTAATTTGCAGTCCCTATTGCGCTACGGCATAATGATGAGCACCATAAATATTGTCTCTGTTGGGTCATTTTAAGTTCATGCTCAGTGGACTGGTTGTGTCCATACAGCCTGAGTACTGAGTTCTGCTAAATTATATCAATGCACAGATTGGAATAACTTTCCATTGTTCACCATGGTTTAAGTCCAAATAATCCATTAATACAACAATGTTATTGTTGTTCCAAAAATTGTAACACAAAATAGCAAGCTCACAACATATGTAACACATTTTGATCTTGTAGATCTGATATTTATATTTATCAATTGTTTAATGATTAAATTAAAGCTAGGAATAGACAATACTTTTGCCATATCACTATTAGAATACAAAATCCCAGATGATCTCTCATTACGATATCGATATAAAATCGACATATTGCCCAGCCCTATTGTTATGTCACTTTTGTCTCAACATCCTGATTGATCCAGAATTCATCCACAGTACTGTCAGGTTATTAATATGGCTAGCAAATATGAAAGCTTCTTGATTAGACTGGTATTCTCTACAGCATAAAAACATCGCTAAAAGCTTCCTGATTATGGCTCTGGTGCAACTGATGCAGGGTTTTAATGAAACTGCTATTGAACACACTTAACGGTGTATGGAAAATAAAAGCAGTGTTTTTTAATTAGTCACCTTAAGTGGCTGTATTCAAGATCTGACTAATTGTGTCTGAGTTATCGCTGCTTGACACTTACTGCATAACTGCACGTCATGATGTGAGCTTGAAAATAAAGGAGAGGTTACATTCATGCACAGTCACATAAAAATAAAATAAAAAGAAAAGCACTATTTTATCAATATATGCAGAAAATAAGCTATAGGCTATTTTGGGCAACAAATATGTAAGAAAAATAGAAAATATATTTTGAGAGTCCAAAATATATAGAACATATATTTCTAGGGTGACCGTGTCCTCTGTCAGACAGGCTCTCTGTCATGAACATGTGTATTGTGAGAGGGGACAGTCTGTTCCTGTCTGGCTAATACGCCTACAGGTTGAGGTCAAAGACTTTCTCTATCACAGCCTTTGACCTTCTCAGACATGATCAGAAAGTTCAACTAGAGCCCTCTTCTTTGCTCTCTCTCCAGTCCTGACCATAAGGCCATGACCAGTGGGCAGTGGCATTAGGAGTTCTGGCCTGGGTTTGACCACGCGGCTTGCCTCCTGCCGACCGTTGGTTATGCAACAGTGCCGTCATCATTGGCTTTCTAGTATCCTCAGGCATAAGAGCCTTAAAGGTTAATTGTAGTTGGCTGTGGTCTCAGAGCCTTCAGGTCCCAGAAATAGCTGAGTCCTTAGGCTGCATTGTCGTAGAGATGTTCAGGTGCGCTTTGATCTCTCGTCCCTCCCATCACTTCTTTTTTTTTTTTACTTTGTTTATTGGGTTTTTCCACAGCAGGATTCAGCATTAAAGACATATAATGAGGTACAGAAAAGCTTTTTAAAGCAACCAATAAAATACAAAAGCTCAATAAACACATTGAATTATCACCCCAAAACATGAAGACATAAAATTAAAGACACAAAATTAAAATAAAATATATATACATATTAAAAAAATATATAAACAAACACAGACCGAACAAGACAAAAACAAACAAAACCAGAACAAAAAACACCTGTCAAACAATACATATGGGGGGGCAGTGGCTCAGGGGTAGAGTGGCCGGGTAGAGTGAACTGGACAACCGCAAGGTTCCCAGTTCGATCCCGGGCTGGGGCGCTCCCCTAGAGTTAGTGTCGAAGTGTCCTTGAGCAAGACGCTAAACCCCTAATTGCTCCCGATGAGCAGGTTGGTGCCTTGCATGGTTTCCTCCGCCATCGGTGTATGAATGTGTGTGTGAATGGGTTAATGGCACAATCAATGTAAAGCGCTTCGGATAGAAGCGCTATATAAATGCACCATTTACCATTTACCATATCCATGTCACGTTTAAAATCCGCTATACAGCACAATACCCCCGCCACAGCAAACCCAGCATATCAATGATCCACCAGACCTCACTTATCCGTATCCCTGTTCAGAGATGGATTCAAATTCCGGACAAATTGAAAGAATGGACCCCATACCTTCCCAAACTTACTGGAGGAGCCATTCAATGAGAATCTTATCTTTTCTAGTTTTAGACGATACAAGATGTCTCTTATCCAATGAGTGTGAGAGGGGGAAGTAGGTGATTTCCAATTAATTAGAATGAGTCCCCGAGCCAATAGAGTAACAAAGGCCAGAACATCCTTTTCCAGTTTAGAGAGCGAGGGCAGTTTTAAAATAAAACCAAAGAGGTGCAAGGTGTGTTATGGTTGTACACTGGGGAAGCTGGGGTTGTGTTGGTCCACGTGTCCCTTTCGGAGAAGATGAACGTAGTGTAGTCTATGTGCAGTTCACCCGACTCAAAGCTCAAGTCAATAGTAATCCTAAAGAACAGACAGTGCCAGATGTACTAGAGTTACTTCTTTTATAGATGACGACCATCTATTACCCAAAATGAAATTCTGTGTAAAGTAATATTTTGGTATTAAGTAAATAACCTTTAATTATGACAATAATAGATAAGATGTTTTTGTCTTTTCCCATTTGCTACCATAAACGGGAGTGACTTATTTTTTCCAGTATGACTTGTCACCATGGTAACACACAGCCTCAACTGTAATGCAATTGGCCAGGCAGTAAAAATCCACAGTGCAGACAACACTGCAGTCCTACTGTGTTGTTGTGTGCCATCAGACAAGAGTTTATGAATGAAATCAAATGGATGCACTCATCAGACAGAGTTTATGAATGAAATAAAATGGATGCACTCATCAGACAGAGTTTATGAATGAAATAAAATGGATGCACTCATCAGACAGAGTTTATGAATGAAATCAAATGGATGCACTCATCAGACAGAGTTTATGAATGAAATCAAATGGATGCACTCATCAGACAGAGTTTGTGAATGAAATTAAATGGATGCACTCATCAGACCGAGTTCGTGAATGAAAAAGAATTCATGCTGGTCAGGATTTGTTGGATTTTAGTGTCAGCCAAGGTCAAAAGTAGTGGTTTGAGGTCCGGGCTATGAGTCCACCCTGAAAACTTCCCAGATTGTCCCCAGAACTGCTAAGCAACATTTATTTTGATCCATTGAGATCCATCTAGTTTGTCTGCTTGTAACTAGTCTAGCTTGTGGTTCAGCCACACCTGGCCAGGTTAAAGCCCTGCTGTGCAGCTTCTGATGCACATTGTTTAATCTACTAATCTGCAGCGTCCATCACACTAGCTTGCAGAAGTAGCCTTAGATAACTGCAGGGAGATCATTAGAATCTGTTGTCAGTGTCACTTTGCCAGAACCCATTGGTTACTTAGAGTTAATTATTATAGCAGTTTGTAGTGTGTGTGTGGTATGGTGGAGGTTGGGGGGCTCATCATGTGAGTTTGACTGAGAGATAGAGCGACATGATATGCATGTCTCATGGCAAACTTCTTACACTCAGGGGATGCTGTGGGTGCTGGGGGCGTGTTCTCTCCTCCGTGTCATCAGTGCCCCAATCTGGGAACCCAGAACCAGTGAGAATGAAAAACAGCGCCCTCTGCTGTTTGTACTATCTCTCACTGGCTCTGGGACAATGGCGACGTAGCACCCGTGCGCAAAGGAAACCAGGGTTTTGGTCTGCCTTCAGCTTTCACTTCCGGTGGTGCCACTATGTTTTCATTCCCACTAACAATATTTCTACACGGAACACTAACACCACTTCTCCCAGAGAACATGGATCGTTTTGGTTATAAGCCCACTTGTTTCTATGATGAAAGAGTAAGTTAAAATGTGAATATCTTTCCGTGGTTTTGTCTGCTCCGCGGACACAATTGTTAAATTAGTTTGGGTTTGTTTCGAGGGGGAAAGATCGACGGACACGTGAATCCCGCCCACTACACTTGATTGGGTAAAGCGCGGCCTGCTTCCTGATCTGAAGGCACGCCCACTTGTAGCCCAAGTGCGTACATGTTATGACGAGCCTTCACGACAGATTCCAACGCAGAGCAGAATCTGTTCTTGAGAGATTATCAGTGCCCATACCCTAGGTGGGGTTGGCGAAAGGGCCTTTCTGTGTGGAGTTTGCATGTTCTCCCCGTGTCCCCTAGGGTAGGAACCCTCACAAAAACATGCAGTAATCCTGGTCACTATACTGCCTCCCCCTGGCCAGCCGGGGCACCTGATGGAGGGAATAACGTGTTCCTTCCACGCACTACGTCCAACCATGGAAACTCTCCCCTGTCAGGTGATAAGAAGGTCAGTTGGCTCTCATGCATTGAAGGAGGCATGAGCTCGGCCCTGGCCTCCCTAGGTTGGCAGAGGGAGTGTAGTGCCCAGGATTACATAGACAATTGGCACTGGGTGTAAACAAAATCGTGGGATAAAACATTTAAGAAATGAATGGATCACGATCTACAAAATGTTACAGAATAGTGCTTTGGGTAGTTCTCCTGCTGCAATCCAAAGTCATATTTCTAAAATGATGGATTTTCTGTATTTTTTCTTTCAAGCTATCAATTTAAAAAACGTGTATAGGCCTAATTATTATGGTTTGAAATCTAAACCCTACTGTAAGAAAAGTCACCAACATGGCTGCAAATAGACAGGTGACAGATCAGATGTTCCATTTTGGAGTGATCTGTCTGTCATGTACTTTGCAGCAGCCTGACCCGACATTGCTGATGCTATCTGTCATTATCCCCTGCTAAGCTTAGAACAGGCTCTGCTCCTCTCATCCCTCTATCTGTGTGCAAGCAGGGATGAGAAGCACATTGAGCCACAGGGTTAGGGTTGGGGTTTGTGCCAGTAGCCGTCAGGCTCCACAACCAAGCCTAACTGCCACATGAGAACTTAAGACCCGCACTGTCTGTTCCGTTCTCTGGGATTAATGACTCCTGCTTGACTCAGGCACACTTGCACATGGACTACTGGGATGTACACACTACAGAACCGTGACAGATCCCTGCCTTGCAGTACTGAGGATAACTGTTGTAAGGTTTATTTATATTCACTCATTAAATTCACTGTTGATAGACTGCACAGTTGTACATACTCATTATGTTGATACTGTATATACTGCTGAAGGCCTGTTGACACTGTGCATATATCGGTCTCATATTCATAGTTGATAGTCTGAACTGTATATCCATTCATATATCCACTGGCAATAGATGTATATTCATGCATATATTCACTGTTCGACTGATGTACATGAACGTATTATCCAGACACTGCTGAATGCAGCATATTCGTACCTCTCTATTCTTACCTATATACCTACTGTATCCTGTGTTTCCCCATGGGGATAAATAAAAGTGTATATTATCTTAAATAATCTGTCTTCGGCCTGATGAGCTGTGTAGCAGCTAGTAGCCAGCTGTCCCGCATGGAGAAGCGCTGAGAACATTAAGGTTAGGGTTTATAAACTCCATTTATGCTTTTATTTTGCTTTTTCTCCCAAGCCATTCATTTCAGAGGAGTGATTATCTTTTACATTGCACAACATCGACATATGGGAGGATTAGGCCTAGTTCCATTTTCTGCCTGACCCATAGGTTAAGCCAGTGTGTGTATAAATATTGTGTATAAATGTTGAATTTATTTGACTCTTGAGAATTAGTTGGAAGAAATTATGTATTTTCTTTTTCTTTTTCTCTTTGGTGCTGTTTACAAGTGGGAGATCATGCCGAATGCATAATCAAAATGTAAACACAAACTAGGTCAACAAACAAATGCAGTGGTTGTGACTGTGCTTATGCGAGTTTGTTACAGGAAGTGGAAGTGGCATCTGCAAAGACATACACACGCATACAATATACAGTCACAGCAGGGTGCACACGTGACTGAGCTGCATGCCCTGTAGCAGTTTAGACATTTGAGTTATCAGAAGTGTTTCAAACGGGGTGTGGTTGTGCAGCTTGTAGCGTCTGCCGTCTGGTGGTCTTGTGCATGCGTGTGTGTATGTGGTGTGACTCATCCTGATTCAGAAACGGTCCGTCTGTATCAAACCGTGTGTTTAGCTTGTCGCTCTGCCTCTGGTCGCTGCTCTGTTTATTACAGTGAGTGAGAGTGGCTTTATTGACACAGAATGTTTTTCTCTTGTCTCTTTCTGTGCCTTGCCATCTCTCCATCCTTCTCTCCTCTCCTCCTCCCTCACCTTATCTTCCATACTCAAGTTCATTTATGCTTCCTAATGACCTCCCTCTCTCTCTCTCTCTCTCTCTCTCCACTCTGTCACAGTGTAAGGCTCCATCAACCTCTCATCAACACGCACAGCAGCTGCAGCATCAGTCACAATGGGCAAACAGAACAGCAAGCTCCGTCCTGAGATCATGCAGGATCTGGTGGACAACACCGACTTTACCGAGCATGAGATCACCGAGTGGTACAAGGGCTTCCTGCGGGACTGTCCCAGCGGCGCACTCTCCATGGACGAGTTCAAGAAGATCTATGGCAACTTCTTCCCCTACGGCGACGCCTCCAAGTTTGCTGAGCATGTCTTCCGCACGTTTGACGCCAACGGGGACGGAACCATCGACTTCAGGGAGTTCATCATTGCTCTGAGCGTGACGTCCCGCGGACGCCTGGACCAGAAGCTGAAGTGGGCCTTTAGCATGTACGACCTGGACGGAAATGGATACATCAGCAAGGCTGAGATGCTAGAGATTGTAACGGTACGTGTGTGTGTAGGGGTTATGTCAATGTCCTGACATCAACTTCCTTTGTTTGTTCGTTTTTCCTTCAGTCTTTTTTTTCCTTTCATTTTTGTCTGTTTGTTTGTTTGTTTCTGTCTTTGTCTGTCTTTCTTGTTCTTAGTTTTTTGTAAATTTTTCTTACTTTCATTTTTTCTTTATTTTTATTTTTTCGATTATTTTTCTTAATTTTGTCTGTCTGTCTGTCTTACTGCCTACCTGTCTTCGTACCTTACCATGTTGCTGATGCATCTACGCAGCTATCAGCTTCTACACAGATATATACTGTATAAATGGAATATATGTCCATCTGTTCTGCCCCATTTCAGTTCCCACAGCAGAAAAACGTCCACTGTGTAATTTGAGAGAAAATAGCAGTTTTTCTCTCGGGTCGTCTGCACTGCACTTATCCATGGTGTATTTGTAGAACAACTCCTCCTCACATCCTCGGATCTTCCTTTGACTCAGCACGACAACGAGCAACTATGCAATTCTAGGAAGCGTTTTCCCTTGTGTACTTAACAGCTCTAGTGTTGCTTTAAGATGGAGAAACTCGTATTCAGCACAACGTTAAGCCCTGGACATCGTAAAAAGGCATTCTGCTTCTCTCTAGCCACTTAATATTGGCATGTAAATTAATAAAAGGTGCTGTAAGTTATATTTTTGGTTAAAACAAAAAAGGTTAATGTTATAATGTCAGATACTATATACTGTATTTTCCAATAATAATCTTTGCTATAATGTTTGTATAGTAACAGGGGTCTCCCCATCTCTCCAGCACTTAAGTGAACACAAAATACATTTTCACGTGGGTTACAAATTTCCTCCAGAGGGAACCCCACAAAGATAATTTTTCAGCTTGTGTTCCAGTTCCAACTTTGTTTGCCTATTTATTTGTTTGTTTCATCACTTCCAGTTTCACTTGTTTGTCCTGTATGAGTTCTCTCCTGGTTTGATGAAATTGGTATACTGACCTTAAAATGTATTTACTGTTTACTAAAGAGCTGGACAGACGAGGAGACCACGAACAAACACTAGTCTAGCCTATAGCAATGATTGCTATGGGAATATAGAGCTATTTAACACTTATTTTAAAAACAAACAAACAAATCACTTGCAGCTCCTTTAATCTGTGTGTGTGTGTGTGTGTGTGATAAGATGTTTGTTTAATCACACATACCTGTACATTTGAGGAGAAGTATTGAAGAGAAGCAGGGAGTGGTTCAAGGCAGAAAAGTGTTTGGACCTTGGACTTGACAGGCCTGTACCGTTTTTCCACTGTGTGCTCTACACAGACAGCTGCCTGGCAGGTGTCCATTCGGCAACTTAACCATCTCTCGAAAACGCCACCCATTTCGTCTTCGTACCTTATACACAGAACAGTGAGGTGGCCTAACACAATGGATCCCAAACGGTATGCCGAGAAACACTAGTGTGAAACAATTCCAGGTGTGCCTTGGTATTTTGTGACACCTCTATGCTATGCATTTTTGACTAATAAAGTATTCAATCAATGAAAAAAACAAATTTCCTAATACGGAGGCAAATTCTATACCCTGAAAAATATATTTTTGAACCACTTTCAACCTGGCGTGCCTTTACACAGGCGAACAGGCAAACATTTAAAATGCATTTATATATTTATTTTTTCTCCACAATTTTAAAAATTTGCACAAATAACAGATCACTGATTTTCTTTTCAGGTGTGCCTTGAGATTTTGACTTGCCCATTGGTGTGCCATGGGCACAAAATGTTATAAAACCACTGCCCTAATGTACTTTCTTACATCTTCAGGTTACAGGGGTTCCCCAGCGTAATGAGTTAACTCTTTCACTGCCAAGAGTATCTTCATAAAGTACTCCCCCAGTGCCAGCGATTTGCGTGTTTTTTAATCTTGTAATTTTTCATTCAAATAAATTCTTTGATTGGGGTTTTAAACACTTACGACAGTTCTACCAGTAGAGAGCAGCAAATCGACACATTGATCGCCTCGTTGACTCGCTCGCCCCCTCCCAAACAGGCTTACGTCACATCCGGTCATTAACTGGATGTGACTTTTTTGACAATCGCTGATCGGGCTAAATTACGATGTGATACACGACTACGATGACTGTTAGTCACCCAGACCAAAGAGAATAGAAGTAGACCTCTCCGTTCGTTTTTTATACCGTGTGAAAAACCGTGACTTTCCCTATTCTGGCCAAAAATGACCGCGGGAAAAAAAATGAGAACCGGAAACGGAATCTGCGTCATGACACCGGAACCCAATGAGTCTGAAGGAATCAGAAAGCGAAAGTGATCATGAAAAATAAACAGAATAGCGCGACCACAGTAAAAAGTAAAAACTGGGATTTCTCGTTCTGGCAGGGAGGGTATTCAGAGAAAACTCGGGATAACTCGGGGCTTGGCACTGAGAGAGTTAATATAGCATCAAAATCAACCACTATAACCCTATATACTTTTTACTTGAAAACATTTGGAATACATTTTAAACATTTCTTTGAACAAAGACGTTTATTTGCTTTTCTGCAGAGAAATTTCACAGTGTATACATTTTTCTTCCAGCAAATAAACTAAAATAAAAGCACACAAGAAAAAACAAAACAGAAAAACAAATAGAAAAGAAAAACAAACAGGACAATTTGGCAGACATACTAAGCAACAGATTAATTCAGATTAAATATCAGGAAATTCACTTGGAGACGAAATATACCTAAGTATAACACACAACTATCATGGCACATACACTTACTCAAAAACACAGACACGTGCTTTCATATAGGGAGATTAAAGTACCCTATTACGGGGCCCAATTTTTTAGAAACACCTCGTACTTCATCTGGAGCTTAGCTGTAATATTTTCCATAGTATACATTTTCAATATCCTCTCATGCCATTGGTTGATCGTAGGTGGTAAAGGTCGCAGCCAGGATAGGGTAATCAATTTTAAACATTTTAACACAAATTTTGTATGGGGTTCCCTGACACAAAATCTTTTCAGATGGCGGGTCCGTGACCAAATACATGGGGGTAATTGACATGACAAAGTGTTTGCTTTAGTCAATCCACTAAATGCAAATGTGTGTTTCTTTTTACCCGTCTTCAGGCCATCTACAAGATGGTGTCATCAGTAATGAAAATGCCTGAGGATGAATCCACACCTGAGAAACGCACAGACAAGATCTTCAGGCAGATGGACACAAACCGAGATGGTAAGACTTCCCCACTTAAACCCTGGCTTTTTATGTTTTTCATTCATTAAGTGGTTAAAGATTATTATTTTTTATTGTAATTTTTATATAAACTTTATTCAAGCACCAAAAAACTACTTTTATTTCTTCACATTAGGAGACACAGGGGCCCGCATTTATCAACGCGGTGCAGACCAAATAATGGGCGCACAGCGCGATCACCGCAACTTTCGGGGTGTCGAGAATATTTAAGGGCGTGTTATTTAAATGACGCTCGTTTTCAGACGTGAGATTTATCAAAGCTCCGACCTGATGTACGCTAGGATTGGCTGTATAGGATTCGTTGATAAATGTGACTTCGACGTTGTTGTACGGCCGCATTTATGGAAAAATATAAGCCGTTTTTTACGCTCAGTTGATAAATGAGGGCCAGGGTGAGGAGAAAGAAGGATAATAAATAATTATGATAACAATTGAAATGAAAACTTTTCTTGCAATATTGAACTTTGCCATACTGTACAGTTTTCCCAGAAAGATGTCTGATTATCTTGATTTTAGTCGATAATATGATAAATAATCAAATCAATTGTCTGTCTTTCTATCTCTCTCCCTCTCAGGTAAACTGTCCCTAGAGGAGTTTGTGGAGGGAGCTAAGAGTGACCCATCCATCGTGCGGCTGCTTCAGTGTGACCCCAGCAGTGCACAGTAGACACCAAATGAACCTTTCCCACTGTGGTTTGATTTAATTCAACACATTTCCAAAAATCACTTGACCCAACAGTGATTCCTGACATCACATCACTTTGGCCTTGAGCTGACGAAGACATTTTGTGCAGAGTGAGGCACATGTAAGGGACTACACACACGCACATGCACACACAGCAACAAGTGCAACGTACATGCAACAAGTTATTGTACGTGCTACAAATACCAAAGGTGATCATACAACATGGTAAAGAAACACAGTTTAATGCTGTCCCGTGCTTTATGGAACATAGGATATTCAATCTTTCACAGACGCCCTCATACATGCGCATGCCTCCCCCTCCCTCGCTCGGTGAAACGCTCAAGTTCCAACAAGACGGGTCCCACAACATCTGTGATAGATGAGGACCTTGATACCATCAAAGACTTTGTTTTAGTTTTGAACACAGAATCCATGCTGTCATATGTGTGGTTGTTGTGAATTGTAGTTTAGATGGTCCAACAGAGACATGAGGTATTTAAAACAACCTCAGCGTTTTGAGCCCAATCCAAGTTCTCTGTTATTTTATTACCTTTTATCTGTGGCATTTTGTTTTTATTTTGTTTGTATTTTTTAAAACATTGCTCTCAAGTTGTATATGACGGTCTGCAGGTCATTAGAAAGTATTGACTGAGCTTCATTGTTGTTCTACTCTCTGACTCCATGTGAACACTGGATGCAGTGCACTGTACCAGCGTGGGTCTACAAATGTTCATGACTTACAGTATGGATATGTACAAGGGAATGTCTGGCAAATGTAGTTTTTAACACCTAGACGATCTTGTTTTTCCCGTTTCAAAATGTGTTTAAAACATAATGTGACAACAAATCAGAGTCGACTCATATTTGAACCTCAAAAGGGGGAACATCCTGGACATGGATCACACCACCTGTTTATTGCAAATGACATTTAATGGCAAGTTGAATGTTTGTACATGGTCTCTATAAGAATATAAACTGGCACAAATGCAAACCTTCTGGCAAATATACAGTACACGAAGTTGACAAACGACGTATAAAGACACAGGAGGCGTAATCGTCTTTCTTCAAGGAATGTATAATCAAAAAGAGACGGACGAATAGAAATAATATATTCAGTACATTATATTCTTATAACTCCGGTTAGTGTGGGAATTTGCCACGATGAAAGAAATTCACTTTTAAGGTTTTGACATTTAAATTATTCAAATGTGATTTTATTTTCTTGCTGAAGAGATGAAATTGTACAGTATATTCATTCATATTTATGGTAGAAATTGTAAGGGCGTGGGGTTGGGGAGGGAGGGACCACATATTTTGCTATGCATAAAGCTTTGAACATTCATTGCTACATAATAGTGTATATAATTTAGTAGTAACTTTACATTTGGCTGTAAGAAAATAGCTTCAGTTATTGCAATTGCACCACAAGCTACACCCAGATCATGTATAACATTCGCTGACAGCATATCGGCAGGAAATGGTAGCAGGTATATTTATTAGAGCCAGACCGACATCGCCCATTATTTGACCTTTTGGCAATTATGCAGCTGATGTGTCCCGATTTATAACCACGTTCAACCTGGTGTCCCTATTTTGATTATCATCAGAGGTGAAAATGATTTTAGACGTTTACATTTTTATTTATTTTTAAGAGCAGATCTACAAGCTCACAACCTGAGGCAAGGCGCATTGTGAGCTTGTCTACGTTTTTCAAATTGATTAGATTTTGCACCGATGTTTTGCACACATCGGTCAAAACAACGGTAATCGGTTGTCTAAGACCACAAATCTGGCATCGGTTGGGCTCTAATATTTATACTCACAAGTGCTTCTGTGTCTGCTCGTGGCAATGGTGTATGCGTTGTCAAAATGCAAAGAAAAATAACTACTGTATCAACAGATCTTTAAGCTCTGGAGCAAATGTCACTTGAAAGTTTAAGCTGATGTCGACAACATCATGTGCACTTTTCTTTCCCAGTGTGTGAGTGAGCGCTGATGTTACAGATAACGTTTGTGTTTTGCATCATCGCCTGGTTGCTACTCTTAGTAGGATGATGGCAGGATTACAGATAAGAAATCTAAAGGGATTTAGAACACCACTTGAATGAAAATCATCAAGAAATCCCTACATTCAGAAAGTAGTCGGCATTTATTTATTTTTAATAAAGATTTCAAGAGACTACTGAACTAGTTAATTTAACTTGGAGAGAGTACATTCTCTAGTACAAGGGTTCCCAAACTTTTCCATGCCAAGGACCCCCAAATACCATAATATGTAGCCATAGCCTCGGTATTGGATAGGTTAAAAAAAACTAAATCTACAGGTTCAAGCTCAAGGCGTTGCCTTGCAATGTGCTGTGAGCTTGTAGAAGGGCTACTGTGTATGTTTAAAAAACTTTGACAAAATTTGGGTACATTGGGTATGCTTCACACCTGAATGCAAATGCAGGAACTCAACAAAATTCAAAAAAGGAATATACTGTAACTGGGAAGGAAAAGTGCATCTTTATTCCCAAAACCTCTCGAGTCTCCTCCGCCATTTCAACTCGACGATGAAAGTACTTCAGTCCCATATTTCATTCAGTAGCATTTTGTGGTCAAGTGCCAAATATAGACAAATAAATAAAAAACACAGTATTGTATCCAATTATACTGTACAATAATTATCTGTCGAACAAAACTGTACCATTTTGTAGATTTTGTATTGTTACTTGCAATTTGTGTTCAGTGTAGGAATGTCCATTTTTGTTATCAAATAAAAACAAAATGGAAAACTTGATTATCCTTTTTTGTAATGCAGCTATAGATATTGTTGTATGTAAATTGGTATTATAGACGTGGATTTCCACCAAAGATGAAGAAGAGGTCTCTGTATTCACATCTTTATTCACTTTTCAACAAACATGCACAAAGGACAAGTGCCCTGCATCACCCTTTAGAAGTTCTTTACAATATCTCTGCTATTTCTTGATTGGCCTTAAAAGTATTGTACCCTAGGAATGTGTGGCATCTGTTGATATATGCCATCAATGTTCCAACATAGCAGAAAATTGGAAACTGGGCATATCAAATCACAAGGCCTTTCAAAAAAGGTGACCTACATTTGAACATAGTGGAGATAATCCACTGTAATACCAAGTACATGAGGTTCCTGGATAAGATGCCGTAGAAATTCAATCCATTGTCATCAAAAGCAATAATAAATAAGACCACTAACAAATACGACATTATGAACAAAGACTGACATGCAAAAAGCTGCTAAGTTATTGAAAATAAGGACCACTTAATATATTCAAACTAAGTCAAAATGTGACTATTATGTACATCACATAGCATTTAATAAAGCTAATTATGACTTATTTGGCAAACACAAAAATCTGTACAAAAAGAAAAAAAAAGAAAAAGACAATTACTTTATACAATACAAATATAAATGCCTGTTACCGTAGGTGGAAATACAATGAATCTGTTCTCCATTGTTTTGCTATATAATATAGAACAGTTGTGCCAAATCACGTACAATACCATGGAGAACAGGGAGCATGTAGGTTTCCATTCCAACCCAATACTACACCAGCTGATTTCCATTTAACTAATTATTACACCAACCAACAGAGCATAATTCGTGAAATTAACTGAGCAGTGTTTGGTTGCAATGGAAATCTGCATGCTCTTTGTCTCTTTAAATGACACATGATCAACTAAATTTAAAAAAGGCACAGAACAGATGGCATATGTGAGTATTTAGGATTAGTTCATGAGGGTTTGACTGTTGATCCAACTCTGCAATTGCCATTTCCCCTTCCTATGTCTTATAATTTCTCTCTGCTACAGTCCAATATTCAGTAATAATAACATAAGATGCTGGACAGAGCATGCCAATATTGTAACAGTTTTTTAGAACATATCCATAGCTTTGTTACAGTAGGAGCCACACAGGAACGCCAGGATAAATGTCACTCAGCTCATCGGCCAATCGGTAGCAGTCTCCTTGATATCAGCCAGATTTCACAGTCTTCTCTTGTGGAGGTTATTTCAATTTAGAATGTTACCTGGCTTGATTTGTAGAAGCAAAGATGATTAAAATACAACCAAATCTTTGCAGGGAAACCGCCATTTCCATACTTAGATGGAGCCAACAAGCCTTGGAACTTGCACACAGTCCAAAAGTGAAACGGAACAAGCAGACCAGACATACAGGTAGTTCCCTTTGGAAGTATGTGTCCATTCGAACGGATCTTAACGGGGTAGGTTGAAAAATGGCAAAACTGTCCTTTACGGTCAGCCAATGAGCAGTCAGATCTCTGTAAGAGTGGCCTTGTAGGCGTCTGCATAGCTCTCGATGTTGAGGATAAACGTGTCTTCGTTGGAGTAGTGCTCAATGATGTTGTCATCCATGTTCACCAGGATCCTGACATGACGACAGAGATGGTGAGTAAGACCGGTGACATAATAATGATAATGATCAACTTAAACTTTATATTATGCAATATTTTTTTTAAACAAATCACTTAAACCCTATACTTAGTTGACCAGTGTCTGTAACTGACCCTGGTACAGCCAAACCTTTATTTTTAAGGCTCTAGCCGCCACACGGAAGTCAGGGTGGCTGGCTTCCTGAAAGGGGGGTATTTAAGCCTAGCTCAGTGACAGCATGGCAGGAGAAATGTTTGTTACAGAAGGAAGGGACTGCACAGAGAATGTATGTCTAATATCGACCTGAAAGTATGGTCAAGGAAAGGACTGCATAGAAAATGTTAGTCTAATATTAATCTCTCAAGAACAGATTCTGCTCTGCGTTGGAATCTGTTGTGAAGGCTAGTCATAACATGTACGCACTGGGCTACAAGTGGGCGTGCCTTCAGATCAGGAAGCAGGCCGCGCTTTACCCAATCAAATGTAGTGGGCGGGATTCACGTGTCCGTCGATCTTTCCCCCTCGAAACAAACCCAAACTAATTTAACAATAGCGTCCGCGGAGCAGACAAAACCACGGAAAGATATTCACATTTTAACTTACTCTTTCATCATAGAAACAAGTGGGCTTATAACCAAAACGATCCATGTTCTCTGGGAGAAGTGGTGTTAGTGTTCCGTGTAGAAATATTGTTAGTGGGAATGAAAACATAGTGGCACCACCGGAAGTGAAAGCTGAAGGCAGACCAAAACCCCGGTTTCCTTTGCGCATGGGTGCTACGTCGCCATTGTCCCAGAGCCAAGTAAGATAGTACAAACAGCAGAGGGCGCTGTTTTTCATTCTTATTTGGTTCTGGGTTCCCAGATTGGTCTAATATGGACCTGAAAGTATGGTCAAGCAAAAACGGACGGTTACAGAACTCTGCCATTAGCGCCTAGCTGGAAGGGGAAAAAGGTATTATTTTGGTACTGTTGTCACTGTGGATGCTTCATTGAGTTTTATTGTTTTCTTATGGTGGTTTATGTATGCACAGTCTAACGGTATAGATAATGTGCAATGTATTCTTAATGATTAGAGTTTATATGAAGTTAAGATATGTTTTATTGATGCAATGATGTTTATGAATTTACTTTTGATGTATGGATTGTATGTTTTCTGTTCTAGTTTTAACGTTGGGTTCAGAATAAAAATGATAAACTCATCAGTCAAGCTTCAACTCCTTCATGTCCAGCTGGGTCCGCTACAGTGTCCCCCAGGGCTCTCTAGTAGGCCCTGTAGCAACTCATAATGTAATAATGGCTCCTAATGTAATAACGGTTCATAATGTAATCATCTAAATGTAATAAAAGCTCATAATGTAATAATAAGCTAATAATGTAATAAATAGATTTTTGTATGATGTAATAATTTAATAATGTGTTACATTAAGAACCTTAATGTGTTACATTAAGAACCTTACGTAGCCGCTCATAATGTAATAACAATCCATAATGCAATAACGGCTTATATTGTTGAGAAAAGTGTTACATCGTAATAATCTGACATGTTCTGACCATGATACTGCCATGATACTGACCATGATACTGCCATGATACTGACCATGAGCCCCATAGTCAGCACAATAGTCAGTACCTTAGTCAGTACCATAGTCATTAACCTGAGTCAGCACCATAGTCAGCACCATAGTCATTAACCATACTCAGTACCAGCTGTTTATATCCTATTCAATTTATATTTTTTCATACTTGAGATTTGTCTATCCTGTAACTTAATTATTTTGACCCTTTGGAGATACTCTGTTTATTTGCTTCAGTAATTACTGTATTACTTGTGAGTATGCAAAAAAAACAAAAACTAATAAACAAAACGTTTAAAAAAAACAAAACATACTCAGTACCATAGTCAGTACCATAGCCAGCACCATAGTCAGTACCAAAGTCATTAACCATAGTCACACTATAGAACTATAACAATAATGATGTGAGCATACACACTGATAACCTTCTATAACATTCTATAAACAGCTTGTAAATTCAGATGGATTTTGGCAGTGTTTCCATCATTCATGAAATGGCTCTAAAGTGATGCCAACAATATCTTCTGACACTGTCGTTGTAGTTATAGTTGTGATGTAGACCCCGCCATCCAATTGAGTTAGAGCAATTCTTAAAATGCTATATTTATAGTTATCATTATAGCCCTTTACACAACCTTCTCGTTTACCTGAATAAAATAAGATGAGAACTATAAGATATATGATGTCCTGAACATGTGACATGCAAATCTTATTTTGTGAAAACAAATGGCAAAATGCTGCACTTTTGAGTGTAAAAATGGACACTCTCAGGTGTTATATTAACACTCAGAATGTTGCTGTGCACCAAAAAGAAATTCTGAGGGGAAAAACAAACTAATCTATTCTTCACTTACCCTTTTTTACTCTTCTTGTACACTTTGGCTATTCTCTCTGTGGGGACGCCGTATTTCTCTGATATCTGTGAGAAACAAGTGAAATTGGTTTGAGAATACAATGAAGAGGGCTTTATTTGTCACAAGCTAGACGAACGCTTTTAGCAAGCATAACGTTGCTTAAGCATCCGCATAGTATATGGATACTGTAGTACACTGGTTCACTTGTGCACTTGAATTCACCCCCTGACACACAGAAATACTTGTGCTGACTACTCACTGCGTCAATCAGGCCTCTGAGTGTGGGAGACTTGAGCATCAGGGCATCAAACACTTCGTCTGTCTCTTTCCTCACATACAGCAGCACTGGACAGAGGAAGAGAGAGAGAGGGGGGGGGGTGAGAGAGAGAGAAAGAACATTCAGTGCAATGTTTATGCCAATATTAGGTCAAAACTGAAGAGAGGCCTATGCCTGGATAGAAAAAAAACATTAACCTTTTCTGTCTGGCTCACATTCCTTTGATTAGCATTCCCCAGTTGTGCATGAATGAATATTTGTTACAACTTGTCTGACATTAGCTCTTTTCTATTTTTGAAAGTAATTTCTGGATAAGAGCATAGTTTGAATGTTAAATGTAGCCTACACGTAAGTAATTTAGTATTGTTTTTGTGGTTGACATATTTCCACATCATTTTCAACTAATTTGTTATTTACATTTGAATGAGCAACAATTTCCCAGAAGAATAAAAACATTTGCTTTTCATTTTTTTACCCTTCAGAATATTCAGTTCTAATTTGATGTTTCTGAGGGACCTATCTTCCGCCCGGCACAAGGCGGCGCTAACGGGCAGCGGGATAGCAATTGTCATCGCTATCTTCCAACCAATAGACCCCTTAACAGACGACGTCACACTGGTTGCAAGTAGCCTGGTATCCAGCCTGCTTCGCTACGTTCGGCGGACTTTTTTTTCTCTCTTCGCTTCTCAGTCTGGAAAGCCTCCCATTGGGAGGTTTTGCAGAACTACACTAGAACTACATATGTTACGTAGTCAACGTCGTTGCTGATTGGATGTTGTTCCAACGAATGAGAGTAGCGTTAGGCAACCTACGTCATCAGCCAGCGCCACCCTCCATGCTTCACTCTGAGTCTGCAGTAGCTGTGCATTGGAATGACGTCTCACTGGTGCTTTGTCCCGCTCCACACCACAGACCAATCAGAAGCCACGGCAGGACTCAAGCCGTTTGGCATGTCCCGCCTCCCTTGGAGATAGGAGGCTTTCCAGACTGAGAAGCGAAGAGAGAAAAAAAAGTCCGCCGAACGTAGCGAAGCAGGCTGGATACCAGGCTAGGTTGCAAGCGTCATACTGCGCAAGCGTCAAACCCATTCTGTCAGGTCTCGCTAGGGCGCGCAGCACTAGCCAACATACAAGAGGGGGTTGGGGTGTGCTGAAACCAGCGCACCCCAAAACAACAGGTTGAGAATTGATTGTATGAAACAATCACCTGTGCATCCAGTCTCAATGTTGGTAAACAAATAATTGGTCTATGCTTTTTACATCATACATCATCTAAATAATCCCCTGTGTCTTTCAGTTCCTAACCACCGTCTTAAACCCTATACTGTATACTTTGTTGACCAGAGTCCCTCAGGGGTCTATACTAGGTCCTTTTCACTCTACACCAAATATCTTTTGGTGTAGAGCTATTTCCGTGGAATGTTCGCCCCACAGAATAGGAACTCTAGGGTTCAAATTAACAGAGAGAGAACTGGTTTCTGCAGATAACGACATGGCTCTCTGCTGTAGCAGAGCTTGACATTCATAGTCCAAACCTGGTGCGATGTGACTGATTTGGCATTCATTTGCTGGAGAGTGCGTTGGGCTTGTGATGAGAAAAATATTTATATAAGCAATTTTAAATAAGTGAAGCTGACTATTGAAGAAGCTGGATTCCATGGAGGTGTGTGTGTGTGTGTGTGTGTGTGTGTGTGTGTGTGTGTGTGTGTGTGTGTGTGTGTGTGTGTGTGTGTGTGTGTGTGTGTGTGTGTGTGTGTGTGTGTGCGTACATGCACGCGCACATGCGTGCGTGTGTGTTTTGCAATTGCGAAGCTACCTCTCTTATGGGTCTCCTCTTTGATTTGTTTATGAGGGGAGGGGCAACGATCTTCATCCGCCGGCCGGAACATTCTTTTAACCAGCACACTCCTGAGAACACACACACATGCTTATTTGCATTCCACTCTCGTGATGAGGATGATGTGTGTCTGTTTCCATTCATTTCCATACTTCATGTATCATATTTGCATGAATTGATGTAAATGCTTTTTTTGTTTATTGTTCTGTTCATTTGCTTATTTGCAGGTAAGGTACACTCACCCTTCTCGCTCGATCTCTTCGGTGTTGAAGGCAAACACCTGAAACATACATTATAGTACGGTAAGCATTACTATATTGTATATTACTGTTTGTTTGTACCAAAATTCTAAATAGGAAAACATATTGTGGCTTTAACTTCTTTTTTTAAAGCTGGAATTTAAACTAGCAGGGAACTTGAAGAAACTATTTAAAATTAGCAATCAAACAATTAGTACAAATGAAATGTGGACTGACTGCAGGTACAGTAACTCAAGAGTGTACGGGTACATTTGGTTACATCTTTGCACCTAAAGGACCATTTCACCTGTTTTCAAGTCATCTCCATAATATGGATCGTCACCAACACTCACTATAGGACAGTACCATTTCTCTACACCAGGGGTTTTCAACTGATTGTGAACCAGGGACCACCACCCTGACTAAGAATCAACCTGGGGACAACTGTTGTGTTGGGTAGGGATATAGGCTAATTGTAGTGCTTTGCTAACACTTGCTATGCATCCCATGTCTATGTATCCCACTGTTTCTCAACCAATAGTCCACGGACGACTACTAGTGGTCCATCGCATAATTAGGCCTGCAGGTGGTCCATGGGAAAATGTTTTAAAATGTAAATACATCAATAAAATACCCTTTGTTAAATGTATTCAAATGTATTAAAATATGTTAAAATCATATCCATCAAAATAAAGGTCCATCAAATGTAAGAAATATTTGAATTAATAGGCGTAGAAAAAATGTAAAAAGCTTGAAATTAAATAATGAATGTTAAGGGCTTGATTTAATTTGTTGCACGATTCTACGTGCAACAAATTATATCAAGCCCAGGTATTATTTAACAGAAATATGCTAGTGGTCCAGAGCAAAAAAAAAAAGTTCAATTCTCTTACTTTATCCATCCTTCCATTAAACTCATGTTAACTGATATATTGATTTGTATCTTATGTATGAGTGAGCAGGCACATGCGATTATATGGGCACATTTCAACTCAACTCAAATCTCACATTTAAAATGACAGAAGCCAGACAGAATAAAAACACAAAAAGAAAAAACACAACACAATAAATTACAACAAGGTAGAAAACAGAAGGTGATGCAGTTTTATATCAGTTTTTTCCCCTAATAATGATGACTCAATCGGCAATCTGGTGCACTTCCCCTTCTTGAGATTCTAATTCCCTTTTCTGTGAAATTTCTTGACCTCCGACTTCCCAGTAACCAACAACATTGACGTGTCACCAGGTCATTTAGTGCACTATTCCGTGGAAGAAAATAAAAAATAAATACATGCAATACCTTCACGGACCACCAGTGGTCCACAGACCACCTGTTGAAAACCCCTGCGCTACACGCATTGCCAACCAATGGCATCATTGTTGGTCATTTCAAACATGATTTCAAAATGTATTTTAATTAAGGCAACAATGGCTTCTATTTAAGAGCGCTAACTTTCCAGGAAGAGAGAGAGGCTGTAGTTTCCATTAGCTTGGAATCCCTATGTCATTTGTAGGCAGTAGCAGGTTTCTGAGCGAGCTGTCCAAAGCTCACCTCTGAGACACAGAGCGAGTAGACAGAAATGGTGAGGGGCCGGGCCGATTACTGTATATTAAGATAATGTTGGAAAAACTGTTTCATGTCAAGGACCCCCAAAATTATATGTATTTGGCCGCCGACCCCCCATCTCAAAATATTTTGTTCCATGGACTCCCAGAGGCAAAGATTGGAGTTAAAATGTTCGCTTTAAAGGTATATATATATTGAAAGACTTGCACAAATTGCCACGATTAATTTTTTTTTGCAGAGTTAAGGTCCTTACACACCGGGGCGAATTTTTCATGCGAATAATACGTTTTTTTTAAAAACCTTATAAAGTCAATGGAACCGTACATGGAGCGACAACGGAACGAGTCCGAATTTTGCGTATATTCGCCGGTGTGTAACGGCCTTAAGAGTAAGTACTAGCTCGTAGTGTGGCACAAAGTGACACACTATGAGCTTGTAAATCTGCTATTTTTGAATAGCCATTAGCCAAAGTATAAAATAATGCTTTTTAGCTCGATCTAAAATGACACGGATGCTTTCCCGGTTATAATGGGTTAAGGGTCAGCACAACAGGTTGTGTGGTCCTACCTGTCCCGCCCTCTGCAGGTTGCCAAAATGGACGTCAGGGATGAACAGAACTGGCTGTGCCTCCAGGTCGCTCATGGTCTTAAAGTAGGTCGTGTCCGGCTTCTTGGGAGCTGTTATCACAGCCACACTGCCGTCCTTCCCTATAAGACACAGACAAGAGAATTTACAGTAGAATCCCATTTGTACCGAAAGTGTACAAAAGTGTAATCACTGAGTAAAATCCTCAGTCTAAATCTCACACGTGCACTTTGTGCCAACCTTTCGTCTTCTTGCGGAATTGTTTCCTTTCCTCGTCTCGAATCTTCCTCTCTGCTCCCTGAGAAGGACACAAAGTGAAATAAGTCAGTTTATAAATAAACTATATTGACAAAGCCAGGAAGACCCAGCAACAGCCGGATTAGGTCCGTTAAGACAGAATGCAAAGAAACAAGGACATCTTGGAAGCAAGCAGAGAAGATGGCCCAACACCTAAACAGGAGAAAGTTAATGAATGACCGACGCTCCCCAAGACTAAAATACTTTAAGTCAGTCCTCTCTGCTACCTGAGAAGAACAGAAAGTGACATAAGAGAGCTTTTAAATAAAAGAACGTAGGAGTGCAACAGTTGATCTAATCAATTTAATTGATTATAAAAAACAAATTTAATAGAATATTTTCTCTATTTTTGTGCTATACCGTTTTATGATGTATAAAACAGTGCTTAAGTGGTTAATCAGACCAATACATGTAGTCAATTACAATAAATGGTATGATACTGACATGAGACTGACCATGATACTGACATGATACTGACATGATACTGACATGATAATAACCATGATTAACCATGATACTGACATGATACTGACCATGATACTAACCATGATACTGACATGTTACTGATACTAACCATGAAACTGACATGATAATAAACATGATACTAACCATGATACTGACCATGATACTGACATGATACTGACCATGATACTGACATGATAATAAACATGATACTAACCATGATACTGACATGATACTGACCATGATACTGACATGATAATAAACATGATACTAACCATGATACTGACATTATACTGAGCATGATACTGACATTATACTGAATTATTTTTAAAAAGTTGTGTCGATTCATCAATATAAAAAAGACAACCAAAAATGCTTTTCAATTATTGTACTAATCAAAAAAGTTATTGTAATAAAACATCATTGCTAAGAAAATAATCGATGGTTGCAGCCCTAAACCAACTTAACAGTGAGCACATCGGTACGTGGAAAGAAACAGAACAAGCAGGTGTGTGTGTGTGTGTGTGTGTGTGTGTGTGTGTGTGTGTGTGTGTGTGTGTGTGTGTGTGTGTGTGTGTGTGTGTGTGTGTGTGTGTGTGTGTGTGTGTGTGTGTGTGTGTGTGTGTGTGTTGGTGTGTGTGTGTGGGTGTGGGTGTGTGTGGGGTACATTGCACAGGTAAAACCACTAGAGGGGGAAAGACTGCCAGGAAAAGATTCAAGACCTCAGCTGTAGCTGTAGTATTTAAATCCTTAATGTTTACACAGAGTCTTTTACCATCCCATTTAGTAGACTGAATGCACAATGTTTTATAAATGTTAACCCACTCACTTCAACCAATTGTTTATTTTTCTTAATCTTTTACAGCTACTAACATTTTGTAAATTAGCTGCTTACAGGTAACACAGAGCTCATTGAAAATAAGCTCATTATCTAACTCTGGCACATTTACATTGATGTGTATGATAAACATACACATCATATAACATATGATGTGTAAATAAATAGTTCTCAGAACCGAGGGGACTAATACATTTTCAATTACTTCAACCTGGCATTCCTATTTTGGATAATGTAAAATTGTTTAAAAATGTTCTGAATAAAAATAAGTAAATAGCTGATCTACAAGCTCGCAGTGCGATGCAATGCGTTGTGAGCTTGTAGATTGGCTATTTGCACGTTTTTTTTTACGTGTCACTCAGCGTATACAATTAATTCTGGTTCATTTAGACACTTCAGCTCAGAAATAACCAGACCGTTAATGAACCATTTACCATTTATTAACATATTAACCATAACCATATATGCAATGATATTGCATTCAAGTTTGGCGGTGTGACTCTGCTCATGTGATATTAAAAGATTTCCTGTGCAAAATGTCACAGATCTTCAATCACAAACCCCCTGAGCAGAGCGTAAACAGTAACATCACACAACAGTTAAATAAATATAACACAGTTTTTACCTGACACAACAGTTATTACACGACACGGCACTGACAGCTAAGCACGTAGAATGAACATAGAACAGAGGCTGCTTAAATGAACCGCCTGAGATGCACTGTGGGTATGAGGGCGTGAGTGAGTTAGCTTGTAGCGAATGAGAATGACAAGAGGTTGAACGTATGCCTTAAAGGAGTACAACTGTATAAGCTTGTTAGCGAATGGGGGGGTCCGGGGAGTGTGAATGAAGTATATAAACATCTGCCTTCCGTGTCTACATGAACTAACGTTACACTGAATTTGGTTAATTTCCAGCATTGTGCTCACCTTGTCACAGAAGACCTTGATCTGTGAGTAGGCCCTGTGGAGTGGCTTGTTGCTGCGGTTGTTGTAGCTGTAGGTGTCAATCTGAATCATCAGAGGAAGACCCTTCACTCCCTTCTGAGACGAGAAGTCTGTACTCAGACAGTTTACTGTAATGAAGATCTGACCGGCAGAGAGAGGGGGAGGGAACAAGGGAAAGGGGTTGGGAAGATGTTTACTATACACCTATTTACAATTAGTAGCAACACATCACAGTATCCATTCAACACTGATACATCCTGACCGTTAGTTTCAAGCTGCAATATGGAACTTTTAATTAATACATTTTTATTTTAACCAATCTGTTTGGTAGAGTATGTTAATACAATATAAGGAGGTGGGCTCCGTACTCGCCCATTGTGAAATGTAGACCCTGGTGTCTATTTCTGAACCGATTTCACCCTGTGGCTTTGTTGTGGAATATTAATGTATTCTTATTACACAATCCATGACATTGCAATTGGCAGTAGTTGGTTGATCATTAACGTCAGCCATACAAAAAAAACATTTGCCGTAGCAGAGGGGAAAACCCCATCCAAGGGTATCCTACTCACTATACACTGTTTACACTGCACCACTGTGTTTTTTTATTTTGTCAATTGTCTTTTGTCATGCTCTTCAATGAAAAATTAGAACCACGTACAAACTTGAGTGAGAGAAACAGGTGAAAACAGTGATGTTTAAGTGTTGGTTATGAATTCAATTAATAATCTGAGAGTGTGAGACATTTCAACAAGTTTCTGAGTATACTGAGAACTGTAATGACATGGATATTTATAGTTAAAGTATAGGACGTTTAATAGTTATGTGGTGTTTCAGGACCCTGCTACCGACAGGGGTACTGGGTTCTCAAAGATTCAGACAGACAGGGGTACTGGGTTCTCCAAGATTCAGACAGACAGGGGTACTGGGTTCTCCAAGATTCAGACAGACAGGGGTACTGGGTTCTCCAGCCCACCACTCATCTTGTTGGGAAACTGGCTTTCTTTTTCAAAGGAACTGTGACTGCAAGTACAGAATACTTTCCTCGATGATTTCAAATAAGCTCCAACAAGCATGTGGTAAAAGAAATCTGTTCTTTTAACATGACGCATGTGGGATTTAAGCTCACAATACTGTTCAATAAGCTAACCATGCCTTTCTGCACCCTAGTCATACTTGATTGACAGATCTTATTAGGATTCAAACAGGCAAAATCGTGAGGATAGCACTCATCTTTATTAAAAGACTTATTTCCAAAGTGTTCCTTGGTGTAAAGCAGACAAACATTACTAACACATGGAAATACATAGCTAAAATAGTTTCAAAACTAGAACCCTCAGTTTATAAATCCCTGACCTCATTTCTTGAGCCACGTTGGCAGGAAAGATGCAAGTGAGAATTAAATACTTAACCTTGTACAATTTAGATGGGGGGTGAAAATCTGCCAAATGGAAGCCTTGAACCACAAACCTTTGATTTACAAAAACACTGACATAGCTTTAGTGCCGCAGAAGCGTGGAAGATGCCAGTGAGAACACAATTCTTAGCCTTGAACAATTTAGATGGTGAGTGAAAAGCTGCCAAATGGTGGTCTTGAACCCCCAAACTTTTGTTTTCCAAGCCACTGACATAGCTCTTGTGCCACAAATACATGGCAGATGCAGGTGAGAACGAAATAGTTAAGCTTGTAGAATTGAGATGGAGAGTGAAAGCTTAACAAATAGTCTTTATCATAAAGAAAGGTTTTTTAATGTAGTCTTAAACATAGTAGACTGCCCCAACGCTCCTGATTTCGTGTATAGAGGGGCGGGTGTAAAGAGCCGGCGAGAGACTGCGGCTGATCCCATTGGTTCACCGATCTGTCCGTCAACCCCCGCCCCGTTAACACAACATTACGAGCGACGCCCACTGCACTCTGGTTGGTTGGGAAGTGAAACACTTCCTTATACCGAGTACACCGACGCGCTGGGCCAGGCTTTTATTTTTTAGCAACACTAAACAATAAAAGCCTGGAGATCGAGGCTATAAACATAGAGACCAAAACTAGGAGATGGTTCCACAGGTGAGGTGCCTGAAACCTAAATACTCTGAGCCCTTTACGATACAGTGGTGCCTGACCATTGAAAGCATAGGAAAAAAAGTCAGTTTTCAAAAATGTCACAAATGTACAAAAATATTACCCTCCTAACACTACTAAGCACCCTCCTAACACTACTAATAATCAGTACATTGACATCATTTCTTGAAGTCCAACCCAACCAAACTATCAATTAACAAAAACAAAATTATGAAAGCCATTTGATCAAAACAACTTCTAGACCACATATAAACCCAGGCAATCCCCTACTTGTTGGGTGAGAAAGCTGAATGTTCACGGTCATTAACAATGATCAACTCTCATCAAAAAGGTCTCAAATACTAACCAGTAAATGGTTAACTAATGTATGCAGGACCAATGGTGGGTGAATTAGCCCTTTTTTTTCTTTCTCAAAATAAAAAAAACAAACTGAGGTATGAACTGAGGTAGGTAAGAAATCGAGGTGTGAACCAAACCGTGGATTTGGGGCCCTATTATCCACGAAAGATACTTTACCCGCTATTTGCTGTTCATGTAAGTAGGCTGTTTATCAGCTACATCATGAAATAAGCATCATAAACATTTTAAACAACATGTTGTGAGCTTGTAGATCTGGTATTTTCAAAAAGAAGTTTGAAACATTTTGAATATTTTTCTGAAACATTTTAACAACACAAATCTTGTATGGGGGTCACTGAGACAAAATGTTTTCCGTTGGGGGTCCGCCACCAAATACATATTAATTTGGGTTTCCTTGACATGAAAAGGTTTGAGAACCACCGTCCTATGACACTGGAATTCAAAAAGTACTCTTGAAATGAGAGTAAACACATAACGTTAGCCTTTCCTTTCAATCAGATGGGTACAACTTCTTCCTGTTCTCCAATAGGTTCTCAAACTTTCCCCTGGGACACTAGATTTCAAAACACACCTTAAAGTTGAGGTGTGTGCATCTTCAGTCAAGTGGAGAACACACAAGAAAACCACTTTCTGTTCAATTTAAAGTTTTCCCCAGGGCCAATAATATGAGAAGTTTCAGTTTGTCAGTCAGTCACACACACACACACACACACACACACACACACACACACACACACACACACACACACACACACACACACACACACACACACACACACACACACACACACACACACACACACACACACACACACACACACACACGCACACACACACACTGATCACTATTTTACCTCATTGTGAAGATGGATCGCAAATAAACAGCACCAAAACACTTTGGAATAGCATTTTCCTTTACTTATGCACTTAAGGAGGCTGGGACCTGTAGTTCTGCATGGTATCTTTCATGGTGTTAAGTGTGGTTGTGGAGGGCCATAGATTGGGGCCTCACACAGCCTTTTCCTCAAAAGGGCCTCAAAGTAATTAAATCTGCCCCTGCCCACTCACCAGCATAACAGACCCCTTCATAAAGAACATGTCAGTACAGTGCTTAACACAAAGACCGAGCTTATCATTATGTACTTGGACCAAGCTAAGTGCACTTGCCTGGGAAACCCCATGCATTGTAAGTGAATAAGTTGGGCCGTCACTGTTTACATTCCCAGTATTACCTGACAACAAAAAACAATAACTTCCTTTTAACATACAGTGCCAGCTGCACTTCTGTTGTCCCTTACTACAAATTAGAAAACCAATTATAAACAAACAGGAGCTTTAAAGGTCATGGCTGCTGATGAAACAACAGCTTGGCTTTTCAGACATAATTGCAGGAGCAGTGTGTACCACAAAAGAACGCACAACCTCGGTGATATGCCTGCAGCTATATCACCATCATCTAAAATAAATCCATAGAGAACAACAGGTGTATTCACGCTCAATGGGCCATCTAGAATAGGCTGGCTTTATGACCCACTACATAGAGAGAGAGAGAGAGAGAGAGAGAGAGAGAGAGAGAGAGAGAGAGAGAGAGAGAGAGAGAGAGAGAGAACAAGAGAGAGGAGGGGGGGTAGAGTCAATATTAGCCTGGAGAACTGTGCTTGGGTTTTCTCCAGCAGCCTCTTTGTCTCCAGGACGCTAATACAAATGAAAGAGTCAAATAAGGAACACACGCACACACACACACACACACACACACACACACACACACACACACACACACACACACACACACAGAGAAATGAGGGCAAAACAAACAACAGAGGGTGTGGATGAGGATTGGTTTGTGTTGGCCCCTGGGGGGCCTCTATAGAGACTAAACAGCGACAGGGCCTCCGTTTAAGGAGTGGCCACAAAGGAGTGTGCTTCACGGCGGACATGAAGCACAAACAGTGTAAAAGTACATCTGTGGTTTCAAAAGACTGACTGTCAGCTCTATGTAATGGACATCAACTGCTAGACGACATATACCAGACATATAAAAGTTGTGTGTCTTCTTTTTTTTTCCTCTTCAAGTGACTCATTCACATTGTAATATGGGACTCCCATAATAAAAGTAATGCAAGTCAAAAGAGAACTTGGTAAGCTGCTGGTGGTGCATTACATTAAGATATCAAAATTGAGGTGAGATCAAATTGAACTAGAATTATTGCTTTGAGTGTCAATCAAGGAGTGATGCTGTGTGTAATCTTGAGTCTGGAACAGCAGGTGCGTGTTAAACTGTAACAAGCATGTAGTGTCTTGGTTTGGCTCATGACACAATCAGAAAAAAGCATGTAAAGTTTTTGACCTCACTAGTGGGGTGCTCTAAGGATTGGTTGTCAGTCAGTGTAAGAAGCAGCACGGCCTCTAGGTGCCGCTAGAAGGGCATGTTTTTCCTCTTTAGTTGTTGGGGTATTTGCTACAGTAGATTTGCATACTGCATGTAGAATTTGTCCTCTGCATTTACTCATCCTAACTATAAGGAGAAGTGGATGCCATTAATAAACATGAATGTAGATATGGTACATTGTAGGTTGGGGAGCAGTTACGGGTTAAGGTTTATAGAGTTTTGTAGGATTCCGGGAGTAAGTGTCGAAGGTACACTTCGACACATAGACTGGGTGAGCCGGGGCAAACCAGTGACCTTCCAATTCTAAGATGGCATTTCTACCCACTCAGCTTCAGCTGTGTCCATGAAAGAAAACACTATCGCCCGAACAGGGACTTGAACCCTGGACCCTCAGATTAAAAGTCTGATGCTCTACCGACTGAGCTATCCGGGCTCTTTCAGCTATACAATGACCCTTTCCAATTGATAGTTCCAGCTCAGCACGCCCATGCCATCACATGCGATTAAACACAGAGGTATGGTGTGTGGGAATATTAGCAAATTTAAAATGTGTCGTTACCTTAGCCTCTTCATTGACATCCCATGTGAAGGAGATGGCGTTGTAAGCAATCTCCTCAATGTTGCTGATGGTGTTGAAGCTCTCCTTGTAATCAGCTGTAACACACACACACACACACACACACACACACACACACACACACACACACACACACACACACACACACACACACACACACACACACACACACACACACACACACACACACACACACACCCACACACATTTGAAATATTTATTTATGTCCACATAAACAGAAGTACAAGAGTGCCTTGTACAAAGGACATAAACACTGCCAGTGCAGTCAGATAATGGGAAAACAGCCAGTTACAAAGTGCACGCACACACACACACACACACGCGCGCGCACACGCACACACACACACACACACACACACACACACACACACACACACACACACACACACACATACAATAAGCAGGTGCAGTTTAAGAAAACACACACATCTGTCAAACGCATTATACTGTTAATACTCCTTTTGAAATAACTCATTTTTTTTAAATAACACGGCAGGGCGTTCATGTGGATCTCTGACGTCATGTTGATGACTGATTCTCAAAGTGGGGTCCAGGGACCCCCAGGGTGTGCCAGGGGTCCCAGGCAAAATGTGTTAATATAGCATCAAAATCTGTTAGATCACTTTAACCCTAAATACATTTCCTATTTGAAAATATCCAATCTACAAGCTCACAACGAAAAATATTCGGGGATTGACTTCATTGGCCTACTGGCAGTATGCACACTAATGTAGCACTGATCGGTGTAGTGGTTTGCAAGACTAGCCACGAACAGACACAGACAGACCTCTCCAAGACGGCCCGGCCCCTAGGAGGCACGCCATAAGAAAACCCCAGAAACAGATAAATGACAAGGCAGAGTCAAATGGCACAACTCTTTGCTGGAGCAGGTAGCTATCGTCCAGCCTGATAAGCAATCAAATGGCACACTTCAGTTTTATTAGATCAGACCTTATCTGCTTGGATAAACAGACCCGTGAGCTTCAAAGGCAACAGGAGGAAACTCGCAGTCGATCTGACTGCGAGTGCAGCCATATTAAAAGGCAGATAGGTGCCGGCTATTGTTGACCTACATCGTACAGAGAATGGAACCAGGTACATAATTGTAATGTGATGGGATGTCAGGTGCATTTTGAGAATGTTCTCACATACAAATAAATTAATAAGGTTAAATTAAATTAAAGGCAAGGCAATTTATTTTGCAACTCCCAGGCCAATGCACTGAAAAATATAAAATTATATACTAAAGAATGTTTTAAGACAAATGAGACATTTCAACCTATAATAGCTCTACCGACTGAACTACAGTATATGCAGGCTCCTTTAGACTCTCAATGCCCCTTTCCCAGCTCGGGACTATGCAGTGTTGATTGATCGATCATTAAAATAAACATGCTCAGACATTATATTAACTGCCACAGTTAACTTAATATTTAATTATGATTATAATTGTAGCCATAATCGTGCAGCTCCAGCTTGAGCCAAGAAAATGGAAAAAGATCTCAATGTCGACCAAAATAATCGAGCAGCCATACCACCAGGTCATGAAGCTTCTTGTAAGTTTAAACACATTTGTCTGGAGATGTTCATCTAACAGAATGTTCATATCGTTACTGTCGGGCAGAAACCTTGTATCTCCATATTTCAACGTTCTATTTTCTTTTGTAAATGAATGCCCTACTTTGCAGTGGTGGAAAGTAACTAAGTACATTTACTTAAGTAATGTACTTAAGTACAATTTTGAGGTATTTGTACTTTACTTGAGTATTTCCAATTTCCAATACTTTTACTTCTACTCCACTACATCTCAGAGGCAAATATTGTACTTTTACTCCACTACAATTATTTGAAAACTTTAGTTACTAGTTACTTTTCGGATATAAATTATTATATTATAAAACATACATTAACCACTTTAGCCATATTTTATACCTAGGCTATTTGAAAATAGCCGATCTACAAGCTCACAACGCGTCGCGATGCGACGCGTTGTGAGCTTGTAGATCTGCTATTTTCAAATATGTTTGTACTTTTACTTTTGATACTTTAAGTACATTTTGATGCCAATACTTTTGTACTTTTACTCAAGTAAATTTTGAATTCTGGACTTTTACTTGTAACAGAGTATTTTTATATTGCAGTATTGGTACTTTTACTTAAGTAAAGAATTTGAGTACTTTTTCCACCACTGCTACTTTGTCACACCACACAAAAGTAGCAGAAATAGCCGATCTAACAAGCTCACAACGTGTCGCAAGCTTTCTATTTTTGAGTAACAAGAGCTTGTGACTAAATATTAACTACTTTGTATACAATGGAACACAAAAGGTTCCTTTTTTCCTTTTCTGAAAGGTAACAGTTTTTGGCCGTCCGGAACGATATGTAGATTTAATGACGATGAGACACAGAGTTGCTTCCTTGTTTAGTGCAGGGTTAAAAGGTTGCATAGCAATATTCTCAGGCTTAAAATCTTTTTTTTAAATGAAAGTAAATCTTTTTAGCATTTTTAACAACATTTAATCGGTGTATCTTAATCACACACAAGTAAATGTTGCCTCCAAAATATTTGGCTGGCAGTGGTTAAGAGCATTTCACCCTCAACAACATCCCCCATCAATCCAACCGCCATTCCCACCCAGATAGTTCCTGGTTTTGTCAGACGCAGCCACATGCATGTCTGTTAGTTCGTTTCCCCGTTAAATAAGGCCATTCAAATGATCCCATTCTGTGACATGGCCCCAGGCCATCACCCCCACCCTCTACTGCTATTCAAATCCCTTTCTGGGCAGTGTCAGGTTACAGACTGCATCCAGGTACTGGCTACTCTGGCATGGGGGAGAGAGGGAATTTGGACAGACACACACACACAAATCCTATAGCCTTATGAAACGTCAGTAAAATCTAATAGAGAAAACCAATTTTGTCCCCAATTTGACATGCCGACCGCAATCAACTGGTTTCAGGTCCAACATTTGTTACCAAATGCGGCCTGCATGCAGGCCCACACATGCGCGCACACAAATCTTGGAAGCCGAACTGACCAAGATAACCCAAGATAACCCAAGATACAGCAACTGATATATCCCTGGAATATTCCACTTAAATACACACTCTATTGTGTATTTTCTCCTTCATGAGAAACACAAGGAGTGGCGTGGTGCAGATGCAAGATACAAGATGGAGATGCATATCGTTGTTGTCGTGCAGAAAACTTGTATCTCCATTTATCTTTTTTTCTTTTTGTACGTTAATGCCCCGCTACAAGTGTACAACTGTGTCACATTGTCTTTCTGTTGGTTTTATACATATTGAACCGTGTGAATAAATAATCTACAGGACATACAAGGTTTCCACCTGACAGCAACGATATAAAAATCGTACTGTATGGGTCAGAATTACATCAAACAGACCATGACCAACCAACAAACGGTGTGGCGAGCATTCCTTTCTCTGTCCCGACAAGCCATGTGTGTGTGTGTGTATTTATGTGTGTATATGTGTCTGTGTGTGTCTGTCTGTGTGCGTCTAACCATCCACCCCAAGTCTCCCACATACCACCGAGGCGCTGCCTGGTGAGCAGGCCCCAGCTTGTCGTGTCCTTACACACTCACTCAGCGAGGCAGAGGAACGGCTCCATTCAAATGAACCCATTCAATCCGGTAACGCATCTGTGTCATTTTAAGTTTCTTTGGCTATTAAAAAATAGCAGATATACAAGCTCATAGCGCGGCACCGAGTACCGCGCTATGAGCTTGTAGATATGCTATTTTGGTAATAATAATCGTGAACATTTTTGAATAATATATATATAATTTTTTTTCTTTGCTTCTAGGGGTCCCTGGAACAAAATATTTTGAGATGGGGGGGTCCGCGAACAAATATATCATTTTGTGTGGTCTTTGACGTGAAAAAGGTTTGAGAACCACTGATATTATAGCAACATACGTTTTTTTCAAAAGAACTGTTAGGATTTAGAAGACATTTGTATAATCCCCCAGAAGCAAAGATTTGAGTAAAAAATGATAACTTAAAAAATTATACATATTCAAAGATCTACAAGTCTGTAGCGTGGCACTCAGTGCCGCGCAATGAGCTTGTAGATCTGCTATTTTTGAATAGCCCAAAGTATAAAATAATGGCTATAGCTAAAAATCTAGAATGACACAGTATGCATTCCCGGATTGAATGGGTTAAATTACAACGACTGAAAACGTTGGAAAACAAAGGACCCCAAGCTTTGAAACACAAACGTGATGTAGAATATTTGACTCTGTGGAATGGAAAACCTACACCTGAGGGAGACGCTTCAGAGAGTAATCACACACTGTTGTTACGTGATAAAGAAACTGAGATTTACAAAAAGAGCTACATATTGATTAAATTCAAAACACACACTTTACTTCTGCAAAGTGCAGTACAGTTTTGTGGTTCTCCTAGTTCAGTAAAAGTTAAACTCGTTTAACGTTCGAGGTCAAAAGGGGATGGTTTGTAGTGTAAGCAACAACAACAAAAAGGCATGAAAAAAATGCAAACCTGGAGGTTTTCTTGCACCAGTAGCACTAAAGTGTAACACTTCAAAACATCAATTTAAAGATTTGGAGATATTTTACACAATCTCCAAGGCAGTGTCAATGAGATTAAGGGATTTATGTTGTGTGTGCAAACAACACTGTGTTATTATCTGCGTCTTGTGTGTGTGCGTGCGTGCGTACGTGCATGCGTGCGTGCGTGTGTGTGTGTGTGTGTGTGTGTGCCCGCGTGCGTGTGTAAATGAAACCAATCTCCTGTCTGCCCTGAGGATGATGGGCGCTGCTGTTTGCTGAATGTAGATTAAGAACAATTTGGGTGAATGCATAGTTTAGTCATGCCATGTTTATAAGCTCAGCTCATTCACTGTTTAATTGGCAAACGACAGATTTATTTATGTTGTCTTTGGGCTCTCCTGCTTTGCTTCAGTGATTACTCAATGCCATGGTCTGCGCCTGAGAGTAGAGTAGTAGTTGAGATCATTTGAGTACAATACAGAACAACATAAAAGAGAACAGTACAGTACAGTACAGTACAGTACAGTACAGTACAGTACAGTACAGTACAGTACAGTACAGTACAGTACAGTACAGTACAGTACAGTACAGTACAGTACAGTACAGTACAGTACAGTACAGTACTGCAAAGAATTTGTTAGTAATTGCTTTGTAGTTTTAATTCAGTATTGAAGAAAGAGAAAAGGACACGATTAGAATGATAGAAGATAAACAATAAATATTGATATATTGCCCAGCCCTGTCATGTGAGTTATTTATGTATTCCCGACCAGAAAAGGTGCAGTGGTACTCTTACCGATGTCTAGAACCCTCTGTTTGGCTGTGTGCTGTCGCGAGTGCCAGTACTTCCAGTACTTCAGCTGTTCATCTCGGTTCTTATCTTCACTGAACACCACCATGATCACACTCTGGTCAAGGAAAGAGCAAATCAAGACACTTTAAATGTGACCGTGGGCCAATAAACCAAAGACCAGAGAGCTTTTAACCTGGATCTGTCGTTTCGCTATGAAGAGCACATGTGTGAAGCCTGATTTGTAGGTCGTCATAGGACAATGTCGCACACCAAAAATTGCTTGTAGATCAGCTATTTTCGGCACGCAACATCGTCATACAACAAAGTATAAAGCAAGCATGAACCACTGCCAGGCATAACGCGTAGCAATGCGTTCTGTGTCACTGTCTTGTGAGCTGGTGAAGCTCTGCCAGCCTATGTAAAATGCGGCATCCAATCGACAAGCTTTAAACTTAAATGTTTAGTTATGTTTAGTACTCATAAACACTCCTGACAATAAAAACTTTAACCCTGCCTGACTAGAGATCAAAACCCACAAGACCCTGCTTCAGTTAGGTCACAGATCATATCAATTATAATAATAATTATTATTATTTAAAAAGTTACAAAGTGATTTACATAAAATGTAAGATACAATTATATTTGACATAAAATAGAGCACTCCTTCCACACTCACCCGAACTTTGCTGATGGGGTGACGCAGGCGTTTGTTGGCGCTCAGCTCGTTGAGTGTCACAGCGTAGAACTGACCTTTGTTTAGGTAGGTCATTGGTCCCTCACCCTGCTTCTGACGCAGCGAGCGAGTGGCATCAAGTGTATACTGGAAACTGTCACTGTTTACACCCCCACACACACACACACACACACACACACACACACACACACACACACACGCACAAAGATATGTTGAAGTTAAAGCCTCTCTTTAAGAGTCTCCTTGGGTTTGTGTTTGTTGTCTCTCTTGGTGTGTACACGCTTGTAAAACTTGCATGTGAACACACACAAACAAACCCCCCCCCCTCCCCCCCCCCCCCACACACACACACACACACACACACACACACACACACACACACACACACACACACACACACACACACACACATAGACACGAACACATACTCGTACAACATGCACGTGAACCCACACACAAACACAAGTTAATATAAGATATTCAAAATGTGTTTGTGGTTTTTCGTTAATTAATGCCTTACTTGATCACTCTACAGCATCACACAAAAGTATCAAAAGTAGCAGATCCACAAGCTCGAAATGTGGAGCGCAGCAACGCATTTCGAGCTTGTAGATCTGCTACTTTTGCTATTTTTGCATTTAAATCCTGAAAAGTAAGTAAGGTTTCCACCCGACAGATGTTTGGAATGGAATTTAATTTCCGCAGTTGCAATGCATTTATTTTCTCTCTAATTAGACACAGTTAACACAATTAAGAAAAACTAAACTAAACTATGTATAATTAATTTGGCCTGGTTATAGGCTTTGGGTGTAACTCTTAATTCTGGAAAATAACTGATCTGCAAGCTAGCGTTGTTAGCTTGTAGATCGGCTATGTTCAGACGGACAACATATAAATCAGAAGTTTCACTTACAGTCCTTCCTGGTGGAATAAGAAGCCATCCGTGGCCAGAGAGGAAGGTGTGTGATACTTCCGCTGTGAACGCACGCACGCGCACACACACACACACACACACACACACACACACACACACACACACACACACACACACACACACACACACACACACACACACACACACAAAGAGGAAATGATTAGCAGGTAAGAAATTAATCTAGTCAAAGAGGAACCGAGTCAACAATGCCACACACCAGAATTTCAGGAATGACATGATTAGTCCTCTCTGGACTAATTTGTAGATTGCTAGCAAACCAAAACTAAACCCTACATGTAGCTCTGTAGATGGCTCTGTAGGAGGCGAGCCATCTACAAATGTCTGTGTGTCTGTGTGTGTTTTCACATATTTTTTAATATTCAACTTTAAATTAGTGAATGGCGGTCAGATAGAGTTGAACCCTTGCCCAAATAATGGAGACATATGTCATAAATACGTCATAGGTGACTGACGTCATAGACTGGCCACATGAAGTCTGAGTTCCACAAGAAACCACGCTATTATTAGACCCTGTCTTGTTTATTTGGCTTGTCAGAGGTGTTAGACTACGATCACTGAAGCAAACACTTCAGGGTCACACCAGAGTGACCTATGGCCTTTCTCACCCCATCGCTCTCCTCTTCATAGGGGCTGTCAGGCGGACTTTGCTGGTCCTCCTCCACGTAGCCAGTATGACTGACGGTGGTCACCTCGTATGGACCCGGCTCGTAGACCACCCGCGCCGGCTCCTCCGCGTCTACCCTGTAGTGAAGCCCGCCCCCCATGAACACAGGTGCGTACACCTCCGCTTTCACCACGGCCACGGCCGCCGGCCCTCCGTCTCCCCCTGATCCGGCGGTCCCCGCTGAGCTGAACGTCTCGCGTTTGGCTTCCGCATGCTCCGTGTTGAGTGACAGGTTGACGGGGACGGACTTGAGGACCTGGACACGATTGTCCACCGTCTCCACATCACTTTGGCTGCTGGGGTTCGTTGCCAGTGGAGATCTATGCAAAGACAAAAGTACTGTACTGTAATATGACATACAGTACAGTATGTGACAAGAAAGCAACGGTTTCTACGGTTTCTGGTGTTTTGAATGTTTAATGATGCTCTGAATTAACCACTTAAGCCCTATATAATTCCTCGTACTACAAATACTCCTATTCTTTTGACATGCCCAAAATAGGGCCTGGTTACAAGTGGATAACGTTTATACTGTCTTTTAAACACAAGGTGAACAAACCAGTAGATGTGGTTATTAAACCATTATATGAATTCACAAATGCATTAACACCATAAAAGAGAATATGATTCTTTTTTTTTTATTCCTGAGAGGCTGCCACTTTTGAGATATCAGGTTTTCATCCGAACATAAGTTATACCGTATGACATAGATTATTACCAGCCTCTTTTGTAACTCTGTATGGCTCAGGTGGCATGACACTGTGCCAATAATTCCAAAGAATCCAATCCAGCTGATGTTATCTTCATATGCTCAAAAACAGTGCTTGAATTGGAACAGTACATGCTTGTACGCCACACCAGCACTTCTCATGTTGCTGTCTTGTGTACTGCAACATCTTATTATGTTCCCCAACATCTTAAAACCTTTGGGCAGTTCTTTGAAATGTTCGGTTGTGGACTACAATACAGTGCTTGCTGCTGTACTACATAGAATTTCCCCATAGGGATCAATAAGATTTGGTCTGACCGTCTATCTGTCTGTCTGTCTGTCTGTCTGTCTGTCTGTCTGTCTGTCTGTCTGTTTGCCTGCCTGCCGGTCGGACGGACGGACAGATGGACGGACAGATGGACGGACTGTCGGACGGATGGACTGTCCGTCCGTCCGGATTTGTTAACCCATAAAGCAACACATAATGCACTTGTACATTCTCCCAGCATCATAGATCCTAATTCCCGCTCTTAATCTGATATTAATCTGATGATGCTAAACAGATGATAATGCGTTCTCATATATTGATGTCATGCACTCTGTTTCAGCCCATGGCCATACACAAGCACATTGGTTAGAATCAAATATATCCTTGAATCCCATCTGTTACTGTTGATATCGCACGTCAGCCTTTGAACATACCAACCTTTTTTCCGTCTCCTCTGTCATTTCAACCACTTTGGCAACCGGTAACAATCTCTTTTCTTTAGGAACCTGAAATGAAGTAATGCAGAAATGTTATGTTAGAAACATGAAATGACATCAACCGAAAGTGAAAAGGGCACAACACACTGCAACTATAACAATAGAATACATCATACCAAAACGTAACACAATCCAAGTGTCATTTCCTGTGACCTGTGGGAATAGCTGTCTACCATGGTAACAGTGATGACACAGAGTAACTTATTCTTATTTATTCCACTGTTTCTCAACCAGTGTGTGGTCCATGGCATAATTACAGCTGGTGCATGGGATGGTGCAAGTCCATCAGATTTCTGAAAATGTTTGAACTAATAGCCATACTGTGGGGAAAAAAGCTTGAAATCAAATCTTGACTGTTAAGGGTTTAATATACAGAACTTCGTTGTGCATGGTGTCGCGCACCAAAAATAGAATAGATCTACAATGCATCGCAACATTACAATTCCAGTTTTCAGATCATTCATGTAAAACAAAATTACTGTGCTATGCCTTCTTATATACTACAAAAGTATGTATAAATTGTTGTGGGGAGGTGGGGTGGGGTGATAATTGTTTGAAATATGGTAGTGGTCCAGAGCTCAGTAAAGGTTGAGATCAACTGATTTATAGGGAAAATGCCTGTTCCTGATTGGTTGTCAGGTGTCCGTTAATATTGTATATAGAGACACTTAGGGCTGAGCCATATGGACAAAACCTAATACCACAATATTTTTCAACCACATGCGGTTACCTCAATATACAAATTGTGGGGATGATGATCACCAAATATTTACACAATGGGATTTCTCACAAATATGTTTTCAGTTATGCGTATATAATAACTAACTGGGTAAAAGCAAATAATAGAACAGCTAGAACAATCAGGCAAGTTGAATAAATTACATCACTTTAACTGTAATGTAGCCTTTAAAACCAGTAAAAAAAACTACTCTTATACCTATATCCAAAACACCAGACAAGTCTCATATAACAATATTGATATACAATACTGATATAGATATAATGATATGCGATGCGTTGTTATTTTTTGTTTGAAAATGTATGAAAACGGATGAATTTATGACCGATAATAATTGTCTCAAATAATTGTGATCAGGCGATTATGTAATAATTGTGACATGCCTAGGGATCAGACAGCAAAGCACCATGTTCATGGGACCAAACAATCGCATTTTCTCAGTCAGTATTTCACACAGCCAAAACGCATCGATCAACAAAGTTAATGTCACAAATTGACAACATGAATAAATGAATTGACAGGGGAGCATTATTTCCTCTCCTGACCTTATAGTACTCATAGAGCAAGCCCAGGGCGTTGGCACTGTCCTCGTCACCGTTGATGCTCATCATGGCCTTGGTGGCAGCGGTCAGTGGGTTCTCCAAGTACGACCTCCAGGCCTCATCCTCACTGGTGTACGCGGCTCGCCGCACTGCAGGGTATGAGTTTTCATTTGGAACCACCACCACCAGACGTCTACTGAAACACAGATGCACGCATACACATAAATACACATGAGCATATACATGTACACACATATGCACATACACACCCCTGACACAAATAAATACTTTTGCTGACTACTTACAGCATATTCAGAAGAAGAATAAAAGAAGAAATTAATCTGTGCTAAATGGAAACTAACTAAACTAACATTATGATACATTCATGATAAACACCAACTCAACAAGAGAGATTCATCTGCCATGGCCAAGGCAACAAAAAATATGTGCAGTGTGCATGGTTGTGCATATATTCATGCCTGTGTGTGTGTGTGTGTGTGTGTGTGTGTGTGTGTGTGTGTGTGTGTGTGTGTGTGTGTGTGTGTGTGTGTGTGTGTGTGTGTGTGTGTGTGTGTGTGTGTGTGTGTGTGTGTGTGTGTGCGTGCGGCCGGGCGGGCGGGCGGGTGTGTGCGCGCGTGTGCGTGCGCGTGTGTGTGTATTTCTTTGCTAGGAGTTGACACAGTCAGACCTTTTCTTTGGGGCTGTGTGTTCAAACTAAGTGTTGTTGTGACAACAGTGTGTGTTAAACTGGCCTATGATCTGGACTTAAGTGAGCCTAGAGAGAGCAGAAAGGCTAAGTTGCTTGTCACACGCACACGCACACGCACACACACGAACAAGTTCATATTCCAATCCATACAAATTCTGTTTGGTCTTTCAAATCAACTGTTACGGTGTACAAGATTAATATGCCCCACTCAGCTTCCCTTCACCTGTCGCCTAAATCAACCTTAAACCAATGTACTAGCCTACAGTTTTATGAATACTAGGGCTGTCACGATTATGACATTTTACTTGACGATTAATTGTCTCAAATAATCGCGATTAACGATTTAACGATTGTGTTACAGTAAAGTGATTTAATTTTCTGAACTTACCTGCCTATTCTATCTGTTCTAATATTTGACTTTAATTATTATGTAATTATACAGGAGTTATTGATGAAAAAATCTCAATGTGTAAATATTTTGTGAAAATGTTTTTTTTTATGTCTCCCCTATCCAGAGATGAGAGAATATTTTGTCATGATTCTAATCTGTGATATCATGTTGATGTAATTAAAAAAAAAATTACATCTGTATTGCCATATTTTCATAGTTTCACAGAAATGAAGGACTGCCATCAGTGAATGTGTGAATGTGAGTAAAGTGCTTTGGAAACACAATTAGATTATTAATCAGAATTATTTGTATGACAATTATTTGTCAACTAAAACGTCAAGATTGTGTGACGGTCCTATCACTACACCATTAGAATATCACAAGTGAACTGTTCAATAGGGAGGAATGGCATCCCATTTGAACTAGTTTCTATTCGCTATTATGGCAAGCCTTCTCCTGCACACATCCACCCCCTCCCCTCTCAGCCCCACCAGCAATGTACATTTGTCCACTCCCAAAAGTCTGACTTCAAATCCAAGATGGGTCAACATGAAGATTTGGACCAACTGGTAAGCCATGACAATATACATGCAATTACACATCAGGGAAGTGGGTATGGATATGACAATGACAGACATGCACATACATACCACAGATGATGTCACACAGAATATATTTGTTTGAACAAAACATAGGGAACAAAACATAGTCCTTGGGATTTAACTAAATATTGCCATTGTTTACCATAATAGTGGTATAGGGAGTGGATGTGCACCTGTTGTTCTCCTCTGGGCACTGAGTCAACATCATACATGTGTCACAATATAGGTTTTACTTTTAATATGATCAGACTGGGTGGTTTATAGTCAATAACATAACTGTCATTTCACCATTATGGTGTGATGTGCTCATATTATTGCTGCTATTATTATAAGTCATATTATTATTGTTAGTAATCTTATTATCATCATTATATCATCAATATTATCATTATTGTCACTATGATATGAGAGATCATGAGGTTATTTTGGGGTAATAAGGTTTGACACGTCTGACAATTGAGAGTAATTACAGTTGTCATCAAAAAGTAATTTTCTGCTCAGATTATACATTTTGTGAAATACTTGTCCACAATCCAGCATGCAGTAGCCTGTAGCCTACTGAAGATGATAAACCAAGGCAGACAATGTGCTTGTTCTAAGAAATAATCCTATTAGACAGTGAAAATAAACATGCCAATGGGTAATGTTAGGCCTTCCAGTGAAAACCGGATAGTCCCAAATGAATTAAAATATAAGCTTGGTTTTAATAAACCAAACTTAGTCGTTCACTGGCACTGCGTTTAAACAGAATAGGCCAATAAACTATCCAAACAATGCATTTACAACAAGTCAAGTAGGTAAATCATGTCTAAAGGGAAAACATGAAATGGCATGCCATGAAAGTGTGAATAAAAGCCTAATTTGCGTTCTAAAACGGAATAATAGCCTATCAATAAAGACATCCAATCTGTGGGCTACTTAAACTAGCCAATTCCTTTAGTCAAAAATGGCGAATTCTGCTCAGACGGAATGAATCCACAGCGCTAACTATTAAACCAGTCTTAATACAATTACTGAACATGTCAAAATACTCCAAACAAGCGTGAATCATCAACAGTCCTTAGCTTCTTATGGACAAATTACAAGATCAAAACAGGCAACCTTAAACAGTTATTTTTACACGGGGAAAAAAAGACTTGAAAAGTTAGTATTCCACGCAAGTTCAGTTCATCAAAGATCCTTTCCGCTGGCTTGATCACTTACTTGTCTGATGTCTCCTGTGACATATTTTTGCTTCCTCTACAGATTCTTCCTGGTGAAACTGGACTTTCAAGTCGGAGCAGGTAAAGGTAACAGGTAACAGTGAGTGAGTTGCCAAAGTTGGTCTACAGGTAAGTCGACTTTTTTTTCCTGCCCCGCTTCTTTTTCTTTTTTTCCTCCCCCCCACCACACACACGCGCGCGTGCGCGCACACACACACACACACACACACACACACACACACACACACACACACACACACACACAGCGCTCATTCTCTCTCTCTCTCTCTCTCTCTCTCTCTCTCTCTCTCTCTCTCTCTCTCTCTCTCTCTCTCTCTCTCTCAGTGTTGGAAGAAGTAGCCTACTCAGATATTTTACTTAAGCAAAAGTAGCAATACCACCCCAATATAAGTAAAAGGCCTGCCTGTGTTCAAAAAATGTTTCTTGAGTAAAAGTCCAAAAGTATTGGCATCAAAATACACTTAAAGTACCAAAAGTAAAAGTACTAAAATGTTTGAAATTATTAATGTAAGTTTTATGATATAATAATTAATATCTGCAAAGTAAGTAGTTACTAAAAATTTCAAATAATTGTAGTGGAGTAAAAGTACAATATTTGCCTCTAAGATGTAGTGGAGTAGAAGTAAAAGTACAGACAATTGGAAATATATTCCAGTAAAGAAAAAAAGGACTTCAAAATTGTACTTGAGTAAAGTACTTGAGTACATGTACTTAGTTACTTTACACCACTGCTCTCTCTCTTTCTTTCTCTCTCTCTCTCCCCTCCACCTCGCAGGTAGTAGGTACGCACACTTCACCTCTCCCTCCTTCTCTCACCAATTGAATTAATTACCTCGTTTAAGGTTTCATAAGTAAATTATTAGAAGGGTAAACAACACGTCATAAGGCATATATTTGCCTTGGCTTTGTTAAATGGCAACGGGTCAACTTTGGGTTGAAATTCTTTCACTGTAAAGAATTTAG